>NC_080707.1:13416695-13728529 GCF_943734765.1 Anopheles ziemanni | reverse complement strand
CCCTAAGCTCTATGCGAAAAAGCGGATATGTGGATCGCTCTCCAGAATAGCTGTTGAACTCCACTTCATGGGTCGTGACGCCTTATTGAGTGTTTAGTGGAACTCAGGAAAAGCCAGATGTACATTTAGTACATCTATGACATAGACGGAGCGCGTTTGTTAAGCGTGTTTGGGCTCTGAGCTGTATGTAGAAACGAAAAGCGTCTATTTCTGGTACGACTGCTGAAGCTGACGGTTCATTGTTTACGGGATCGCAGAAATAGATGCTTATATCCTACAGGTTCATACTGCAATCAAAGAATTATATTCTGCCCAGAGCGATCTCTACAACTGTTAAACTTCATCGGTTATCGCGCCTCACTGAATATTCGGTGGAGCCTAGGAACAAGGCAGATGTTTGTTTAGTACATTTAAACGCAGTACGTTTGTCATTCAGTTTGTCGAGCTCGTTTAGGATCTGAATTCCTAAATACTGGAAAAAAAGCGTCTATGCCTTAGAAGACCTTAATGCAATCCACACATTGACTGCCAATGACTCATTTCGGAACATGTCACGAAACTCCTCGGCTATAGAAGATGTTAAACATTAGCCTTGGGAAAACTTCTTAGAAGTTGTTTTATAAACAAATTTTATCAAAATTTGTTGTACTAAAAAATATTTTCTTTGTTGAGAGTACACCAAAAGAACTCTTGACCATGTTTTCCACTCTTCTATCGTCAGGAGGAAGGTATTCTGAGGTCCGTAGTCATTTGAGATGGACTACCCGGAGTTAAATGTACATGCTCTAAGACTTACGACTATACCAGCATCGGTATAGCGGGGAAAGGAGGACTTACCCGTGCGACGACTCACTGCAGGCGGCTGAACTATCTACTCTATAGTGGCGGTCGGCCTCGGTCTCGGACATGCGGATGTCCTCCGAGCCGCTCGGGCTCATGTGGCGCGACGAGTGGTGCTCCAGCTGCCGGATCAGGTCCTCCAGGTTCCGGATGCGCAGCGGCCCCACCGACGGCGTGTCGTCCTCGTCGCCCAGCAGCCCCTGCTGCTGCTGCTGCTGCTGCTGCTGCTGTTGCTGCAGGAGGCCGGCGTGCTGCTGCTGCTGCTGCTGCTGTCGGTGGTGATGCAGCAGCGTAGCCGTCTGGCCGGCGTCACTCAGCACGTGCGGCTGCGGCTCGCACACATTCTCCCGCGAGCCGGTCCGCGAGCTGACGGAGCGCTTGTAGTCGCGCGGATCCTGCGGGTGCACGCTGGCGGCGCTGATCTGCGCCCCGGTAACGCACTCCGCCAGCGTCTTGCGCAGCAGCTCCTCGCTGATGCTGCCGGACGGGGTGTTGGCGCTGCTGCGCTGTGCCTGCGCCGCCGACCGCAGCGCCTCCAGGATGTCCTCGTGGTAGCCGTTGAGGCTCTTCATCGTCCGCTCGACGTCCGACACGGTGCCGAGCACGCCGCCCCCGACGCCGATCCCGACCCCACCGACGCCACCTCCGCCGACGCCCCCGCCCAGCACGCCGCCGATGACGCCCGGGCCTCCGAGACCGCCCGGGCCGCCCACGCCACCGACGCCACCGCCGACGCCGCCGACGCCGCCACCGCCACCGACACCGCCGACTCCGACGACCACCTGGCCACCTGATGAAGGAATAGTGGATTCTTGCTGAGCTATCAATTCGAGATTATCGGAGTGCGCGTCATCGTTCGCCGCCGCCGCCGCCGCCGTCGCGCTCCACTTGTCTTTCGGCCCGTCGCCCAGCACCAGCCCGAAGCCGTGCTTCTTCAGGATGCCCTTTTCCGGCATCTGCTTGCCCGACAGACTGTTCGGCGGCAGGTCGATGAACGAGACCGTCTCTTCCTCGCCTGCATGTTCCGCGCGGCCCCACATTCAGGTTTCGATTCCGATTCCGGTTGCAATTTCGCAAGCGATTCGTTTATCGTGGTTTCGAGGTTTAGTGTGTGTGTATGTGTGTGTGTGTGTGTGTGTGTGTTTGTGTCATTACCGGTAATGTTGTTGTTGCACGATGTAGGAGGGAGTGGTGGGCGGTGGGAGGCGCGGCCGCGACGAGCACAAGAGTTTGTCCAGTGTGTGTGTGTGTGAGTATGTGTGGATATATGCGAGTGTGTATGTGTGTTTGTGTTCAGATTGCAGTTGACAATTCGGTCGTTTGAATTTCCGTTTTGTTTATTCGTTTGTTTTTGGTTTTTTTTTTACCATTATTTCGATTATTAATTGTGGTTTCGAAATGGGTTTTTTTGTTGTCGTTGTCGTTTAATTTTTGTTTGTTTTCGGTACGTTTCGGTTACGAATGGTAGAGAGAGAGAGAGAGACAGAAGAGACAGAAAGAAAGAAAGAAAGAAGAAAGAAAGAAGAAGACACCGGACACGGCGGTACGAGTTTCAGATCAAACGGTAGCACAAACTGAGGGGAGTTGCTGTATGCTGCTCTCGATATACTGTACATAGTGGCTGTGTGTGTGTGTGTGTGTGTGTGAGTGTTTGTATGTGTTTGTGTGTGTGCGATAGATTTGGGGATGCTTGATGAGTGATGGGGTGGGGGTTCGTGCTACAGGATTCTTTGTCGTTTTAGCCTCCTGTTCGTAACGAATTTTCAGCTCGAGCTAAGTTTCAACACGAGTCTTCAAAATTAAAAGTGAGTAAACCCTGTCCAGTTGTTATAAGACCACCTGGATTTCCGTAATTTCCCATAAAAATATTGAAAAGTTTGCTCGCTCTCGATAATCTTTAGGTAATACACTGCAAAAATGGCTTAAACAAATACACAAATTGATGAAACATCGTATACCAAAAGTAAAGTAAAGTTTTGTAAAGTAAGTTTTAGTTACTTGTAGTGATTTTTAGTACATTAAAACTCTTTGTAGTAAAATCGTGATTTTGATGGAAGGAAAATTACAAATGGAGCTGCTAAAAGCATAAATTTTGTCATTTTGAGCGAGAAATGTCGAAGCCCGAGAGAAAATTTAGTAGAGCCGGTACAAACTGTAAATATATTTTATAAAATATTCTATTTGTCCCAACTTAAACTTTCACTTAAATTGCTTTAAATCTTTAAAAGGAATGTATAAGACAAGAGTTGGACGATTTTTGAGTAATGATCTCACAATTGTAATTTGAAAGTCCTTATATAAATTCAATAAAAATGAATGAGGATTCACAACGAACAAACTATCTTACTAAGTTTATTTTATTTTAAATTAGTTTTTGATACCTAAAATGTTTATATGGGATGTTTCTACAGTTTGGGTTTGTATAGTTTGAATCCAAAAGAAGCTTTGCGTCACATTCATGCATGACGTATGCTGCTGTTATTAAGTTTTTACTCTCGAATTGGCCATTATATTATCTCAGATGATCAGCAGAGAGTACATTGATATAATAAACTTGTGTTTGATATCATTTATTAAACACATTTTGAATAGAACACTTGCGTTCTACCTGCTATTTTATAACATGACACCAAGTTAACCCTTGAATAATTTAAGGAATAATCTGAATTGGTTGGAAATTCAAAATAAGTTAGCTGTGTTATTAAAAGGACACGTTTAACAAGCTTAAAATCATCTTTGCTAGTTAACTCCAATCAACGAGCTTTTCAGATCATTAACCGGTTTGAAAAGGAAATTGATATTTATCAAACTATTAAAAAAAACACATTAGTTGGGGTTAACACCTTTTAAACCCGATTGTGTTTAAGTAATCTTATAGCAATGGAACAATCGTTTTATAATATTATTTTTGATAGTTGTTGTATAATTTCTGTGTTTGTTTAAGGAAATTTAGCATGTTTTGGCCAAACAAATTACCAAGAGTGAGCTAATTTACGTAAATATTCAGAAAACTGAGGTAGTCTTACAGCAACTGAACAGAGCGTATTTGTCCGTGCTGTGAGTGTGTGTTGGTGTGTTTGTCTGTTGGTGTGCGTCTATGTATCAGTGCATTTGATCGTTTTATCCAATCTATCTATGGTTGGGGTTTTTGAAAGTTGCTCTCGGTTGTACTTATTATTTAAAAAACAGAAAACTGTTTACTCGGGAAAAACTCTGCTGATTTTGTTATGCCCTGCTCTCTTATGCCTTCTCTTTCCCTTTTTATCTTTCTCAGTAGCGAGCGTAGGTGTTCGATTGAGTTGTGGGAAGGTTAGTGGGCTCTCATACTTTGTTTTGAATCCGAAGCAACATACGTTATAGAAAGCTATGTAAAGAACTGATGAGATAATATAGTGAACGAGTGTAAAGAACTCTAAATGGCTGTTGATGGGATTTTGCAGCTGCGTGGCTCTTTCGTCAGAACAAATTGAACGCCATACACCCAACGCTATTTGAAAAGTTATTATTTGCTGGCCCTATATTTTTTCCAGCAAAAGGGAAAACAAAGCTGGCGAGTTTGGGAAGGGGGGGTGGGAATGTCGGTTGCTGACCGAACCATTTTGACCCGCCGCTTCCCCGGCAAGCGTTCGAGCCGAGTTTTCGTAGTCATTATTTTTCTATGCTCGTCAATCAGTGGGCAGGAAAATAGTTCGCTCGCAGCATTATTACACCCGCACCAATCCTTTCGCCTCCCCCCTGCCCCGGCCGTCCTATCCTTGCATTTTCCGATTCCGGTATGACGTGCTCTTTCGCAGTCGCAATCTGCCACACAGGCTGTAAGCGCTCGGTCCGGCTCAATTTAACGGCGGTGGATTAGCGTTGACTTAAGCAATTACTTTTCTGCTGGTCTGGCAGCTCAGCCATCGGTATCGGCGGGCGATGGAGAGGGGGGTGAGGGGGCTGATGAAATTCTAGACAGTTTCTCCCAACCCCAACACCGAGATCGAGCCTTCGTTCCGGTACAAATCAACCCAGATGGACACGACCGGGAGGAAAAACATGAAAAATAACAATTTGCACACGTGGCAGGAAATCGGTTGTACCAATGTGTATGAGTGAGTGCGTGCGTATGAGCTTGTTCACATACACACTCCATTCCATCTTTGACCGATTCGCATGGACGATTGTGAAACGGATTGAGACTTCGACTCCGGGATGTTTTGTTTTCGGTTCATTGCGAACAACTTCATTCCCTCTCGCTGCTGAATTCTTCCACATCAGTTAACACTGTATGAAATGGCTAGGGTTGTGTTGTAAGCCGATGAAGGAAACTGATGTTTGAGTTATATTTTTGTGGTTAAAAAATACTGCAATGATGAATTATGTTTGATCAAATATTTTAGTACAATTGAGTAACGCAATTTAAAGTACGTTTCTGGTACTTGGAACTGAACGTTGAATTCATTTTTGTGATCCAATAGTTAAAAATACATTTGTAACTGCTACGTCGCAGACGTCTTTAGTGGTACAGAAGAGAAAAGGGGCGTTATTTTTTTAAGTTAAAATTTTTTGGAATTGACTTGACATGAGCTCGACATTAAAAAAAAAAAAAGAAAAAACACGAGCCTAACTGTCACCATAGCAGATTTCCTCTACCTAGACTTGGGCTTGTGTAGAAGAAGCTGCCTATTTCAAAATAAAATTTCAACCATTTTCCGGCAGCCTGTAGATATTGTTCTGATAGGCCACCAGGCGCCTCCATCACCTACTTTGACATTACATTTGCTCGAGATACAGTCTCAGCTGAGTGAGTGAGAGAATCTGGCGAGTCATGTGTAATATCAATAAATTTAAAAAAATTCTTTAGTGTTTGAAAGGTATTTTTAAGTTGTTCTAAATTGTTCTAAATAATAAGGCGTCTCCATCGTACAACAGATAAGAACGCAACGATATTCCAAAAAAATAATTAAAACCGTAAAATAACGCAACACAACCTTTGACGTGTACTTCGCTACTCGAGCTTTTTTTTCTGTACCTGGCGGTGCTTGTTTTGTTGCTTTCTGTCGAAGATGAGGTCTTGTAAACCTTTTTCTTATGCTTATGCCCTTCACTCTTGTGGTTGGATAGAGGGGAATGGTGAGGGAGATGGCTTGTCTAGATGGGTTGAGCTTTGAGTGAGTGGAAATCTCGTATCTGATTTTGGCTAGCGTTTTCTGAGAGCTTGGAGCAGCTCGTGCGTGCGTGCGTGCGTGTACTCACCGGAATGGGTCGGGTCGTCCTCGCTCACTGATCCGGTCATCCTACGTATGGCCTTGTGGTCTCTGCAATTCGCGGTCCGAGGGGTGGGGGGGTTGGAGGGGTGGTAGATCCCAGCGTTGATCCAGACCGGTCCAGTCGTTGTCAGGCCAGGTTGATCCGTGTTGGTCGTTGGTCCGAAGGTCCATGCGATTGTTGTCCATGGCGATGTTCCGGCATTACGTGAACGAGAAACAAAACCAGGAAGAGGGAAAATTTCGAGGACGAGAGAGAAAGAGAGAGAGAGAGAGAGAGAGAGAAGGAGAAGGAAAGAGAGAACGAGAAAGAGAATGTGTGCGAAGAGCAGAAAATGGCGAATGTTAGTTCTATTCGCTGCAGTGAATCGTCGACAGGGTATAAAGGCGTACGTTTTCTACGAAAATCGGGAAAAATTCGGGAAGAAAAAGGAGGGCGTTGAACAGGGTGCGTAGAAACATTTCAATTCAAATGCTTCTGATGAATATTTGTGTTGCATATGAATATACATAGAGGCAGTAATAGATACAGAAATAGATAGATAATGAAAGAGAAAGAGAGAGATAGAGAGTGAGAGAGAGAAAAATAGCGAGATAGAAAGATAGCGTGAGAAAATGAAACAGAGAGCGACAGATAGAGATAGGTAGAAAGAAAGTGAAAGACAGTGTAAGTGAAGAAGAGAAAAAGAGAAAGAGATAGATAGATAGAGAGAGAGAGAGAGAGAAAGCTAAAAGGAACTGTAAGTAAGGAGCTAGTTTAAACGAAAACAAACAAACAATTCATAGAATATGAAAAAAAGGAAAACAAGAAACTAAACGTTCTTGTACACGCAGCAACGCCTATATGCTGCATGTGAAACCGAAAACAACCTAGGAGAGCACTAAATCGAAAAGTTGAACACAATTCCAATCGTAAAGCACCGAATCAAAGTATCTAAGGAATGAACGGAAAAATGAAAACAGCAGGGAGCAAAATGGCGTGATAGAGCACAGGAAGAAAACGGTAAAACGGAACGCACTAACGCTAAAATGAACGAATCGGTCCCCTAGGGATAGAGAGAAAGGAGAGCAGACGAAAGCAAACAAAACGAAACGCAAGGGTGAAAGCTAAGTCCAAAACCATTGGATTGGCAAACGGTATATTGAACGGGCAAAAGGAGGAAAAATTGGGGTAAGAATTGTTTCGCGCAGGAAAATTTGGTATCGTTTCGCATTTGTGCGCGCATCTAAAGCATTGTCGAAGAGCAAAACAAAACGATGAAGAAAAACAAACTATGCTTGCAAGACTAATGTGCTAGTCTGTGAAAGAGAAACAAAACTGAACGGAATTATTGCATTTCCCTAGCAAAAGCTTCATACGTCTTTTTCATCACCTTTCCAGATCTTTCGTGATTTTTTTGTTTTTTGTTTTTAGCTTTTAAAGTAAAACTCTATGTTCACTAGCTCAGCGTGTTCCACTTTGCTGATACACATGCAAACCGCGCAAGACATCTCCAGAACGAACCCAAACGCTAATCACTTTCGGTTTGGATGTAGTAGAATGGAAAAATAAGCATCAAAATAAGGAAACCTCGGCTTGAAACGAGTGCATTGCGAGCGAAGTCTAACAAAAAAAACCAACGTGTAAAGCAGAACAATGTTTCACTAAACTCATTCTAGGGCGCAAAGGGAATTCGTGCAAAACAATGAAAGGTAAGGGAAAGTTGGGAATGCACTGAACATAATGCGTAACGAGTCGGCTAAACGGTGTACCGATAAGGATCTTGCTATCCGTGAAACAGATGTGAGGGAACGAGTTAAGAAAAAAACGGGCCGAAAAAATAGTTCAATAGAAATGATAGAAGAAACCCGCGAACTAGCGCTAAGGGAAGCTTTTACGTAATCATTCCGCTAAGAACTGCAAACGAACGCCTCTACGCTCTGGGGGAAATTCCCACACCTTCGTGCTCTTCAGTCAAATAGGTTTCATATTGATGTTGTTTTAAACTGAACTAACAGAACTGGAAGCCAACAGCGCCATGCAAACAGCTGCCCTGAGCAGAGCCAAATGCGACTGGGAAGAGGTTTGCAAAAAAAAGGATAAGCAAGATCGCAGGATCTTCGACGCAGGAAAACTCACAACAAAATGGCGGTTTTAAGGAAATGGTTGTGGTAGCGTTGCGTTTGGGAAATGTGAACGATGTGCGAAGGTAACAATCTTCGAAGGAAAGATGTTTCTGCATATAAAGATGCATTTATAGATCACATTGACTGCCAAGCCTTTTTAGTACACTTTTTAGTACAATTTATTTTGATCAAATTTGTTTACAATATTTATTAAACCGAAGGTTTTCGAAGACTAAGCAAAGGCTTAGCTTCCCAAAGAATTATGTTTTCATGTAATTATAGTTTTTACGTTGAATTTTCATTTATTTATGGAGCAAAAACTTTTTAGAACAAATGACAGCTGGCTATAAAAAAAACCGATAGCTATGGCAGTCAACGGGACATTTACATTTTTCGATATACGCATCTGTGGAACACACTAAAACTAAAACAAAAACAAGAAAATAAAAAAAAAACGCGGAAAGAAAATGGAAAAACTAGTAGCTTCGCCTAGGGCTCTAAGCAAACTCGTATGCAAGGTTAAAACGGGCGCACACTCTAGCACACTGCAAGCCGCTTGATTTAATTCGTTCCTGTTTTCCTGCTGGTAGCAAATGCTTCCGGTTCAAATTTCTCATTCCATTCGTTTGTGTGTGTGTGAGGATGTGACTATGTGCGTATGTGTGTGTATGTGTGTCTTTCGTTCGGCTTTAGTGATGGGCTTTAGTACATCGCAATGAGGCGTTGCTGTGGAAAAATGGTCGGATGAGGAGGGGGAGGGATCATCTTATCAGAGCTTAAGGAAAACTTTTCCGACACATTTGGAGCGGCACCGGTCGGAGCTTTCGCCACATGGGTTCACAGCTTAAGCCCCGTGCGTCGACGACCACGAAACCCGGCAAAAACAATAGCAAGAGGATCGCAATAAAACAATCTTCACTACCTGGTTATGTTCGGCAACTTTGTGTCATCTGTCATCCACGGTATCAGGGGGGGGGGGGGGGGGGGGGGGGGGTTCCATTGTTTGCAAGATGGAACCGAACCGTGCCGATTGCGGTTGAATAAGCTCGAGCGTTATGCATGTGTGGGAACGGCAACAGGGATGCCTGGTACCGCCGGATGACAAATGATGCTCGGTGCCTCATTCCGGCTGGAGGGAATGATTAATAGTCGAACTTGCCGGCCGGCCGAGCACTATCAAATTAAGTGTCCTCGCTCTTCGGACGGGGACAACCATAAGGGCTACGGGGAGGAAAACCAAAAACAAAGGAAAGTAAAAGCCGAAAGCACTATACCTAATGGCAATAAAAGTAGCGCACCTAAACATCGAAGTTCGCTTCTGGTTTCCCCTGCGTGTTCTATTTCATTTAACTCAATTAACTTCGCAAATTGAAGGGGTGAGCCATGAGACGGGGGGCGAGAATAAGAAGCTTTAGAAACTAAGCGAGAAGAAGTATCCGCTCCATTGTGGCTAATTATGGTGACTTGCTATAAAATTGAAGATCTAGCTCTAATGAAATAACTAAGCCGAACGGTATCCAACGGGTGACAGTTGTGTTTGTTGTTTGTGTGTATGTGTAGTGGCGACTGTGTGTGCTCGTATGCAACTGATAGTCGTTTGTGATGGATGATAGTATACACACACATATACGCGGCTCAAAAGAGAATGACACGCGAGTTAAAAAGGGAAAAAAACCCGACGGGAACCGCATTTTCCGCATTTTTTGACGGAAGAAGATCGCCAAAAATGGGCTCGAGCACCCACTTCTGTATGGGGTTTTTCGCGTAAAACTCTCGGTGGTTTTGTACTGAACTGAAAACTGGGAAAGAGAAGGAGGATAGCAAAGAACGGAGAGGCAGAACACAGGTATCGATGGAAGATCGAAATATAAAACGATGAGAGGAAAACAAAAACAAGAAGCAACCATGCCCCACCACCCCACATGGGTGAGCGGTGGGCGGTGGGTGGTTTAAGCAGCTGGTGGTGAGTGGGAGTGGGAAACCGGGAAGGGTTGTGGTTTTGTTTTGGGTTTTCGCATTTTTCGTTGGCTTGGTATTGTTTTACGAGGGGGTTGGGGGTTGGTGGGTGGTGTGAGAGGGTTGTTTCTCGGTTGTTGGCCACACGACACACAAAAGTAGAAGTCCTGCCGGCGCGCCAGGATTGAACCGATCGCGTGCCGAATTACCAGAATTGTGGGGAAGAATATTGGAGAGCTTGACGTTTGTTTGTTTATGTTTTTTTTTTTTTGGTTCCGGTCCGGTTCCCCTCGCCCTGCGCGGGCTGCGAGCGGTGCGGGTGGCCGTGATATGGTGCGGATGGTGGATGCACCCTCGTCACCCCAAGATGGCGGACAAGATGGCCGCCCATCATCGCCTCGGGCCCCCTGGGCAGGGCGGCGGAGAACCGGGAACCCGGGTTTTCGATGCGTACCTCGAGGGGTTGGGCGCGTTCGCGTTCGCACTTACCTGAACTGGGTCGTCTGGTTGCCGAACATCATCTTGTTCGAGCCCTCCAGCGAAATGTCGTCCTGCGAGTGATGGTTTGCGGTCGCGGCGCCACCGACGTACTTCGCCATCGGTTTCTTCACGTACGGTGGGTCGTACTTAAGGCGTGTGGTTTTCTTTCTGCGCCCGGTTTTCGAATTGGTGTCGGTATTTGTTTATTTGTTTAGGTGTGTGTGTGTGTGTATGTGTGTGTTTTGTTTTTTTTTCATCCCACCCGCGCCCCACATAATTACACACGCACACAGCGGTCGAGTTTTTGATCGCGGATCGCGTTTTGTTTACGTTCCGTTTTGTTTGACGTTTGGTTGTTTGGTTGTTTGTTTTGTTTTTGCAGGTTCGATGCCGAGCCGGGTGAAGGCCAAGACCCGACGAGAAGGCGGGAGGACGCGATGTTGATGGTGATGCGGATGGTGATGGTGGATTCGAAGATGACGAGATGGCATTGTTTTGTGAAGGCGATGATGGCGCGCGCACGCACACCGAGTTGTTGTGTTGCGTTGTGTATTGGGGGTGTTGTGATGGTATTTGTTGTTTACGTGAAAAGTGTGGGTAACGTTGGGAATTGAACGAATCAAAAATCGAGAATAAACAAATCAAAATACAACCAGGATCGACCCGATCGCCGATTGGTTGTTTGTTGTGTTTATGTTTTGCGAATGTGAACGTTACCCGTTTAAGGGAAAAATGTAGTGTATGTATGGAATGTTTTCGTGTATTTTGTTTGTAGCCAAATTCGCAGGACAGATTTGTATCCCAACGTTGGCGGGTTTTTTTGTTTTTTTTTTGTTTTTCGCATCCGTACAACGACGGAGGTGATTATGGGGTGGAAGGAAATTCGAGAAGGTGTTTTGGAGAAAGAGAGAAGAAGCACAAAATCACAAATCAGTTTTGAACCTGGTAGCGGTAGTGTTTTTTAGCATTCGTTTTTTTTTTGGTTATGCTAATGGTATGAGATGAGGGTGAACTATTACTTTTTTTTTCATTATATATTATTGATAACTTTTTATCGTGGGAGGAATAAGGGAACGATTTGACAAATCGGGTGGTTGGGAAATAGGGGAAATCAGAGGTGCTGGTTTTAGAGAGAGAGAGAGAGGAGGTGGAAAAGAGTGATTTGGGGAGGGGATTGCAATAAACGGGCCGTTAGCGGGGGAGTACGGTGGAAAGCGAGAAGGGATAGCGGGGTTCAACATAGGCAGGTTAGGTTGCGTAAGAAGGGTAAGTATATGAGTCAAGAAAAAAACGGGGAAAAGTTGGTGAACAAGAAGGATTCTAGGCTGGTTGCGAAAAGTACTACGAAAAGACGAAGTGAACGAAGCACATAATGATGCGGAAAACTCATATACTTCTACGGGAAAGCAGTAGCTAGAAGCGATGATACGAAGTGTACCAGTTAGGTTGAAACAATTTCCCTTCGATTGAAAACAGAGGATAATGCAGAGGAGGAAACTGAGTCGCAGTCAAATGTTATGAAGAGAGCGATGTGTTGTGCTTGTTTTTCCTGCATTCATCTTTACGGTTAGAGGTCTTGGTTGTGAAGGGAAAATCGCAGGCAACATAAGAGTTAACAAATAATTAGGATTGGGGAGGGTGAAAATTAAACCGTTAAAAATGGTTTGCCTGGGAAACTCTATGAAAAATAATCGTCCAACGGCTGTGGCCTGCTGTCTTTCGATGTTTGGTATCGAATGTTTTGTTTTCTCCGCAGCATCGATTCCAGTTCTTCATTATTCCGATGATTAATGTGCTTTGTTAGTGTTCATTTTTATTTCGCTAGTTCGGTCAATTGTACCGTTTAATTCGAGTTTCCGGGTGTGCGAAAACCAAGACTCGGAACACAAGAAAACGGGGAGATTAACACACAGCAGTTTACACCGTGTTACACGCGTTACTAGTTGGAAGCTTTGGCACATGCATTCAATCGTACACAACACTCGCCGCATATATTTACTTCTATGATAAGAATTATTTGAGAGAAGCTCGACACATGCACATGCAATCGATTACTTAACGAAAACCAAGTTAAATATATCATAAAACGCATACATAAGCGTTCAAGTAACGTCATATGAAGGAGAAATTATTCAAAGAAGCGAACATGCAGGCGAGAAAAGAACGACAGTGAATCAGCATCCATGCAAAAGGAAACCATGCCATGCTGAAATGAAAAGTTTGTTGTTGCAGTTTTATAAATAAAAAAGTATATAAATAGTAGTCAGTTAAACACAAACCAAAGCTAAAACCGAAGCATGCGAGGTAAAACACTAGTAATACAATAGTTTTATCCGTTTCAAGCATCCTCCCGGGTGTCCGAGAGGGCCGTCGCTTGGAAGGTGTTAGTTAGTAAACAGTAGTAGTAGCAGTGGTAGTAGTATAAGTAGAGGTTGTAATGGCAGTACGAGCAACGTTTTAACTGGTCGATATTTACAGAGCAGCACATCCGTTTATGGAGGCGCCTTTGAAGATAAACTCGTCAAAACGATAAAACTGAAAAAAAACAAACTAAACAAAAAGAAAACAAAGGCAAAACATATTAGAAAGACAAAATTGCCCTGCACCTATAGCGAGCAAAGATTGAATATTGATATTTTCATTGCCTGATGAGATCTATTTATTTATATTTTAGAAATGGTTTTGGACAACGTCATCAAGGAATCTATGGCTCAAAGACAATTTAAAAATAAAACACAACGAAATAGAAACTATCAAATCTGGTAAAAATATAGTGCAATTAATCATCAATTATCATCTTATCTAAACAAAAGCAATTTCCATAAAAGCAAAACATTAAAAGAAACTAAAATAAAAGTAAGATGAAATACAAATCACAGTTATCACAGAATAGCGTTAATTGTGTAAGGTCAGAACAGCAAGAGTTAGAAGATAAATGTATAACAAGTACATAATCGGATCAAGATTCGACATTCGAA
Source organism: Anopheles ziemanni (assembly GCF_943734765.1). Taxonomy (NCBI): domain Eukaryota; kingdom Metazoa; phylum Arthropoda; class Insecta; order Diptera; family Culicidae; genus Anopheles; species Anopheles ziemanni. Next base: position 13,714,920 of record NC_080707.1, on the reverse strand, counting down.
CTCGACTCATGATTGAACTGAAAATCAGAGAGTTGGTAAAATCAGATTAGACATTTCGATTGTGTAATCTCGTGGTATAGATGGTTGAGAGTTGTTTTTTTTGGGAAACAATCGGAGGAAGGTCAGAACGGGGCAAAGAGAGAGAGAGAGCATTTAAGTGAGAGATAGAGAGAGTAAGAGAGAGAGAGAGAGAGAGAGAGAGAGAGAGAGAGAGAGAGTTAAAGGGAGAGACCAAGAGCCAGAGACAGAGAAAGAGAGAGAGAAAGAGAGAGAGAGAGAGAGAGAGAGAGAGAGAAAGAGAGAGAGAGACAGAGAGTGATAAAGGATGAGGAAGAAAGGTAGGAAAGGAGAAGGAAAAATGGAAAAGGGAAAAGGATCTAACCTTTAAGTGAAGGTGGATAGAGGAAAAAACCGAGAGAAAGAGAGATAGAAAGAGAGAGATTGAGTGAGAGAGAGAGAGAGAGAGAGAGAGAGAGAGAGAGCGAGAGAGATTTATAGAGACAGACAATAGATAGAAGCGTAAGGGTGATGGAAGGGTTGGGAGGCAGAAGTGGACTTTCGTATCTGTTGCAATGTAGTGTATCTTGTGAAGACTGTTCTGTGTGAGCAAGGCACGTTATCATCGGGCGAGGTAAGACGCAAACAAGAAGCTCGTTTAGGTAAGTTTAATCTCAAATGTGTTTAAAATCACATCAAGCTGATACACACAGATACGTAATCAAATGAAAAGAAAACCAAAAATAACGAAGTAAAACACCTAGGAAGACCGCGAATGCTAACTCAAAACACAGCAGAAACGAACGAAAGCAAAATGGGAACGCGCGTCGCTCACAACCACTTTGGGGTGGGGGAGGTGTTGGCAGGTAATGGTCTTAACAGCCATGGTTAAGATGGTTCGCTTTCGGGAAAGCCGGGCGGCGTGGTAAGGGGTGTAGAGAGGGGAGTAAGTGGGGTTCGAGGTTTTCGAGGTAGTGGTTGCTTGGCGGGTTCAGTGTAAGCGGGAAAAAGCAGAATTTTTGGCATGAATTGTTTAGGAGCAACATTCAAACCCGTCACGGAAACTGGTGATACTTTTTGTAACGTTCGTAGTTTTCGCGCGGCACAGTTTGAAGAAAGAGTAGTGGTAGTAGTAGTATTAGTAGTAGTGGTGGTGGTTGGTGGTGGTGGTGGTGGCGGTAGAAGTGGTAGTATTAGTGGTGGCAAAGGGCGTTGGCAGAGGTTGTGGAGAGGTATCGGGTCAGATAATCTGGTTGAATGGCAATGGGTTGGTGGAATTGGTAGTTGTTTATAGTAGTAGTAGTAGTATTAGTAGTATATTCAGTTGAAGTATTGATGTTGGTAAGGAGGGGACAGTGGTGGTGGTAGAAGCATCGTTACGGACAGTGGGTTAGTAGTCGAGAAGTGGTAGAAAAGAAAGGTTCAGTTCAGATTCGAGGGACAGATTGTTCAGTTCACGAAGAGCAGGGAGCCGAGAGTAGTAGTGGTAATTTAGTAGTTTCAGTAGTTGTATCAGTGGCGGTAGTAGTTTAGTAGCAGTAGTGGTGGTGGTGGTGGTGGTGGTATTAGTTATAGCAGTAGTAGTAAGTAAAGTAGTATTAGTAGTAATGGCAGTAGTAGTAGTTAGTAGTAGTAGTAGTAGTAGTAGCAGTAGAAGTAATTTTTTTGTGATAAAAATGAAAAGAATGAACAAAAACGGAAAAAAGTCACTAACCTTAGGCACAAGGAGAAGTTATTATGTACTACAACTGACCTGTAGCACAAAGCCATCAGAGCAAACGTTATAAAAACACCCCCAACAACCGACATTAAAACACCGACTAGAAACACTGTGTTTGAGCCGTGATAGTTGGCTGTAGTTGGTCGAACCGAGCGTTTTCGAAGGTGAGGTTTCAGGTTTTGTTTTCGATTTTAGATTGTTTTGTTATTGGGTTTGGTTTGGTTGTTTTGTTCATCGTTTTTTTGTTTTGTTAGACGGTTTGCGCCGTCATAGCGATACATTCATACACACGAACGCACAGTCACAGGTATTCAGTTTTTAGAATGTGTATGTGTGTGAGTGTTTGTGTGAGAGAGAGATACAGAGAGAGAAAAAGGAAAAGAGTGGCCGAAGTATATAAAATGCATCAGTCAGTTATATACATCGAGATGTTTGTTGGTCAGCCATTTGCAGCACGATAACATTTAGATAGCATTGTTTGTTGTTCGTTTTGATAACGTTTTGTTTTAGTGGTTTAAACACGCGATTCGTTTACAGCAACGTCACGGCAGGTAACACAGGGTTCAGCGTAGGACGAGTGTTTGTTTTTCGTGCGTTTAGCCGTTGACGTCGAGCGCAACGATGACGTTGGTACATTTGCATTTTACATTGTAGACAGATTGTTCGGTTGCGTAGTTGGGTTTTAGTTTTTGCAGTTTCGTTTAACACATATACGGTTGGTCGGTTGGTTTAGTAGAACGTTCCCATTCCGACACGGGTGTGTGCGTGTGGTTTCGAACGAACGAACGCAGTTTCGAGTTGTTTCGTGTCGGTTCGTTATTATTGGTTTTTGTTTTCGTTTTTTTTTTGGTACGGTTTTAGTACATTTGGTTGGCAAAGAAAGAAAAGAAAGAGAAGAGAAGAGTTTAGAAACGTTCATTCGGCAGTATCAGGCTGGATTGTGGGGTTGGGTTACGAAGAACGGAACGGAAAACTGAAACGGAAAGAAAACGCTAAAAATGCACTTATGATGCAGTGTGAGTTACTACAACGGAAAGCGGGCGTTTTTTTTTTTGGCATGGAAGTTTTGCGCTTTGTTTGCGTTCTGTTTTGACATCGTTTGCGTTTTGCTGCCCGTTTCCCCTTGTGGTTTTGGTATGTCAATTGGTTTGTTTTGTTTTCTGTTGTTTCGCTACAGGGAGGTTTTTTTTCTCTCTCTTCTGGTTTCTTGTTGTGAAGCAAACAAGTTTTGTTTCGCACTTGTCATGTTGACATCTACCTCGCATCGATTCATCGGTAGCGCTTTTGTTTACCCTTATTTTTATTTTTTTTTTTTGGTAAGTCACTGTTGCTCGGTGATGATTGAAATTTTGTGGAAAAAAAATGTTCGAGAGGCCAAACTTTGGTTAAAGGTGCAAATGGTAGCGAAATTACGAAATCACAACTCCAAAAGAGGTTTTACGGGTGAGTTTATGAAGCATTGAGGTAGCTCCTGCTGTTGATACTCACAGTCTACTCAAAACAATTCAATCTAACTACCCTAGATGGCGGAAACTAGAAAATAAAATTCTCTTCTCATATAAAAATACACTTTTTCGCATCAACATCCTTGCGTTGACGAGTTGAAGGACGCTTAGGGAGCTAAAAACCATGGAAACACCAGCTCTAAGGTTTCCGTTTCTTTTTCCGATTCGCATCATTACCGACTTTCATTGTAGCTCGAATTTTTCCCGTTTCCTTATGACAATGGTAATCAGTTGATTTTGGTTTACTACTGTTATTATCTTATCCTGAACGGGTTTGTTGCAGTAAAATGAAAGTGTAAGAGAGAAGCAAAACGATAGAGAGGGGAAGCGAGAACCAACAAGATGAGGTAGACAACGAGCTGACAAAAATGAGACAGAGTTTCCGGTTGATAAGGTTGAGGTCCACTACATCGGAATGGGCTTAGGGATTTCGTAATGGAAGCCCACGTTCATCAGGTAGCGCATTTCCCACATTTTTCAAGGGGTGGGTGAGGCGTTAGAAAAGCAAGCGTAAATAAATATACATACAGTGGTGGGTATTTGTACCGATCATCCGCGGAAAACCGGCAGGGTCCAGAAGCATGTCACCTGAAGGGTTGAAGAAGCTCTCAATTGTCCTTTTTTAAGCCTACTTTCACATTTCTGAAGGGTTTAAGTGAGCGAAAACGTAAACGGATGGTTCTGATGGGCTTAAATGGGATCAAAACCGGTTCCCAAACGATGACAGGTAGATAAATCGCTGTTGAAGGTTGTTGGTCGGGCAAAATGGTGGCGAAAGTATTTTATGTTCATTTTTACTAAAACGCCAAACACGATGGCGTTGAAGCTTGGTTATGTTTGCATGACTTCGCAATCGAGAGCAAATCGTACAGCGGTCCCCTAAGAAAGCTCGTCAAGCTCCTCGAATGTGCTCCTTCAAAGCTGGCTTCTCTAATACCCGGTTGGCATTTGGAATCAACTTTTCCCTTGGCATTTCGTTTCCCTTTTTTTTTTTCACCGAATCGATCGGGGATGTGCAGATAAGCACGGCAAAAGCCCGGCACTAAGCCTCCAACAAATACCGGGGCTGTTGCTTGGCATGCTAGGGCAAGGTCGGCAGCATGGAAAACTAATTTCCATCTTCGGCCACATTCTCGTTTGTGTCTCTCTCTCGCCCGAGTCGGTTTTACGAAACAAACCCGTCGGTAAACAAAACCCCCAGCACACAACAGCTCCTTTTGGAGGGGGAAAGAAGACGAAGAGAGGTAGTGGAGGAGGAGGGGAAGGTTTTTCTGCCAAGAAGAATGCAAATAGTGGCCCGACGTCTTTAGTTTCCCGAGTTTGCAAATCGCACTTGAAGGCAGGCGAAAGTGATATTGACTTACGTCTTTGGCGTTCCAGTTCTGTGGATGCTTCAAGAGGACGAAACAAGCGGCTTTAACCGGGCGGGAGGGAAAGAGATAGTAGATTATGGCGAGATGGATGGAGTAAGCGACAGCAAGAGACACATACCGAGCGCGAGGGGTAGGGAAAATCGATGGATATCGAGTGCGAACGGAAGAAAACCGTTTACTCAAGTGAATAAATACAGGTATTCACCCCCCGATTGTACATCCGAACATTACTGCTTGGAAGGGTGCCCTCCCCCCTCCCCCCTCCTGCTGCCAAGGCGTGTAGAAAAACGGTACGCCGGAAACATCTGGCGAAACCTTCCCTTCCCAGGGCAGCCGTTCGAGGGAGCTTAAAGCTGGAATCGTTCGTTAGGTTCAATCAATCTTCGTCCTGCCGTCGCCGTTTCTCAACCCCCCCCCCCCCCCACCACCGGCGAAGGGCGGCATGGTATCGCTCGAGAAGTGTTGCCCTAATAGCCCGGCCTGTTTTTCGCAAAAGGTCCGATTGATTCGCTCCAGTCGGCCGGAGAAAGCGGGTGGAGGAAAATGGAATTATTTCCCGGCGCGTAGGGCGACTTTCCATGGGCATGTGTGGAATTATTGGCGAGCGGGGTGGGGGCTCGGGGAGCGGGGTTTTAATAGTCCATCCCGAACTGATCCTCTCTCTCTGTGTGTGGACTGTTCGATTTAATAGCTGTCATGCGGCCGGGATGACCCGGAATCCTCGGGCCTCGGCGTAAAGCCATTGTCCATGGGTGGTTTATTTTTGGCCCGCGCCAAAGAACCATGCTTAGGAGCTCGCCGGCGTTTTTTGGGAATGGAGTGCTTTTCGCCAACCGCAAGCGTCAGCTTTCTTGCATTCCAATCAGGCAGCTCGCCGACGGGAGGATGGGCGAAAAAATAGGCTTCCGATCCCGCCCGGCTTTGACGCAATCGAGAAAGAAGCGTAGTGGAGTTCGGCTGACCAAGTTTGACACGCGTGTACGGTGGGATTAGGTCGAACAATCCTGCGGAAATGACAAACGGGATTTTAAGATAAATTTGTTTTATCAAAACTGAACTAAAATCGCGATAAAAGTAAATTTATCCATTGGAAAAACAGTCGGTTGAATAAACAATGCTCTGTACTAAAAATGTATGCAGTTTAGTACATGATTTACAACATTTTTTATACTATTTGAAAAAAAAATACGTCTCTTACAGAATAGCATTGCTTGGAACCTTTGCTTATTTCAAAACCAGCAACTAAATATACTAGGACTTGTTTGTTTGCATGTGTATCTTTATGTAGTAAACATTTTCCAGGATCTTTTACGGTACTTTACTTTATTCATTACCAAAGTTTTGAAAACCTTGTCTTGTTCTTCATTTTTCTATAAAAATATTTCATTGCAATGCTTGTAGGTGTTCGAATTAGAAAATTGTATTTGAATTCTTAAAATAAATCATGGTGGAATTCAAAGAAAACATTGACTTCCTTTTAAATTGACAAAGTTATACGAATTTCAATACTGATTTAAGAATATTAAAACTCTGATTGTTTACTTTGGAATACATAGCATTGAATGTATACTAAGGGTTTTTCTTGGTAAACTATCTGGCTATCATTAAACACGTTGACTGCCAAGCGTTTATGGCACACTCTTTTAGTACAACCTTTTTTAACACGTTGACTGCCAAGCGTTTTTACTACACTTTTTTAGTACAATCTTTTTTAATAAATTTTGTTAAACCGACAGTATTCGAAGGCCAAGCAAAGAGGAAGCTTCTCAAAGAATTTGTTATTTATCTTACTATAGCTTTGAAGTTGCGTTTTCATTTATTTATGAGTCAAAAAATTTTTAGAACCCACTTTTTTGTGACATGGCAGTAAACGTGTTTAACACATAGTGGGTGACAGGTAATTTGGATCTCATATAGTATTGCACGAATGTAGTAGTAGGCTGTAGTAATTTTAGTAATACTATTTTTGAGGATGCTTAGTCTATTTAATATCGGCTTAAAAACAAATCCAAGAATTTGTGTTATAAACTACTTATATAAAAAATGGCTATACTAAAACATGTTCTAAAACCGCTTGACAGTTAACCTGTTGAGTACCTAGTATTTTTAGAACATTTAGAACAAGAACATAGAGACTAAGCCTCCCTAAGGATATTGTTTTCCATTTCCAGCCTACTAATATATTAAAACAATACTGTATGAGTTTCCTTCCTCGTTCCGGATTGCCTGTCACCCACTATATGGGCAGTCAAAGAGTTAGAAATCAAAACACACACATCGATTTTTTCCCTAAATGTCAGCCTTTTATCCCACCGTGAGGTAGTATCATGTGACATGCGTACCTGCAGGCGCTTTACTCGGACCAAAAGAAAGCCGTTTCGGATAAAGACACTGGACAGCCGACATTTATCGGTCGTAAAATGAAGCGAGTCGATATCCGACAAAAAAAAACGGGGAAAACAAAACAAAATGTTGGTAGAACGAGCGACCAAAACCTTCGACCTTTCCGCACCCGGCCATGTTTTAGCTGAGCGAAGTACTTTTGTCGACGGAAAGGGATTATTTTCCTTCGCAAGTACTATTGATGCCCGGCGTACTTTTATGCAATGACACAGCCCCCAGGCTCGAACCGTATCGATCGGCGGTATTGTTGACGCCGGTGGACATTATCTTGACCGCTGTAAGTGATATATGTGCGCGCCGCAGCTGGAAGCGACAAAAGACCGTCCATCTAACAGCGCGTTGTGGCGTTGCTCGGTGTGCGTCGGTAACAATAATAATGATTGCTCCATGGCAACGCTTGTACGTGTGCCCATTATTAATTTCCCGTTGAATAATGCAGACTCTTATTGTGCGCGCGTAATTATTCAACGCGACATAACTACGAGGTGTGTGTGTGTGTGTGTGTGTGTGAGTGCTATGTGCATTGTGCTACAGTGTTGCACTCGAGAGGCACATCCCCGCAAGAAGGTAATTATATTTCTTCGTCCCTATGGTCCACCTCCTCATTGTTGCCAGTGCAATCACACTTTTGTGTGGGGAAAAACCACCCCCCCCCCCCCCACCCTCCCGTTGTTGTACGATGCCCAGTGTGCGCAACGGCATCGCAATGTCCAATTAAAGCCTTCGGTGCTACTTTAATTGGAAAGGGAGGTTGAGTTGAACATTTCTGGAGTAGTTTACTCGTTCCGGCTCGACGATTATTATTGGAAGCACAAGAGTTTTCGTAGGAATTTTTCCCCAAATCTCATGGAAAAGCTTTGAGCAAAGTGCACCAAAATTCCTTCCATTAGTTTTCCGCCCGAACAGACGTCGAAAGCTTCAATCACTTACATAGTCCTGCGTTTTTAGAACAACCTCCGTAAAAGCTGCACAGCCTTGTGGGGTGGATAATCGCCCCCTCAGCACGTTGAGATTACTTTCCGATTCCTATCTGGAAGATGTTTACCCATCGGTGTTCGGTTCGGGGACGCCACACCCATATTTGCCAACGAGCCGGGGCAAGTCAAGTGACCTACTTCGCATCAGCTGCTTCAGCTTCCATTTTTCACTTCCCGAAACTATTCAACTTATAATGGAAACGTTAGTGAGGACGAACAATCCCCCTTAGAGTTTGTGGGGAATAAACCTCCAAACCTTGCTAATTGGTGATCCACGTCCTTCACTTGCATGTATGTATGTGTACACATAGCGTCACTGGACGGTGTTTACCGAAATTTCGACAAAAAAGCAAAGCGGCTCTCCAACCTCAAAGCCAACCGGAGGTGCTGACTTTTGTATTTCACTGTCATTTGAATGGTTCATTGCTCCTCAAATGTGAGTAGAGAACTCACTCCTTTTACCCCCCCGTTCCTTCCTTTTGCTCACTTTAATTGGTAGGTTTTGTGTGCAAATATTGTCTCTCGAGATAGAAACGTTTTACGGCTTCAAACAGAAAGGGTTTACATGGTTCAGTAGACTGCACAAGCACTCGGAGTAGTTGGTAGAGTTCGGCAGGTCATTATCCCGAAAAACCGTACGAGCTGCTGGCCCAAACACATACCATCCACACACAAGTAGTAGACAATTTTCTTCGAACAAATTTAATCTGCAAAAGTATAGTCTACCGAAGCCGGAGTGTCGGAGGGTGTGTTTTCTTTTGCTTTAAATTTTTCATTCACTAGCATGAACTGCTACGAATAGTGATGGCCGAAGCACTATCCCTCTGCGTTCCCACAGGGCCGCAAAAGAAGGAAGTTTTGCGGAACCACTTGCACTTCGACTTGACTTGCAATTACCTTGCGAATGCCGGCCGGTGGAGATGTGTTTTCCGAAGCCACTGTTGCGGTGTTGCGAAGCGGAAGCAAATATGTTTTTCACCAGAACGGGCGGCATGGGAACTGGGGGGGTTCTTGGGCTGTTGACTTGAGTTGCTAAGGCGGCTTTCTGGCCGCACGAACGAATAAATAGAGTGCTGCCTCAGCACAGCGCTTTCCAAGTGGGATGCTGAAAATGCATCGTCGAGCATTGGTTGCTTGAGCTAACCCAACACTGCAGAGCTGAGCTTGCCTTTGATCACCTCGGTGACCCAAGTCGTTCCCCCCCTCCCCCCACTCCCAGGGGAGAAGAACGAAAAGTTTGTGCCCCCGCTATGAGTACGAGAGCCAATTCGTTTTTCAAGAATGGTAAGAATGTGGTAGCTTTGCACAATGTTTTACCTCGGATGAGAGTGATTAACTTTTCATCGAATCACTTTCGTGATGGAGGTGCCTGGTGTTTTACCGTGCGCTACTCCAATGGGGACGCCCGGTAGTTTTTACTTTCGATGGAGGCGCCTAGTGGTTCACAACTTTCTCTTTGCTTACAACGTAGGTAGTATTTATTTATTTCACCTGCTCTCCCTCCATTTGGAAATTATTTACCTTGTGTAACGGTCAGTTGACAGTTACCATGTCCTGTCGTTAATTAAATCCCCCGTGCGTGTGAAACTGTGCCCATACACAACCAACAACAGATCGATGGAAACGAAAGGCAGCATTCAATGCTGTCCCGAGCAGAAGTTCATGAGATCAATGGCACCTCATTATTTTCACTCCGTTACGATCGGAGAACGAAGCCCCGGGCCCTATTTTTGGCCTGCAGCCTGCATTGCATCGGTTTCGATTCACGGGAACTGCTGCTTGATTTAATGACTTCTTAATTAATACCCCACGATGGTAGCTGCTGACAGGGATGTCATAATATATCCGTCGGCTACTGGTAACAACGGACAGGCACGGCTCGTCATTACTGGACCAACATTTCGATACGCAAAAAAGCTCATTATCATACAGCATGGCTCGTTTTGGGAACCCTCGAAGCCTTTATGTCTTTGGGTAGCTGCCATCGTACGCTGCGTATCGGACATGTATACTAAGACTACGCCAAATAGAGACGTAATTTATACGGATCAACTTGTTAAAATTATGAACCCTCTGTTCCGTTGCAGGGTTTTTCGTTTGCTGTGCAATTGTAAAGTGAATTGTTTACAGTTTATGTTATTCGGTTGTTTACAAAATCGGTGCGTGATGTATAACCTGCAAGTCATTAGAAATACCAAGCTATGGTGAGTAGGTTCTCTACAATGTGGCATTCATACACGATGAACATACGCGTAGAAGGTGCTGTCAGTCAGTATTTCATAGCTTAATGGCCGCCAACAAAATAATAATATGAAATGGAAATAGAGAGGAAGATCAATAGAAATAACAAGAGATACAGTGAAGCAGCGGCTTCCTAGTAGCAGCACCATCAACACACACGCATTTGCCGACCACGGCAAGGTTGCACCAATTGGGTTCGAATGCAGAGAGCGGCTAGGCAGGCCAACATGGTCAGGAGAGGAGAAAAGTGAGGCTGCATCCAACAATCAGCTAGCGAACGAGTGGGAGGACCTATGCGAGATGGAGCTACTGTATATCAAAAGGGCTTTAAGAGAGGAAAAGTTTGTAAAACATCTTCGAAGAGATAGTTTCAAACTATCGATAAAGTTGTCTTCTTCTCTTCTTCGAGCAGCTTTCTGTGTGATAGTTGCTGGTGAAGTTTTTGAGGTAACTAGTTCGTTCTTGTTTCTTTTTACTGCAGCAAAACTTTTACTATAGCATATGTCAAAGGAAAGCAAGCTCTTTTACTGGAGCGATCAGTTGACATTTTTAGTACAAGTAGTGACTACAGATCCTGCCGGTTTTAGATGTTTCAGTGCTTTGTAGCAGCATTAGTGGTAGTAGTAATAGTAATAAGAGAAGTAGTAGCAGTAAGAGTAGTAGTAGAAACCGTCGTCGTCATCGTCATGGCTCAATCCGAGCGGTGTTATTTGTTAGAAATTCAGATACTCGCACACACAGTCGAATAATCCCACACATACGTAAACACACACACACACATACTGATAGACGAGCACATGTACTCACAAACGCGTGGGTAGGTTTCGCACCGGAGTAGCCTTCGATCAACAACATCAAAATCAATCAATGTTCGAAGGGACGCAAAACAACACAAAGGAAACAAACGAACAACATGATACAGCGACGTGAAGGTGTAAATGTTGGAGGTGAACGGAGAAAAACAACACGGAAACAATAGATACCGAGCACTGGCGAACACGAGCGAATACAGTGGGATGGTCAGGGCAAACCGAACGAACGAACGAACGAACGAACGAAAGAAACCAAACCGAGGTACATCGAGGTGGAACAGTGTGACACGGAAACGGAAACCGAAAGAAAGAGTACGGCAAGAAAATGGCAAAAACAAAAAAACAAAACCATGGTTGCATGAATTCATGCGTGTGTGTGTCTGTATGTGTATGTGTGTAAGCATGTTAGCTTAGGAGCATTTATCAGCTCCCGTCCCTGACCCCTCGAAAGAGCTTCGAACGCGCACACAACATGGCCATAGATTGACTGTAGAGAGTGTATTAATTAGTGGTGGTAGAATAAGTAGTACTAGTTGTAACAGTAGTAGTAGTAGTAGTTGTAGTATTAGTAGTAGTAGTAGTGGTAGTAGTAGTAGCACAGCGAATCACAGAGGTACACGTCACACAACACATCAACACGTGATACGAAAATGGATATGCATACGAAACGGTTATCTATAACAATATATATAAATGTAAATGTATATACACCTGTTATAACGTACACGAGGTAACAGATACAGAGACACAACAGTGAGAAAGATACGACTCGCAGTGTTAGCGTTCGGCTAATGGTTTGGAGATCACAGCGATCACAGAGACGTACAGCAACGAATGAACAATAGACACAGGTTGGAGCACTCAAATACTGATTGAAACACGCATACAAAGGGTACGACAGTGTGTATGTGTGTGTGTATGTTTGTGTAAGAGAAAGATAGTTTGAGCAAGAGAAAGAGGGAATCAGAGAGCGAGAGAGATAGAGAGAGATAGAAAGACAGACAAATAGAGAGGTAGAGAGGAAGGAAAAAGAATTAAAATAATAACAGTATACAGGGTGTCATAATTTTTATCTGTACGGTCGGACAAGAATGCAAGAAGAAAGTGTAAACAAGTGTTTTAGAGAGTGTGTGTGTGTATGGGTAAAAAATATGTCACATAAAAGATAAATGACATGACTCTAATCAGGACTCTAGGAAATCACGGGATGGATGAAGTTGGATGATGAAAACAGTAGAGTAAACAACCAAATCATTGAAGTGAAAAGCTTCTAACTCAACACTTAGGTACAGAGTTGCCATCGAACGAGCTGTGTTACTATTGGCGGACCGCCACAAACACGGTTTAGGAAACACAAAATAAACAGAGAAAGTAAAGAAAATGTTACGAAATACGAGAAAAGAAGAAAGAAATGAGAAAACACAACGAACGAAACAATAACGATCAGTGCCATCCGGGTTTTAAAGTCTCGACCCACTTTGAAGCACATGCTTACTTACGTTGTTTAACTTGAAGATAAGAAGAATACCTTTTCTTTGCCAATTGAAGCTATCTGGGAGACTTTTTTATCAAATTACTAGCACATGTAGGATCCGTCTTAACGAATTCAAAATGCGTTTTGTTATTTAAAACATGGAAGTAGGTAAATATTGTTACAATTATGAAATATTGTCCTAATGACTTTTTCAATTTTAGGGCGTTTCCGGGAACATTTGTGCTTTGCAATCCGTTCCAACAACTAGTACAGAAACGGAACTCAACAGTATCCTGCGACTGCGTGCCTCTAATAGGCTCTTAACTAACATATCGCCTGAATGCTGCCCCCCATGGCTTGAGGTATTTCAGTGTTTCTCATTCGGAATTTTTGCACCGCCTATCCCTAGCTCCTCTCAACACCGGTACGCCGTTCGGGCGCGGCCCGATTCGTGGCGCGCGTGTTCAGCCTCCCAGCAGGCTTTGGCCGGTGCGCGGTAGGTTCGGTGACCGGCGGCGGAAGCTTGGGAGCTCTGGAACGGAAACGAAACGGGAGAACGGAAGAGAAAAAGAACGAAAAACAAAACAGAAAACCCATACACAAACCACCGGTACCGAAAACGAAACAGAAAATCGAGAAAAGATAATATAACAACATGAAACAAAAGTCGATAATGGGTAACGGTAAAAACGAAAAATGCAGCTCGATGAAGTTCTTGATGGCGCATGGAGAGGTTGGAATGGGATAAAATGAAAAGAGTCGAAAGTAATCGAAGGACAGGGGAAAGGGAGGGAGTTTTTTTTTAATGTTGCAATATTTACTTCTTTAACCAAGATTTTAACGTTGTTTTATTAGGAGCGTTTTACGAAGGCTCGTTAAGGGATATTATCACTTTTGTTCAAAGTTTGAAACAACTTGAAACACAGTCAAATACTTCTGGGGGAAACTTTGTGTGAACAGAAAAAGTAGTAAGAAGAAAGGCATTTAAAACACCAAATTTCCTTCACAACACTAGGACAAAAGTTGGGTGAACAGGGAAAAGACGAATGTAATTGAAAATGATCATATTTGTTTGGTTCCGATATTTTACAGCCATTGCCACCTATCTTTACCTCTAACCAATCAGCTCAGCTTGTCTCTAACTCCTTTGCTTATGTCTTATGTTCATCTGGTTTTGTCTTCTAGATTTAAATTCTGTTCCTATCTAAACATTTGGTTATCTAGAAATTATTTCATAAAGCTGTCCTCAACAAGGAAGTGAGATGGAATTAGGAACAAATTAACAGTTTAGTACTGGGCAACATTTGAAAAATATACAGCAGCAATTGTAAGCAAACAAGATAGGTAACGTTTAGCAACTATGAACATAAACGTAACAGACACAAGCTAGTTTTAGCTAATACCACCTGCTTTCGAGATAGAGTAAAGTGGCAATGGCTGAAATTTGAACCGACCAGAATGGTGCCAAAGTAAAGAATGAGATCGTTTACTCGATCAATTCGAACCGAAGGGATAGTTTTTGGTTAAATAGTTTTAAAGATTTACAAGTGGGTTGTTAAATATGGAAAGGAGGGAGCAATGTTTGATGGATTTTGTTTTCTTTTAGAAAATTTTGATTTTGTTCCGTACCTGTAACAAACAGCCATCAATGCGAAACAAAGGAAGACACATTTGACGATTACCACTAACATGATTACCATAGCTAAGGTGCTCACTTTCCCTTGGTCGTAAGCTACGCAAGCGTCCGATTCGGTTGGGCAAAACGGGCAGTGGGACGGGGAAAGGGGGATTCGCGTGGCAATCGTCAAGTAGGTCGGTAGTAGATGCGACAGATTGGAAGGTGGTGGTGGTCGGTTTCCATCAGCGGGAGGGTTTTATTTTCGCGAGTGACCAGCGTGCCCAGGTCGGTGCCAGGTTAGGGTTGATTATTCGATTGTTCGGAAGGATGTGTATGTGTGTGTGTGTGTGTGTGTGTGAGAGTGGTTGATCGCAAGTTCGTGGGTATGTGCGTATGTGTGCACATTTTGGCATTAAGGTGAGATGGAGAAGAGGCAGATTGTGGGAGGTGTGTTCGATTCGAACCACCGATTTGCAGTTACAATGGAATCGAAGTTGTTTCGCCACACAGCCACGCACACATACACAGATCCACGCACCCACACATAGAAGCACACACACACAGAGGCACATACATGAAGTTGTTTTTTGATTGTTTTCGATATTGATATTGTTTATCGCGGTTGGTAACGGCGTTTGTGTGTTGATGTCGGTGGGTAGCGAAGAAGAAAGAAACAGGAAAAAGAGGTAGAAGAAGAAGAAGATAAAGAGAGATAAAATATTGATGAATCGATGGTGCCAAGAAGGTAACCGATTGTTTCCGGTTGTTTTCGTTGCGTTTGTTTTTTCGTTAATAATGTGCTGTAGGTGCCGTAGAGACGATCTCGGCTGCTGGAACCGAGCAGCGATCCATTGGGGCTTTCGTGGCAAAGTTTGTGTGTGCATGTGTACGTGTGGGTGTGTGTGTTTGTTTTTACTATTTTCACCAACTGATTTTGATGCCGGTTTGTGCTTACGAGTACAGTTTTGTTTTCATCCACTGGGAGCAAGAATATCACAAACATGGTGAACACCTTAAATGATAGTCTGCCATCGTTGCGCCAAAAGGTATGCAATACTCAGCGCATGTGTGAGCTTAGTAACCATTCACCGGCATACAGGAGAAGCAGTTTTACCGAACACAGCGAGAAAAGACTTACGAGACGAGTTTCTTCAACGTTCCACGACTAGGAGAACAAAGATGGGTTATAGGTCTTACTTTCCTTCTGCAGAAAGCTGCATGCTTCAGAGGTACGTAAAGCGGACCCGTGTGTTTCAAATGACTTGATGACAAGACTGGTAAGTACGGGAAAGAGTGACTGTTTTATGTGAAAACGGAAAGTGTAATGTAAAGCATACGGATCTTGTCTCGCCTCAACAAGAGCTTTGACAGTTTGCCCGGTCACTAAGCCAGGTTCGTGTGCCGGTTATCTAACTTAAGGCGTTGAAGTGTCGCCGACCAGTGCAGTTGCGAAAGAAAAACCAAACCAAAACCAAACGATCGGAAATAACAAAAGCAACAAAGGAGACCTAATCGGAATGAACTTATTTCGCATGACACTTGTTCCGCCTGGGAAAGTGTTCCCGGGGTTTGTGGGAGGAGTGGACGATTACCATTGTCATAATTAGATGTTCCGGTTAAACTTTGCGTGATGTTCTTGGATTTTCTATTATTCATTGCTCTTTTCGTTCGGAGCTATAGGCCCATCGTGAATGTCCCTGTAAAATCGGGGACGGTCTCTGCCCGTGTACGCGGAGGGTATGGGCTTACGCTTACGCTAGACTGCCAAGGACATATAGATGAGAGAGACCATACCGAGAGGTGAAACTTGATCCTGATGGTTGCAAGGCGCAGGATCAGCTAGAGATCAGTGGAGCGCAACAGTGGAGATGCCAAAGGTGGACCGGAAAGGAAAAGGGGCTCTCACGGTGCATTTGCTTGAGCTACCCATGTTTGATGCTTCAACAGAGTCCGTCGATCCGGAGTGCTACCAATAGTTTCTTATATCTCTTCCTCAACGCGAGTCCTTCCAGCGTGGTACATTCCTGAAAGTGCCAAACTGACAATCATTCTGACAATGTGTTGTTGAACGCGTCTGATCTTCACACCAACGAAGACGCGACACAGAAGGGAGCGGCGTGTTTCGAGCTCTTTGCTGCGTATCTGGTGCATTATGCGAAAACAAAATATTTAGTTGACTGCTCCTGTTTGTGGTGTCTGTGTGAGTTTGGTGAGCGTTGGTTTCGTAATTGCTCACGCTACTTTGTGGTATATCCTTTTGCTCACTGCTATCTGCTATCGCAGTACATATATACGGTGGTGTAAGTTGTTTAGTTTTTGCTCAATGCTTTTATCGTTAAAATTGAAATTGTTCTGGTTTCTGTATGTTTCTTCTGGTTTTGTTTGGCATAACACAAAAGACTAGCAAAACAGTCCAAACTAACTCAGAACTGAACCGAAACAAGTATTGTATGTAGGTATGTGTGTGTGTGTGTGTATATATATGTGTTGTGATCGAACGGAAACTAAGATAAAAACAAAGTACAACGTGGCACACTACTGGATCGAGCTTGGGCAACGAAGGGACTTACCGTAACGAGTCGTTTTCTTCTCCATGACGATCTGGGCCTCCGTGGTGGACGTGACCGGCGACGAGTACGTCGTAGTGATATGCGCCTGTATTGAGCAGTCCGGACCCGTCCAACCGAACTTGCAAAAGCACTTGTTAGTGTTAGTACAATCCTACGGAGAGCGAGAGAGAGAGTGTGTGTGTGTTTAGTAGATAGTTACACTTTGTAACACTGTCCTTGTACTATAGTAAAAGTATACTTACCCCGTTGCCGGAGCACTCGAGATTGTTGTGATTCGTCGGACATTTGGTTTGATCGATGTAAGGAAAGATGCTGACGCAGGTCTGATTGACGCAGATCAGATTATCGCCGCACGGGGTACCATCGCGTACCAGGCCGAACGGTGGCGTGTTGGAGTTGGTGGACGTACCGGTGATCGATCTGCGTAGAAGAAGTGTTCGGTTACGGGTTCAATAATGTAATGAATAGCACCTTATTGATAGACGGTTGTCAGCTTCGCAAGCTGGTTAAAAGTTAATCTGGTTGGTAGTTTAATCAGAGGTTAGAATCTATATTATCCTATTGGCTTATCCTTCAACCGTTGACTTGATATAATTATTTAAAGAGAGTTTAACGAAATGAACCACTGGGCGTTAACACTGGAGGATAAACAAATGGTCAATTTGTCCTCTTTTTAATTTTCTCTTTCAAGGGGTCTTCCAACTGTTTCACTTGTGCGCTTGAAGGTATGCAATATGAAACACATGAGCACGTTGAAATCGACGAATTGATTCTCTTTGCATACCTTTAGGTACATCGTCGCACAGCGGGTGTAGCTACGACCGAAAAAAGCAACTGCCAGGGCTTCATTTACTCTTTTACCAATATGGCTTTTCTCCGAATCTAGAGCTGAGTTCCAAAATAGATGCTTTTCAGCTCCGAGAATCAACAGAACTGTACACGAATTATTTGGAGTGGTGTAATTTGAAAGCTCATTTCCAAAACACTTCAATTTTGGTTAGTTTTTAAAATTTTCGAATCTTTAACGTAGAATATGTAATACAATTCTTACTTTTACTTTTTCTTAATTTGTTTATGTTTGTCTGGGATTTGTAATTTTCGTTTAGAAAATGTTTGAATTAATTAAAAAATGCATAATGTTTCTAATGTAACTTCTTTTTCTTTTTCATCAAGCTAACGGAATGTAAGAAAGGTATATTAAATAAGCCACAAACACTAGAGGCTAGACTGTACAATACGGAAACTTTTAAAAGATTAGAACAATGTTCAAAAATAACATATTTAAAGTGTTTTAAAACGAGACCTCTTATTGTCAGCGCCGATTATTAGACACCAGCAGACAGTTATAGTACTTTTAAGTTAGACGATATATTTAAATGTCATTTTACTCGATCTAATTGAAATAAAACTGAGCAGCCAAATTGTACTAAAATCAAGAGACCACATTTGTAAGGTTTTACGTTCAAGGCACTGTCAATGGCTTGTACACTTACTTGCATTCGTACTCCGTGCCGCGGATGGAGATGATTGCCCGTGAGTACAGGTGCTCGCTGCAATCCTCGACTGGCGTGCGGTCGCCATCTTTGCACTGCAACGAACCGCACTGGATGTTCCTGTTGAGTCGAGGGAGAGAAACGTTTGAGAACAAGTGTGACGGGAGCGTTTTTGCAGCGAATGCGATGAATGTGTCAGGTAATTGTTGTCTTACACAAGCATTCACTTGGCTAGTAATGCCGTGTTGAAATAAAGGTCCAGAGTAGATGATTAAGGGGATGGCTAAGACTCTGGTGCTTGCAACGTGCCTTTCCACAGCTCTGTTCTCCTCGTCTCTCTCGGCAGCACTTACGCTGCATGGAAGGAAAGCAGCACAATCACCCTGTTTTCGAGGCCTCTTTCCAAACCCTACAGCGTTGTGAGCGGTGTGTGAAGCTCGGTGTGTGCTAAATTAATAGGCGCCGTAACGCTGTGTGCAGCCGTGTAATTGTTGCTCTTGAGCGACAAACTCATGTTACGCCTCGAGTTGCACAATCAAGCTGCCCCGGGCCTCGGGAAAGGTTGGAACGACACACCGCAACGACGTACCACATCATTGCCTCAACTTCCGCTAAGAGTCACCAAGGAGCTCCTTCCGAGTCGCAGCATCCATGTACAAGAGATTTGTCTTGTAATAACCCTTCGCAACGATGCGGCAGTAATTGAGAGCCAGTGGCGACGGGCCATCCGGTCGGTGGTGGACACTCTGGACGGCTTGACTACGACTCCCGCTGTAATCCCGTGCTCCAAAAGTCATTGCTGACCCAATTTCTCCCACCCTGTGCGACATTTCCGGGGAAAACGATGGTCGAACCGACAACGCCGACGTCCCAAACACGACGTTCGCACCGGGTTGTCTCCGGAATCAGGGTTTCTTACGCAACCGTAGGGAAAGCGGTGGAAAGCAGCACGAAAATGAAGGGACCGACAATGAGCCAGCGTTGGATAATGATGTGATCAGCTCATTTCCTTCGCCGCTGGTGGGTCAACTGCGTCCATCCTTGTTTGTGTGTGTGTGTGTGTGTGTGTGGACGCTTGTTTGTTTGTTTGCTTGTTTTCGGGAATATGGTTTTCCAAAAACGGAAACACTCCGGGAATTTACTTCACTGCATTGAAGCGAGCAACGGTAGCGGTATTTGAACAAGTTATGATGAGGGTGATGAAAGTTTAATTTACTAGCAAAATACGGCCAAGATAAAGCGAACAGTCCTTGGCAGGAGGATAATTTTCACAGCAGTATGTTCGTCAACACTGTCAAATTGGTAGTTCCTTGGGGCGCTGTTTGCCGAGGCGGAGGACAAACTCCTGATTCTGAATATCCATCGTTCACACCGTGCACGGGCGATGACTTATTGGTTTCTGCAAAATCAACCTCCGTGTGTGTGTTTAGGATACTTACTCCGGCTCGCACTTGATGTAGTTGCCATTGCTGTCCTTGCCGCAATGGCCGTTGATGGAGCCCTTCGAGTTGAACTGCTCGTAGCAGACGCGATCAGCTCCGGTGCCACTGTAGCCCCAGACCCGCTCGCACTGTGCCGCCTGCGTCGGGCACACTCCGTTGAAGCAGTATCCTGTTGAAGGGAATATGGCAATGACGGTAATCGCATTGATTAGTGCCGGTGTTTGTCGCAGCGTGTCAGGCTTATCGCCATTTGCATCTCCGACGGTTAGGTCGGAGTAGCCTTAGGGCAACTCCGCTGCTGCAAACGCAATGCGTACTTGTGTTTACATCCCCAAACGTGTGTATTTGGCCAGCGCCACTATCGTGGATGTTCCCAAGTAACATTTCCAAGTAACATTCCTGGGGCTTAATAGACTTGGACAAGTTGTGTCAGAGTTTATCCACGGGTAGACTTAGTCAAATTAATTTTATTACTGCTTATTTTGGTGCAAAACAGTTATTTCAATATCTTTAAAACGTGAAAGGATAGCTTTAAGGCCAAACATTAAAATCTATCATGTCTGTGAACTTAAATAGTTTGTGAATATACTAAAATACCATCCCTTGAGGCGAATCAAATGGGTTTTAGAACAAGATTAATATAATATTATGAGAGCACACGTAAAACTGCTTTCAGAAGTCATTTTGTTTTGGGTTCAGTCGTCTAGTGGATACACTCTGTCCGGTTACTGCACGACTGCTTAAAGGTAATTGGATTTAAAAGGCATTATCCCCAACAAATGCTTAGGTACAATAGTTTTTAGAGTTTGATAAATGTCTATATCCTTTTCAATTAGTTTATTAGTTCAACCTTACTAGCTCGAGGTAGGCTATGTTGTACTATCAATTTCCGTATTTGCAAATTCGACTGCGAACTAATTTACCAATATATTCAATGAAAAACATGAATATCGAAACGGTATTATAGCAACTGGAAAGAGTGTATTTAAATCGAAAACCAATTAAAAACTACCTCAAAGCTGTGGCAGCACCACATTTTCAAGTATTTTATGTTGAAGAACTGATTGGTTTGATCGATTCTGGAGAATAAACAAGATGTCTCCACATGAGAAGAAAATACATGATCAAATACCACCAAAGCAGAGTTTAGGACGATGCAATTCTGTACAACAGTTTTCAAAGTGATTTGAAGGAATAGAATCCGTTTGCTTGACAAACGGATTGACGTTTCATTTGTTCGTTACTAGTTTTGTGTACTTCACCTAACAACTATCGACTCTTATATTAGCAGTAGCATAAAGTGCCAAACGTTTTAAGGAGTTTTGAATAATGTTTGTTTAATCCCAAACGTTTTACGGTAATAAATTAAATATATTAGAGCGACTATGGGGCTGTTAATTATTTGCAAAGCATTTTCTACAGCGACGCCTTTTTATATTAGTGCAGCACTTCATCCTATTTCGAAGTATGACATGTCATTTCATCAGTGAAATTTTGTAGAATAATTTTCACTTCGCCTAATTTCAATTTCTTAAAATCTAAAATCACATTGATACAATTTGCCATCAAAGGTTGTTAAGGAATTTATTATTAGTTTGTCATTACCGTACGCGAATTTTGACAACCCTTAGGAGAATTTGGTTACCATTGCACATACATTTGGTGTTAGCTGAAGTTCTCACGATAAGACTGTTTTCTAGGTTAGGTATATTTTTTAGGGATGCTTTTAACAAAATTCTGAAAGGACAATTATTATTCTTATGATGAGACTCAATGATACAGTATAAACGACATTGTAAGAACTGTGGTAAAACTTTGAATGTTACATGGGAATTTCAACCTGTTGTTGAACCGGAGGTGATTGCAAGACAGTGTGGTTGCTAATTGGTTTGTTTCGCCCAACAGCATGTCGCTGACAAGATGAGAGAGTGGTGCTTTAAACCCTAACTAAGATTTTGGACTCTAGGAACCAGCGAGGGTTACCTGGGCCGAGATCTGAGATATCGTATCTCAAGGTGGATTGCTCCCATCAGCGCGCGAACCGCGGTCCTGCCTATTACAACGGGTTTTGCCCTTACCTGTGGAGAACCCGGTCGAGTTCATGCCGCACGGGTTGCCGTTCTTCTTATGTACATCGGGCGGGCACTGGCCGGACTCGCCGTTGCAGTACTCGGGCAGGTCGCACTCGTTGTGCGCATCCCGACAGATGACGCCCGGAGGCTTTAGAATACATTTATCACAGCATGGACCAGTGGCGCACTGGGACTCCTTTTTCAGCTTGCACGTGATGCCGTCGCAGCAGGGATCCGTCTTGTCGCAGTCGAGCGCGCTGCCACAGTCGCACTCCTCGTCGTCCTCGACGATCCCGTTGCCGCAGTTCTTCCGGAGCTCAACCTGCGGATGGGGGGAAGTAGACCACGTTAGAACTGGAACGTTAAATGACGGAGAGAGTCCCTCCCCGTTGCATCTGCCCTGTTATTATTTTTAAACCCCCCCCCCCTCCCCTCATACACCCGCTCCCGGTGACGCTTTGTGTAAAGGAAAAGTGGATCATCCGGGCTACTCTAGTCTCATCAGGGGATCGTCCTATGCGAATTATTTCATTCGCTTGCGAACCCGTTCGCATACGTTTGTGGCGTTGGCAGATAATAAGATTTTGGGCAACCCCGCGCTCATCAGAAAAAAGAAGAAGAGGTAGAAAAAACGCCTAGCCATCGTTTGGTTCGCAAAATGCATCAAAATGAAATTTCTCCCTTTCTCGAAAAAGGGAGAGGGAGGCTGGATCGGTGGAGCTGAAGCAAATAAACAGGCTAACGATGGCATTGCCACCGGGTGCCCCAAAAACTCCCCCTGGTAGACGTGCCAGCAGCAGCAACAGCAGTAGCAGCAGTGGTCTTCCGGTGCAATCATACGCTTCATTACTCATTTAGTGACGGTCCTAAATTTCTCATTAAAAGCACTAGCTTTCGGCCGGTGCCGGAGTTTTGCGCCCCGATTCTGCGGGGGTTTAGCGGGTAGAAGTGGTAGTGGGACCCGGGTGCTGACGGGGACTTTGCAACCTGCTACCCGGACCGAACTGTGCCGGCTCTAACTGTGCGCCTTTTTCCCGTTTCCATGCGAGCAGGCGGCGTCGCATCGGAGTTCGATAATGTTTTGTTTTGGTAGGGAGGCTTGGGGGGGGGGGGGGGGGAGGGACACGTAGATTAATGGCCGTTTTTGTCTCCCTCCCTTTTTTGGAGGAAGGTGTTAGCGGCGAGGAAGGGAAGCGAGAGAAGCTGCAGAGAAAAAGGCGTAACGCAAATAGGGCACAGTTGCATAAAGCATGAGCGTTTCGTAAGCGAATCGTCGTCGTTGAAAAACAAAAACAAAACGTCAAATCAAACAGAAACAAGAGGAAATTTGAACCCTTTCCTCGATCGGGAAGGCAGCCCGATTGAACAAAATGCATCGCACATTTACCTCACCGAGCTGATATATTTGAAGTTCATGCCAGTTTGTCACGTACTGATTTAGGATAATCTAAGGTATTCATACACCGCGTGTAGTTACTATAGAACCATTTAGTTATGTCCTCCTCATTGATACCTTTTTAACAAAACCAGTCTTTACTTTTTACTTTTGGATGGTCTTTTATGGCTTTAATTTTTTGCAATTGTTTAGTTTAAAAGGTTTTTATCTAAAATCTTTTTTACAAGTTGAGCGCCAAGTGTTTTTGGCACACTTTTTTAGTACTTTTCTTTTTAATAAAATTTATTAAACCGATAGTTTTCGCAGACCAAACAAAGACATACCTTGCCAAAGAACCTGGTTTTAATATTACTATAGTTTTTTTTGTTGCATTTTTTCATTTATTTAAGGGTCAAAAACATTTAAGAACTAGCTGCTGCTGTCGTCCACTTTTGGATAACGTGACCGTTATCGTGTTAACGTGGTATTGTTCAATCTGTGACTTTGGTTACGGAACTTGTATGGTTTAGGCTGTGTTCTGTGCGCTTGGGAAAAGGAACTTCGGTTTCCATAACTCCAAACGTGGTATGTAGTATCCAAGTCCTCGAATTTTAAATTATTAACAGTAAAGGTAGTGCTACTACTAGCTTAGATGTTTTGAAATAAAAATAGCAACCACTGACAAAGCTGCTAGTTGCATTATGAAAACTGGACAGCAGCTTACAAGTAATTGAGGTAATCAGGAGACGCGAACTGTCAGCTTTCTTGACATGACCTGCAAAAACCCTATACAAAAAGAAAGTAACACTTGAAAAGTGTTAAAATAACACTTGAAAACAGAACCGAACCAGCGGTTAACCATAGTTAATTTTTTTTATGGGGTTTTGGCAAGCTACGTCTTGTCAGAAAGGTGATAAATGGCGTCGCTATCTCATGATAACCTCAAATATTCATTAACACGTTTACTGTCACGCTGTTATATTTTAAATACAATCATTTTGGACAAAATTTGGAATTAAAAATTCTTACACGAACGTTTTTAGTAAATTAAGTATTGGATTACCATTGCTAATGTCACCCGGGAAACGGGTGACATACCAATCAACTTGTTACATGAATTATGTTGCAGATGAACCTAATAAAACTATTTAAAAACGCTTAAAAGACGATTTTATGTGTACTCTTTCCTATTTTTCGTAAAAACAATTTATGGTTCTCAAAAAAACCAACAAGTTTTTGGTTGTTGTATAGAAACTACACGTACTGTATATGCTACTCTTACTTCAGAACGGATCATTGGTGTATGTCAAACTCAATAGAGTGACTAGTTTGACATTACAGAAGTGGAAATTGACTAAACATGACTTAAATTTACTTCGATTTGGAACATGATGAAAACCATCAGATGCACATTTATGATGCCTTTGATTCTTTGAGTTCAACATCGTTTGTCGTTAGCCGCGTGTAAGCGCTTTGACCCCCACCCGGTTGATTCTTTGACAAACGCATCAGAGCGTAACGCTTACCTCGTTCGGCTTGTTGAGCAAACAGAGACCGTGCCCGATCCGCAGGGCGTCGATGTAGTCTAACCGGCTGCACTCGGAGAAT
The DNA here is from genome assembly GCF_943734765.1 of Anopheles ziemanni. NCBI lineage: Eukaryota > Metazoa > Arthropoda > Insecta > Diptera > Culicidae > Anopheles > Anopheles ziemanni. The sequence goes on along the minus strand of NC_080707.1, from coordinate 13,690,240 downwards.
TTGTACGGTTGGACGTTCTCCAGGCCGACAATTGACTGCGACATGATGCAACCGTGCCAGTCGCGGCAGATGCACTCATCACCTGGAAAAGAGATAGAGAGAGAGGTGGGTGAGGACGTCTGGCAGTCAGGTTTGACGATTCGCTTACGGTTGTCGTCGTGGCCCATGCCGATGTTGTGTCCTATCATGTGCGCCATCGTTCCGGCGAGCAGATGCGGCTCATAGGGATTCATGTCGACGCTAATGCCGACCGCCTTCGGTGTGCACACGGTTTCCGGCACGGACATGCCGACCTCGCCACCGGCGAATGTTTCACCGCTGCGGCGGGAAAGAGAACAGCGGCGTTAATCGGGAGGAGAGAACGCCACCTTCGAGTCGGTCACGGTACTTACGTGAGCAGCTGGGTCGTATCTTTATCTATTTTATATAAATTCCTAGATGTATAGTCGTTAAAATTAGATATTGCTTTACTAATATCTTTCCCACCGTCAATCTGGGCCTGGTTCTGGCCCTGCCATGTCTCGATATATACAACGGACACGCGTGTGTTCAGCGTTCGAAAGTACTGCAACGAAAGGCGAACAGATGGAAAGGGTTCTATAGGACGGATGGCGTTTGGAACGATGCTGATGGTCCGGTTCGATCGCTTGCGCCTATGGGTAGATTATTTAAGCATCGATGCCCATCTCTCCTGCTCGCTGGTGCCGGCTTTCCACGGAGAGCGCTGGAACTCCTATATCTGCTGCTTGAAGTCAAGATTATGTTTACCTACATCGTGGTTCGTAACGCAATTAACACGTTACATTACTTTGGCCCGCAACCTTGCGAAACCGTGTCACCGACTCAACTCATATCCAACCCGCCAGGCATTTTGGCTGCCGATCTAACTCAATTTCTTCTTTCCTTGCGCTCAGGTGAGAAACCTTTCATGAGGCGCTAACCATTACACTCGATGGGGCAGATGCGATTTGCTAGCGCTAAGCTCGGATTAGAGCCGAAGGGATATTCCATCCTAATTCGTGGGATGTTTCCAACCATCCATGCAAATGAAGGTTGGCTTCAAAAATAACTCAAGGTGAAACCCAAAACCGGAGATCCTCAGCAAAGGTCATACTTTAGACCTCCGCACCTTCTAATCAGCCAACTTGGCAAAAAACTTTGGATTCCGCTAATTTAATCAATTGTACCATGAATAGGAACCTCTTTTTTTTGGGGTGTTTGCGAATATCTTGACGCATTTAGAGGTATCACAAAATGCATCCGAGGGTAATGGAGGAGGGAGAAATTAAAAGCAGAAGAAGGATGTACACCAGAAGGGGATAAGAGAGAGGATAAGAAATACACCAAAAGGTTGGTGAAAGTACCTGCCCTCATTAGCATACACTTTGCAGGTGAGCGAAGTTCCCAGGGTCAAAATCCGCACCATTTGAGAGCCCACTCTGGAAGTGTTTTGGCACCCAAAGCATCTCATTTGCGGTGCAGTTTCTGTCCATCTCCTCGCTCTAACTTTTAACCGTTCCTTTTTAACCGTTCCTTCCGTTCGTTTTGCAACCAGTAAGCCGGCCATCTTGGAGCTGGGTAACTCGGTGGCAAGAAGTTATGGAAAGTTGTGATTCATGCCAAAATTAATTATTGTCCTAGCTTGTACTAGCTGTGTACGATAAACCTTCAACTTTTACGCGGGGATTGGAAAGGACAAAAGGAAGCTAAACGAGGGATAGGAAAAGAAAGTATACGGCATCCCGGAAAAAGTCCGGTCCGGAGTTGCGCTTGTAACTTGGGGACTGGGGAGAAGTTGGTCTAATTGAACTTGGATAGTTTTACGTGCGCACGGGTGAGTTCTTCCACGGAACAGAGTGAGAACAAATGTTAGAATAAGTTTGCCAGTTGGTTTGGGTGGTTTTTGCCGAAGTCCGAAGTTAGTACTTCCCAGAGGCGAATGGTTCGGAGAAGTACATCTTCTTCCCGCTCCATTGACGTCCAACCGATTGGAGATACATTGTGAATGCCTTGAGCACCGCTCGCATGTCAATGTGTTCCGCAATTCTTTTGACGCGTCCTGCGGCTGGAAGTACTATGAGAAGCTATCTACGGAAGTTGGGATCGTACGTACCAGGTCGGCAATGTTGGCCACCTGTATGGCGTCGTGCACTACCTCCGTCCGGGTGCTGCCGTTGCGCTTCTGGAACATCGCCTTGTCGATGATGAGGGCCGTTTCGATGTACTTGGTGGTTTCGCGCACGTCCCGCCTGTACCGGCCCGCCCCGTTGCGATCGGTCAGCTCCACCAGGCCGGCGTGATGGCTGCTGCCGCGGCGTATCGAGCGCGTCCGCCACTCGAGGTTGCCGGAATTAGCACAGCCTTTATTTGATTTTGTACGTGCTTCAAATATAACATGTGGATGTTTCTGCTGAAACGAATGGGGAGTCGCTTTTTAGTCGCTGTTCGGTGGGTGGATCAGGTTGGACCTGCGGTGGCGTTGGTGTGGACCGTTTCCCCTCCCAGCCCCCCCCCAGAGGGGATTCCTCTAATGGTTCGTTTATCCAGAACCTGCTTTTCAATTGCGATGTGGAGTGAATTAAAATCCCGATTACACCAGGATTCCATTTCCCTTCCGAAAGCTCGCAAATGAATGGGAGAATTAGTGTAAAACATTGTCACGACCCATTGGCCTTGCGTAAAGTGGGATCATCATCATCATCATCGCAAAGGGTCACGAACTCAAACAGCGGCAATAAAATGCAAATGCATAAAAATAACAGGAAGCACACAAAAAAAGATGATAATTGACCTGGGAATTCGCTCCGATTTTCAATAATCACGCCTCGGTGGATTATTTCGAATCGAATCTTCGCGTATTAAATATCGGGGAGCTCCCAACAAATTTCTTGATGCTGTGGGAGCTTTCAGCTGCCCGTTCACTAAGCGTTTGCTCGTTCCTTTTGGCGATAGAAGAAAGGCACCAGAAGCGATTGCACCATGGGAGAAACTGTGGTCATAAATCGATGAATAGTACAAACATTACAGATACATTTCTTCACTAAGTTAAGCAGTTAGTTCATAGTTCTCTAAGTTAAGTAGATTCCGAGAAATTTTATATCAAAAGATCGCAAACGTAGTTCAATTAGCTCTTTTAAAATGTTTTGCCCACTTCTGCTATTAAGAAGTACAGGGCGAAATGAAAAACTATGGCTTTATAGCTTTGATAACGCATCAAACATATTTTTCGATATGATCGAGAAACAAAATATGCACCTGAATCAGTAAATAAAGTATTTTTTTTAATATATTCTTGGTCTCTTTGAAAAACATGGATACTGATATGATAAAATACTACATAAAGCAGTTCAGCTTCTAAAGGTGCAAATAGATGACACCAACTTCAGAAACGTTCATTCGTCTTCATTTTAAATGACTGAAAGATTCCGAACTTGTCACACGTTTACACGACTCACAACAAATTAACGCTAACTGTCAACCGGCAATGACGAGTTTGTAAACAAACTATGCAGAATTGTAAATGTGCTCTAAAATTGATCATAATACTCATTTATCGTTGCGAAACATGCGAGTGAACTTAAATCGTATAAAACGGCGCTGTTTATTTAGTTTGAAAATCTTTTCAAATGGTTTTATACAGTTGACTCTTTCTAAAGCTGTCAGTTTAGCAAGTTGACATTTTATTGCTTTGAAACAAATTTTCGTGCTTGGCTACGTTAAGTGAAATTTTAGCTGCGCAACGAAAATTGCTTGTTTATTTCGCATTTAGATAAGTTAGGTTGGATTCCACATGAGTGAAGGTAATCGTTTCAATAAAGTATAAAAACAAAATGCATAACTTTGGGCATAATAATATATTAAAATATTGATAAATCACTTATTAAGTGAAAATAAAGATTTGTAGCACAATTAAATACATGGCTTTGACCAAAACACATACAAAGGGTATCAAGACATTGGGAAACGACCGCCGATTCTCGTTAAAACCAATTTAGACCGCTTGTTCCATACAAGTTCCCCATTGTGCAGTGACACCATTTTACTGTCGTAGACAAATGAAGCATTGATCCGTCCGCTTACTTCATGCAAGAGCACACTTCTAACACACAATCGATTGCGATTGGATTTTCCCTCCCAGTGCTGCTGCTTAAGTGTGTGTGTGTGGGTAAAATGTGCTTTTGTTTTTTTTCGCGGTTTTCTTTCTTCTCCATCTGGTTCAGAGAAATGAGACAGCGTGGCATTAGGTTTTGCGTGGTTATTTTCGCTACAGTAAGTACACATTCCTCGTTTAAAAGTGTTATAGAAAGAGAGGGGAAAGAGTGATTTCAAGTGTGCGTGGCAGAAAACAACTTTCGCAGATATAGACAGATGTATTACCAAGTTGCTAGCGAACGTTTGGTTCGCATTGGAACAGCAAAGAGAAGAAGTAAGAAATAAATAAAATCAAAGACAAGCCATGCATCATCATTCCAAGCGTTACAGGAAATGTGGAAAAAATAAAATCGTACCAAAGACCCACGAAAGAAAAAAACACAAAACTTTACGAAAAACCGCACGAACGATGCGCATCTTTTGCATATTTTGTGAAATGTGATTTACGGACATTTCCTCATTCGTTTCATTCGCCATTCTTCCAGAATGAATTATTTTCGTTTCAAATAAATCATTCCCTCGCCGCCCACATTTTGTTCCACCCCCTTTGGTGGATGCCTTTGGAATGTGCAGTCGTTCTGCAGACCCGAAGAGGTTACGGACCCTGAGCTGAAGATATGTGCAGGCAATATCTATAGGTAGGTTTTTAATTCTATTTTCCTTTCGAACCGCAACACACTCGGTGACATCCCTGCAAGCAAACCAAACAAACGTTAGGAAGCGTTCATCTGCAGGGCTTCCCGAAATGCAGTGCTATGTCTGTGGTTGAGTGAACTTAGTAAAAATCCAAACTACAGTCACAGCATGACAGCTGAACGAAAAAACAAAAACCAAACCCCAAAGCCTTATTTAAGTGAGTGATTGTTGCTTTTTTCAAAATTAGCCAAATGGTTCGGCATTTGCACAATAAAAGTAAATCTTGTGAAAATTTGATATTTATGCGTTCCGCTCCGGTTTGTTTTTTGTTTTTTGTTTTTCGTATGCTCGCCCCAAACACCCACGATTGAAGGTAGGATGGGTTTCGTTATGGAAATGGGTGCCTTTTAAAACCCACCCCCGGTGCCACTTCAAAATCATCCCCAAAAAGGTGGGTGGAGGGGGTGGGAGGGGGAGGGAGGGGGTGTAAGTTTCCTTGGCCCGTACCTCTCGACCATTGTGCCTCGCTGGACATTGGCCTAACTGGTTGCTTAAGAAGTAATTTAAGCAACGCCCGTTAAGATCCGTGGTAATTTATAGGGTAATAATGGATCCTTTCTCCACCTACTCTACGTTATTATGGAGCAAGGGGGGGAGGTTCGACCGCGACCACGTGGGTGTATGCTCGCGTCTGTATGCGCCTCTTCCGGATTGTGGTGATGGGATTTATGATGCCATTAATTTGTGGTTAGCTCAGTGTCCAGCAGCGCAAGGCGTACATACGCACACACACACACACACATACCTCACAAGCACCTCACCCCGAATCTGATCCACCTTCACCAGCCTTGGTCTGAAGAAAATCCTCCTTGTCTGCTCCCATTCTCGGGTATCGACATCTCGTTCCTCTTTGGACAGGATGAACGCGTTTTGTGAGTGAATCGCTAAACGAGCAGAGAGCGGATCCGCCTAACCATGGCGACAGCACGTATAAGGACCTTTTGACAGGTGGAAGGGGGAGGACGGCATCCCGAAACACCGAAATAAATAACGGAAAACGCGGGAAAGAAACAAACCTCGCCGTACGAGCATTCGATAGGAAAAGGCAGAGCAATTCATCTTTATTTTGCATTCCATCATTTGAGCATTCCATTCCGATTTTTATTGCGCAATCACACTAAACGGACAATCTGCCACGGGGCGGATTACTTGCCAGGATCGTGTTCCGGTACCGTGGCAGTTTTTCTCCGTTGAAACGACATCCGCTTAGGGTCCGTTTTCATTGGTTGGTTTTTTCCCAAGCGTCTCGTCCGTTCGCCCCTTTTAAAGACCTTTGGGTGAACGTTGGCACCTGGTTCTGTAGTGGTGAATATTGTCTCAAAGTCGCCTGGTATTGAAACAGCTCAACGAATTCTGTCTCCAATGAATCTGATTTTATCTCAAGTCGAAAACGAGAGAATAAACAAAGTAAACGTTGTTCGTGCTTCGTAGACATGTCATGTTTAGACTAGTTGGATGACCTTTGAACAATTTCGTACATCAATGCAAACGTATAGCAACTGAGAAGGTAGCATTGTAAAAATCGCTTTAAAGTAAACAAAAATGCTAATGTTAATTGTTCGTGGAGTTTTACAGTGTAGAATAACCACATTTCCTTTATTTCTTCCCTGTGTTGCGGCTTGAGACACAATCAGATGCGGTAGAGAAAAAACTGTTTCAATACTAGATGCTTTAGAGCAGGGGTCGGCAAAGTGCGGCCCGCGGGCCAAATCCGGCCCGCCAAATGATTTTATCCGGCCCGTAAGAATATTTAAGTGCTTCATACCATCCCAATTTTTATCGGATTTGCTCACGACATCAGGTTTATTTTCTTCCCAAAAATGAAGATGATAATTGTTTAACGAGGTATTCCTGTTACATGTTTATCGATAACATTTTAAATATTTTATCTTTTACAACTTTTTATGCAACCTTGCTATTTAGAAAGTTCCACTCTCCATTACAAAGGGTATTACATACTTTGAAACATTAAAGCATCGTTTAAAGTATCCGGCCCGCGCCTTCGGTTTCTCTTTAATCATCTGGCCCTTTTTGAAAAACGTGTGCCGATCCCTGCTTTAGAGGCAACACCTGAACAATAGAATCAAAATAGGGCTCATTTTGACCTCAACGCATTTTTCGATTTTAAGATCTCAAAAATGGCTGAATATTGTTACAAAAAATTCTTTTCTTAAAATCCAAAGCTACATCTAAAAAAAAGGGGTAATTTTGACCCCTATTTTTAAAACGCCATTACTTCACTATTTTCGAAGATTTTTCAAATCCGTAAATTGATACTTTTTAGTATATTTATTGACTATCTTTTGAAGTTTTTGGTTTTTCGATGCATTTCTTCATCGTTCCGCTAGCTCGGTGTAAAGTAATTTTGAAAAATCTTCACAAATAGTGAAGTTATAAGATTTTAAAAATAAGGGAAGAAACAGAATTCGGCAAAATTCCAAAGCAATGTATTCTAGTGTTAAATAAAAGTGCATTAGGGAAAAAACCATCCGCTTTCGAGATAAAGTTTGCTGACAATGTCTGTAATAGTTGATAATTTCGACCAAATCTTGTTTTCCAGTTTCGATTTCGGCGTCTCGTAGGGTAAGATTTTAACACGTTGACTGCCATGGCTATCATTTTCGACAGCCAGCTGTCATTAGTTCTAAAATGTTTTTGTCACATAAATAAATGCAACATAAAAATTATGGTAATATTTAATATCAAATCTTTGGGCAGCTAAGTGTTTGCTTAGCCGTGAAAAACCGTCGGTTTAATAAATTTTATAAACACATTTTATTAAAAAAGATTGTACTAAAAAAGTGTGCTAAAAGCGCTTGGCAGTTAACGTGTTAAACATGGAATGGCAAAAATGTGCTGTAACTTTAGATTTACAGTCTTCCAAACCTGGTTTTGCTGTATTACTTGATGTTAAATCACGCTCTCGTTCAACTTCACGCTTGTAACATCACCACCCCTAACCCAACATTTGTCACGTATTTGAGGTCAAAAAGAAGTCATAAAACTTAACGACGAAACGGGTTACGTAAAAATGTGTCTCCCAAGATCTCCGCCGAAAAACTCTTACGCAAAAGGTTCGAAAGGAGGGGCTGCGGGGTAGCGGACGTAACGTATAAAAACCAATCACCATGCATCGGGAGCACCGAATCGGGATCCTCCGGAATGGAACCGCCGTGATGTGCATGCAATTACGGTTGCACATTCCACACATCCGGTCCCGGGATAAGCTCAGAGAAGGGGTTGGCGAATGCATGCGCATGGCCTAGGCGTCCCCTCTGAGTAGATGAACGGTGAAATCGTACCACGTAAAGGGAAAAAGGGTCCACCTCGATTGCGCCGGGCGAAAGTTCGTCGCATCGTTAGCATGAGAACCGAGCACGGTTGCCCGACGTTCGACGATGTGTGCCCTGTGTAGGAGGCCACCCGGTGGCAGAGACGGGATTTGTCACTGGCTTTAGCTCGAGAAAACCCAATCGCTCCATGGGAGATCCATCGTTTTACAATTTACCCCTCTCGACGTTCTCGACGCGATTAATATTGCGTTCCTGCCAGTTGGTGTTCTCTGGTTTCTTAAGGCAATACCCCACCGATATGGCGCTGAGGTGAAACACGGAAAACTGTGTAAGAAGGCATACACGCACACACTCACAAACACACCCAGACAAACGCTTCGTTAAAGAACAGAGAACTCATATTTTCCGCTTCAGTGAAACGAAATCGAAATCGGCCTACCCTCGATAGTGATCGGATTCCCAAGCGGGCGGGTCAGGTTGTCATGTATATGTGTGTGTGGGAATAGTGCCCCGAGCTTCCCAGAGTCTGTGCCACACACCGCTAGCTTTAGTTTAGTTTTATTCTGTTTTTCACGCGCCAAATATTTCTAGCTTAAGGTTATTTCTCGACCGGAACGTCGTGTCTGGTTTATCGCTTTGAACGCCAATCACCAGCATATTGGGTGACAGGAATACTCTGGTTGGGACACTAAACTTACAGTTGTATATAAATATAGCAGTAGGCAGAGGCGGATCAATGTATGGTCATATGCTTTTTATGTTTGTCAAAAGAGATACATGTTTAAAAGAAGAATAAAAACTCTTAAGTATGCGCATTGTTACTAAAAATGTCTCAATTTGAAATTTATTTAATGACCATAATCTGGAATAGAACTTTGCAAAAAAAAAAAAAAAATGGGACCAATAAGTCACAATTATCAGTAGAATGCGAAATAATTAAAGAGTCAATTTTACTTCGATCTCTCACACATTTTGTTAACAATTTCAGAAATAATTTTAATGAACTAGAAAGGGAAGCTACAAGACTAACTGCCTTATCGTTTGATTCGAATGAGCGAATTCGGAAAGGAACAAACATAAATCTAAATGATTTCAGAGTCAATACCTTCTACAGCATTTGCGATAATGTAACTGCCCAAATAGCTCAAAGAGCAGACAAATACGACGAAACCATTGAACCGTTTATAATATTTGTTGACTTGAATTTATCAATAGAACAAAAACTAAAAAACTGCTGATAAAAATTAAAAGAAGTTTACGCAAATTACGTTGATGTAAATGATTTGGAGGATAAAATCGAACAATTTTTATTGTGTACTAGCTGTTTAACCCAATTGCATCCGGGTAGAAATAATTTCCAAACAAAAGAGTGTTTTCATTCAATATCTCGATTTTTACAAACTTAAATTTTGCTGAAAATACTATTTTTTAGTATTACCTTTAGTCGACGAAGCCATGTTCAGATACATGGTGCGCTTTTCCTAGGTGCGCTTTTCCGTGCTCATCCCGAGCTGCGCTTTTCCGTGCACGTCACGAGGTGCGCTTTTCCGTGCTCTCATACTTTCATACTTTGGTAGAAAATATTTGTTTTGTCTTGTGCAATGTCTTAAGAACATTGTTATAAACACTTTCAACGGGGTGAAGAAAAAAGAACTTTTAGGAATCGTTTGGCAAAGCAAGAAACCAAAAATTTACTCTTTATTTGCCCGGTGTTTGTATCAGAGTGAGAGTTTTCCCGCTTTTCCTCCATATTTATCGGTTCTCTCGTTCCCTTTTCGTCTGACAGGTGCTGTTGGAACTGTTTCCAACAAACATTATACACCCATACAGATTGATCCGCCTCTGTTTGAACCCCCTTTTTTATTATTTTCTTTTCCATTATTTGAATGTTGTTGCATATTTGACTAAAAAAATCCTTTATATTCAAGAAAGCAATCTGCATTAGTTGAAAATTTTCCTACAACCCGAAACATGCTGTTTATTATGGCCACCAAAACCTCAACCGAGACGTCATAATATTTGATGTTGGAAACTACTCTTTTTAATACTTTTCTCATTGTCGTGTCACTCGGTTCTACTTCTTTCAACAAATTAAAATCCATTCTACACTTAAAAGAGGATCTTTGTTTTTGAATTCAAGTTGCTACCATGTAATATTTTTATGATTACCGGTTGTATAGTATACTTGAAACCGCTCTCGTGTTATTAAATCCTTTGATTACGTTAGACATTGATTTGGAAAAAAAGTACATAAGTAACATTACATATTTTTGCCCGTGATTCGTAAGCACTTCAAAAGGTAAGATTAAACAAAAAAAGTCAATAGAAAAAACATATTCTACCAAGGATTTAAAGGTGCAAATTAAAAATGATAAAACAATATTGAAGTAGAACGAAAATCTAACAAGAAAAGAATGTTTGATATCAATTGCTATTTCGGCTCTTTTGGAAGCTTACCTTATTTTTTATTTGGTTGCTTATAAGTGAAAAGTTTTTTTTTATGAACAAATTTTATCAAAAAAGGTTGTACTTATAAAATGTACCTAGTACATTTTGACAGACAATGTGTTGATTAACGCCTTCACTTCCTTCACGCCGGAACGAGACTGTCGGAAGAAGTAAGGCACTGGGCGCCTCCATCCAATTTGCGCCCAAAAGTATGCAACCGAAAGCCTCCCTTTTGTTTGCAGGGGTTTCAACTAGCAACTTCTCTGCATTATACGGTGCTTGATGCTTTGTATTAGGGCGTGTGTATGTGTGAACGCATGCGTGTGTATGATGCAGCCGAGTCATGATAAATAGCGGTAAAAGTTTGTACTAAGGTGCCGCACCCGGATGGCCTTATGGGCTTCAGAACGTTCGGCGTTCGAACGTGTTGCTTGAGAAATTGGCATAATTTTACTCCGGAAACCTACCCCACACCCCCACCACTTTCCCTCTTTCCCTCTCCCCTACCAGAATGGACTCAAAAGCATGTTTTGGGTGTGAAAGCCAGCTAAAAATGGATACTCCTTCCGAATATATTTAGGTCTATTTAGGGGACTTACCGTTTTTCGCCGAAGAGAAGTAAATTGTTTTTAATTTCTTCGTAAGGAATATGGCTTGCACCATACACCATCACATGCTGCGAGGGTAGTGTGTAACTGCGGGGTTTTATAGCCCCGCGAAGGGATCCGCTGAAAACATAAAACCCCCGCGTGGTAACAGCTTTCTAGCCTTTTGTGTGGAGGCAAACCCCTCGTATGCAGCATGTTGCGTGAATGTGTTATAGCACCTTTTTTTTGTTGGTACTTTCCGATACGATTATGATGATGGGACACTTTGCGCGACCCGGGGGAAAAAAAGGAAACAAAAAAACCGACACCAAAGGCACGGTGTAAGATTTGTGCAACAGACATACACAAACACACCAGCAAATGGCGCCCGTGGAAAACCAGCCTTCCGAACAGCTGGAAGGGGTGGGGGAAAATTGAATTATGATCTTTCCACACTCTATCGCGTGCATCTTCCGTATGGTGGTCGGTATGGTTTATGTATTTGCTTCCTTCTGTTTCGGTCGTGCGTATGTGTGATGTCCCATTTTCCCCCCTCCCCGCGGGTTGAGCGGGACACAGAGGAGCGGCGGGGGTGTGTATTGAAAAGTGGGAAAAGAACAACCATCAAATAACAATTACTTTACGAGGTAATGGTAAAGTTATGAACCATATCTCGGGCCTCTCATCAGCCGAGCCTCGCTTCCAGCGTGCTATCGTGTGGGGAAATACTCCCCCTAAAGGGGGGGGGGGGGAGGGGGGGGTGCGAAGCGGGAATACGCGGTGATAAAAGCCTGCCCCTTCTTCCCTACCATTACGGATGCAAAGCAAAACTGCCAACGCTCTGCAAACCCTCACGGGGGGATGAACATCAGAGCGGGAAACTTTTTCTCGCGCATGGAAAAATAGTAGGGGAGTGGAGGAAATCAATAACAGTACCGCACGGGATGCATAAGTGGAACGTATGGATGAGCTGTTGATCGATAAATTATCTGCAAATCGAACTGCCGCCCGGGGGGTTTTTTTTCCCCTCCACACAAGGATGTAATAGAATGAACGAATCTGCAAACATATCATCCCGGTAATCGATCAAGTTGCCATTCGACGGCCCTTATCCCGCGAGTGATATTTTAAGTGACATCGTACGCGCCACAAGAAGCACCCAGGATTTGTTTTACATTTGAAGTGTGCATTACTGGCGAAATGGATGTTTATACTTTGAAGTCCAGTTTTTTTCCCAATTTTAATGGTTTGTGTAATCAAATTGATTAAATAATGAATATTGTATCAATTGAAAATGCACATTGTAGTTATTAAATAAAGTGTTATATAAATATGATTGCAAAGCCTATAAAATTACAACAACCCTATTGAAAAGGAAAACAAACAGTTTCGTGTATTTAAAGCTCTCCAAACACTCGATTAAATCCATGCGAATAATTTTTAAAAGTTAGCAGTCATGCGTTCTACACATTTCTGTCCCATAACTAATAAAACAAAAGTAAAATTTTATCAAAACCAATTGTACTAAAAAAAGATTAATCTGACACTTTGCTCATCAAGAGTTTTTAGAACATACTACTAGTACAATAATTTTTGAAAAATTATGTTTCCCAAACAAAAACTAAAGGCTTGCTTTTCCGCAAATATTAAAAAAACTTAGCTTGTCGAAGGAAAAAAATGTAAGACTTCTCTAACTTTCTTCTTTATTAGTTTATTACTATAATAGATGCATGGTCCTTTATCAAACATAAAGCAAGGATTGGTTTTCAGCAAATATTAAACATATTAAGCTTTCCTAAGGATACATTTGTACAACTTCTCTAACTTTCTTCTTTATTAGTGAAAATAAATTCATGGCAAGACAACATAAGCAAATAAAAAAATAAAAATACCTAACGTACCATAAAAGCTTTAGTAATCTTAACTTGATTTTCTAAAACTCAGGGTTTAATTAATTTCAGAAACAAATTTTATCAAAAATTACTGTACTTAAACAAATACTAAAACCAGCTTTGCAGTAACGTCGTTTAATCAACGAAGAATAAGATAATAGTACAAAATATTGTTATTGTGTTGCGGGTTTTTAAATTCTGTTTGGTATCATTTTAAATGAAGTAGATTCTGCGCAATTGCAGTAGATAAATGAGCTGGCACGAAGATGGGCAGAAAAATATTAAAAACGGTGACTGAAATATCGCTAGCCGAAAGTCGATACCTTTTTTTCAATGGGAAATGTTTTCCAAACGCCCAACGACTTTCCACGGAATGATGCGTTTGGGATCAGAATGCTTCCGTTTTTTTTTATCGGAAAGCACTTTCAAGATTAACGAAATGTCGTCGTCCGGATCACGTAAGTGGTTATTTATGGGGTTTTGAGTAATTTCTACCAGCAACAGGCCCTTTGCGCAAAATGGCGGTCGTTTTTATGGCTTTTTTCACCCGAATGCGAGGGCACACACGCATAATAATCGGTTCGGTTGGTTTATTTTCTACATTTTCCAATTTACTGTGCCTTAGAGGAATCGCTTTTCTTTATACTATTGCTAATGCATTTTCTTTCAATTTCGGGAAATTTTATCCAGCGCAAGATGCACAGGTTTTATTTCCTGTTGTATTGACTGTTTTTAGTGTTAGAATCCTAAAAAGTAAGCAGGGTTTTTCTCTCTCTCAGTAGGGCACCGGCGCGATAAGAAATCAGTTAAGATTGGATTACGGCAAACCGACAGGCGGCTCCTTCCACCTTTCGCCTTCCTCCCGTCCCCGGATCCCCGGGAATGGGTATTGGAAGGAGAGGAAAAAAACGACATGCACGGCACAGGAAAATATTGAGCACCACCGATGGCAGCGGATGATGGTAATGATGATGCTTTTTGATAAAGGATCATCGGGGATGAATTTTACGGGGCCCAAATTGGAGGATAAATGAGATTCCGAGCCCTCGCCCTTGCGAGCGGGTACGGTTTACTTTTATTCTTCTTTTTTTTATTTTGCCGAAAATGTCTATCATTATTGACCCCTCCATTTTCACCCTCACCATCTTCCATCCCCCCTCCATCGAAGGGCGTTGACAGTTACGTTGCAGGGGTTTATTTTTTTCACGGGAAGAAGACGAGCAAAAAAGAAACACACTGGGTGGAGGGAGAAAATTATATAACACGGATTTCCCGGGTTTGTAACCGGAACATGTCGAAACACAACACGCCGGCGTATGTGTGCGTGGTGGTTTTTTCTTCCTCTTCAGGCCAACAAAAAAGAAACAAAATCGATTCGGCAAAACGGATCTCGGCCCGCTCCGATTGTGCGTGCCATATTTTGTGACGTGCATGAAATCCACAATTTCCGCTCGCGTAAATAAATATACAAAAGGGCGAAGGAGGTGAGAGAGAGAGAGAGTGAGAGGGAAGGTATCTCGCTGCCGGATATGCGAGTTGGTTGGGCAATTATGGTCGACTTGAAATATGTTCCCATTAATGTGCGCATTAAAGAGCAGATGAGCTTTGGGTTGATGGGAGCGAAGAGTGGGCACGGGGGGGCAGGGTCTACTTAATTCCGATGACATGATGTGATGTCCACCTTTTCTCGCGAGGGAGGGGGGGCTTGCAAGGGGTTTTGCGGGGAGGGAGGGATCGGTAAAGCAGCAGCTGATTAATAGTACTTAATCAACGGAGTTATTTATAAATAATGATGCGCCATCTCGGTGGTGCGCGGTTTTGCGGCCGGATGGACCACACACACACACACACACATCGATACAGATGCGGGAAAGAAAAGATGGTGACATGCGGGCGGAGAACACGCTGGACACACTCCACTCCTTCCCCGGTGGGGACATTAACGGCTCAAATCGTTGGCAGTTAATCATGTAATTAGTACCGTCGGCATGCGCGGCCCCAAAACCCCCCACACACACACACACGACGGAAGCAACATCGAACGTTCGGCCCGAGGTTCGGTATGTTCCGGCGAAACCACTCAATTTCGTTCCCTCGGGTCGACACGCGGTTTTGTTCGCGCTCGTAAGTTCGATTCTATACATGAGTGACCCTTTTTCCCGGGTGACGGGGAGGTGCGAGGGGAGGGGACGTTACACGCGGGAGGCTGCAAATTAACGTCAAATTTCAGACCCATCCATCTTCGGCTGGTTGGGTTGCCGAAAATGTTGCAGACTTGTCACCTTGACTTGTGTGTGTTGTGGTTTTTCCGCGGAAGATGTCGCACCAGACATTCCTGGAGCGCCGGTGACAGCACGTGTAGTTACAGTCCATAGTGTGACTTTATCTGCCTGGAGGGCTTGTGGTAACACCCACTTCCTCCCACTTCGTGGAAAACCGTGCTCCACGGGGTTTGGAGTTTGTTTGAAAATTGGCTCGAAGTGGATGAAAACTTTCTCCGGATGGTAAAAGCGTAAAATGGTGAGCTTTAGATAAGGATATCGCTGTTGACCCAAAACTCGTTCGCGACATCCTCTCTAGAGACTGGTCGATTCAATCTTAAACTTTTAGACTAAACCACACGTTTTTAAGGAATCAAATTTTAATTAAATTACAATTTTCCTTGATGTTATTCAATTAAAATGGTTTCATTGCCAAAAATCTTACTTTCAACGCTTTATTTTATACGAAACTATCAACAATATTATCTAACAAGCCTGTCAAAGATGATAGAAAAGAGGAACTACGATAGATAGGAAAATGTGTAAAATAAGCAAGGAGAACAGATAACGGTCTTTTCTGTTACAAACAAATAGGAGTAATAAAAAACTGAAATTTTGGTTGGTTCCCTAATCACAGTTGAAAATTGCCTAGAATTGTTCATTTTACCTATTGTTTGTAACAATTATTATTCATACAGATTCAAAAGGGAAAATGCCTCAAACGAAAACAAAACAATCTTCAGTTCACAAATAGTACTTAATTGCTACGCCAATATTGAGTTAATGAGTCGTTAACAGTAACAGAGGTTCGGTTAAAATCAATTATATTGCTAAACTTATTCAAAGGACGACACATTGCGTGTATCGAAGCACTTTCGGAGCGTACCTCGTTGATATGTGTTGTATGTTGATGTGTGTTGTAATTTGACAAGTTATTAATCGTTTTACTTTCTAATTGAAAATGTTTCTATTCGATTTTAATTGACCAATCTTGAAATATTTGAAAAAGAAATGTTAACCACAATAACCATATTGGAAAATGTGCAGGCCATTACTTTTGCTAATTCAATTCCATTATCCACGAACTTTTCTGAGAACGTTTCTTGCCTTTAATGAAATCTTTTCACTGATCACTTTAATTTACGTCTCACAAAACAGGCATCTTTTCTGTATTAAAACACAATTCAGATAAGTGAGCATATGATTCGAATTTTAATGAAGTTGGAAATTGAAAATGTAATAATTTTTTAATATTACATTTTCATATTCTTCATTTAGATACTTTCAAAAGTATATTCATAAAATAACCACGTATTTAATAAAACGAACAAATTTGTTTCAGATTTGATAAAAATGATTCCAAAATTAAAATTTAAATAAAATTATGGCTAAAAAAAGGGGCCGCTTGAAAGGTCGTGGCCCAAAGCAGATGCTTAGTTTGCTTACTCTATGACTTCCCTCTGCCTAGCACGTAGTATCTATTGCTTAATAAGAATACACCTCGTCATCGGAGGTTAACGAAGGAGAAGGTAAATTCGTCCACCTTAAAGATTGAATATTTCAGCTAAATCTATTCTCGGTAGCTCCTCTTCACAACGGAGAAGAATCTGCCCCAGCGGAATTGGCGAATGTTGCCGTGGTCTTGATTAATTTCCATCGCACCCGCTGGCACTAATCAGTTAGATGGAAATTTTACATATATTAGTGACGGTGGCTGGAATCTCCCCTAAATGGAGTATGACAGAGATACGCCCGGCAGTGATTAGATGTTTTGAGCCATTTCGTAATCGCGAAAAGCCGGCTTCAAATCACATCAAAACTGCGATCCACATACACCGGATGTACACCGGTCGACCTGTGTGTGTGTGTTTGCCTGTAACGGTCGGAGGGTGCTCCTTTGTTCATATTTTGTGCCGACATCTCACATGGGCCTCACGGTGGGCCCTGTAATCCGACGATTCTTCCACGGAAACAATGGTACGGTAATCGTATTAATTATCGCATGTTTAGAGCCGCGTTCCGAACCCAGTCCGGAAATGCCTGGAACCGCTTTAGCCCCCCAGGCTTTGTTCTGCGTTGTTTGCCATCGATTCTCCATAGCGCTCTTACGACGAAAGGTGGGGGATGGGGAGAGGGGAGTTTGTGTGAGACGAATAATTATTCTAGTCACCCGTGCGTCTCGCGCAATGGACGAGGCCCCGAAAATTGATAAACCACCATGCACGAACGGAGACGTCCCACGCTCACCTCACCCTCGGTGAGGGTACTTCAATTCGTGCAGCTGGTTGACTTACCGACTCGGGAACTCGCCCGGCATCCCAAGGAGATTGCCACCGAGCGTTGGTTCAAATTAATTTCGAACGAAGCGACAAGTTCGTGCCGTGCCGTCGATGCCGGAAGTACTGTTTACAATGTGCGAGAAGTCCTGGCCGGATATAGTGCGGAGAGTTCATTAGGCGCAGCAGTAGCAGCTACAGCGGAAAAGGGGGAATGTCCATGGGCCTCCGAGAGCCACGCTCCAACTGCTAGTGGTTCATCATGTTCCAGTACGCTCGAGTGCGTGATTGTACAACAACGCTCGTTTGCTGTTGCCTACAACCGGGTCATCACTCGAGCTGGAGTGTTGGAGGTACTCGGAAGGGAACAGGAAAACCTCCACTAACCAGCAGTGCCGAGCACACTCTACTCCCACGCGAATCCGTTCCATAGATCGTGCTGCTTCAAAGATGAAACTGATGACTTCTAGCGAATTCAGCGAATCAATCAGCTGTAAGAGATTCCGGGACTAACGAATGGTGAAGTGGTGAAGGCAGATGAAGGAAATCTCCCATCATTACTATCACATTTAGTAGTAACTAAGCTCGTCGGAGCGTTCGGTGCATCGAAATCCAATGTAGAACTTACCCCGTTGAGCAGTTCGTCTGAAACAAGTAATCACGGCCTGGCAACAAGCTGCCCACTCCGCTATTGACTCATTCGTGTATGTATATTTCATCCAAAATTCCAATACATATTAAGCGCCTAGGCAACCCTGATCAGGGCGTTGAGAGTTCTCAAACTATCATCAAAGTTTGCGCTTTTTTTAACGGGCCCCGAATTCTCCGCATTCTATATCCGAGAGCGCTGTACATTGTAGACATGTTTACATTCGTTATCCAATGCCGATTCCTGGGAGGCAATTGTTTGTACTTCAACGCCACTCGCATATTGTATTTCGCGCGCGGAGAGGGCTCCGTTGTTGTTAGTTCCGTTCCATCGGATAAGTCTCTGGTTTGAAAATTGATGGACTTGGCAATAAATATCCCCTTTGGAAGAAGTGGACTCAAATCCAGGAATATGTTTTTGTAGCCTATGAGAGTGTAGCCATGTTATGGTGGATACAGATTTAGGAGTACCTACCTATATGTGGTGATGTCATAATTGCACACGTTGGATGCTCGCGTAAAGCTTGCTTGTTTTGACACGACACCGCAATTGAATCGGTAGTGTCATTCTGGCCATGTTTACATCGAATCGTCGGCCGCTCGAAACTTGGTACTTCAAAATGCGTCCCACTCGAGACTGGGAGTGTTGTAAAATGAGGTAACCGTAGGCCGTTTGGAAGCATCTGTTTTTCTACCAAAAACCGCTTCCTCTGCGACGATGGTTGAATGTTTCTGACATGAATGACGGCATGGTGACGGTTGCGAAAGAAAGACACACACACAACAGCAACAACAAACGTCAATGGAGTCGTGAGCGGCGAGCCGGAGCTTAAAAATCCCCAAATTGGCGACGCAACGGCCAAATGTGATGTGATGATGGCTTCCATCGCTTCCGGCAGCCAGTCCCCTCCCCTACCCCCTGCCTCCCCCGTGCAGCTAATTTGTCCCCCAGGACGAGGGGGTTGGCAAACGCTGATGTCTGCCTGATGAGATTGAGAAATAAGCTTTAATCGCCACATCGCCAAACACACTGGCGATGGCCCCGGACCCCGGCTAATGGTTTCCAATGGCGGCCTGAAACGCCTGACGATCGGTTTGCATGTCGAACGGCGGCGGCGGCGACGGCGACGTTATTACTATCATCGTTACTATTATTACCATTATTACTATTGTTATTATTATGACTATGATCAAAGACGTGGTTCAGCACACGGCTCGTAGTCGTAGCGTCTTTTATTCCGGCTGCGCCATGTGCCATCCGGCGATACCCCCGACGACGCCCCGCGTGTATGGCACGTAATGCGAAAAGCGTATGCGATTAACGATTATGATAACGATTATTGGTGTGCTATGACTAAGAACGCAAGCGCCCATACGCTGCCATCCATGTTCCACAAGTTCCCCCCCCCCCCCCCCCCCCCCCGACACTCCCCGGGCATTCGGGGGTAGTGCGCGTTTGCCAAAGAAGCGAATGATTAGGCAAACGAGAACCACGAAGTTCTCGTACGCTTCCCAGAAGCTGGTGTTTCTCCACACGCGCCTCCTGAGGAGCGCCAACAAATCAAACCCCTAAATAGATGCCTCGCAGCGGGCGCCTCCGTCATGCATGCGGAATGAGGGAGGATATCGTTAGGGCGAGGCACTTACCGCACACCGCCTTGTGTCAACTCCCCTGGTTTTTGAGGCAAACGACGGACATATGTGCAAGGCCCACAACACCAGAGACGGGCACCCTCCGGAGACTTTCGAGGTGGAAAAACAGTCTTGGCGGTATCCAGTTATGCACGAGAATCAATGTTTTCCGTGCAGAGTGTGCGTCGCGCCGACTGCTGGTGGAGATTATCTATTTTTAATTAAAGAGTTTTACCTCACAAAGGACGAACAAAGCTCGCCCTGCCAATGTCTGTCGGATGTGGAGGGCCGCAATATCTCGCCGAGGATGCCGTAAAAAGTGCCATACCTTCGCGCAGGAGCTAGTTCCTGGGAGGGATTTTGCTGTAAAAACTCGATAGTACAACGTCAACGGCGATGTTCTACCTGTTCTCACCATAGGCGAAAGGGACTGTACTCTCAGTAGCCCAATTCTACCAGCGAACCAGCTGCGTGGCTCTTCAAAAAAAAATGCAGAACTGCCTGCAGAACGGTTCGCCTCTCCACATCAGCGCTAGTTCTAAATTTAATAACATGGTCAATTTGAGGCAATAGCGGATTTGCGGGGCTCAGCTCTCAAGCGCTCGAGTCATTGGAGTTCCTGGCGCGAACAGATTTCTTTCGCACGCTCGTCGACGTCCGGGGCGAGTTCTTTTTGCGGTCGCTTTTATTGTCTCGCTGTTGATCTCCCACACACTTGTGCTTCCTTCCCCTTCTAGAACAGCGTAGTGCCATTGCAGGATCGGCAGCTCGCTCGTGAGAAGCAACCATTCTGCGGTAGTCCAGCAACCGTTTTGGGGCTTTCCTTTTACCCCGTTTCGCTAGTGGCAGTTGTTCTATTTTGTAGCAAAGCCGCACCGAGCGTGTGCGTGGTCCCCTGACGACGACTCCGACTCGCATCCGGCTGTAGCAAATCTCCGGACTTTCAACAGGGGGCTCCCAAACCAAACAAAGCGGAAGCGAATTAATGGCTAATCTCTCGTATGGCGCGTTACTTGATCCGTTTGGCGCAGCGGATCAGTACCTCCGCGCCTGGGAGGGAACACGGTGAACGTCACACAAGGTGAAAGTACTACCAAATCGGTGCACCAATCGGTGCCGCCTAAGCTACAAGCTGTCCGCATGAGGAAGTGAAGCGAAAAAAAAACACGGAACAACTGGAAAGAGTAGGGACTTTTGTTTGTCCGTGCAATGGATTGGTTTGGGACGTCGCGTCCCCGCCTTGGCCAGTCCGAAATGGAACCGGTTCAGTTGTAGGAGATGGCTTCGCCGTGCATTGCCCAGCGTTCATTCGTACCGAGACCAATGGGAAGCTGCCCAGGCAACGGAGCGAACACTCAACCAATTTGCAGGATTAACTGTCATGGAGCGCCCGGCAAAAACCCGTTCAGAACCCAGCGATAGAAAAGAGGTTTTTAGGCATGAACCGCACTCCGTACGGGACGAAGGCGGGGCCGCTCGTTTGTCGTATTGGTGGGCAGTGTTTCTATTTGTCCCCGGCTGCCGGCAGACTGCAAAGGAGAAATTCCAATTAACTATTCGTCCTCCGAGCCCGGCTCGAGGCTTTTCATTACACTGTCCACCGCCCCGGACCGGGGTTTCGTTCGTTAAGTCAATATCTCTGCTAAAGCACGTCGACATGCCGCGTTTTCTTTTTTTTTTTTAGAGAGGCCTCAGTTTTGTTTTCTTTGCATGCTTCGCAGCGAGGCACGGTGGTATAAGAAGTGAACATTTCGAAAAAAATCGGAGTGTCCGTATTTTAATAGCAAAAAGCATAAATGATAATCAGATAGATTATTAAGACAAATAGTTAGTATCAATTCCATACATTGCTCTATGTTGTATCTGTACTATGCCAAAGTTGGAAAAGAGAAGAACGTTTAAAAAAATCTGCGGTTTAGTCAATTCAAAATGAATTCGAATCGTTCTTTGTACTTCATCATGATTAAAAAGATATATTTTAAGAATATATGTACAATTTATCATTCGCACAGCTACAAGCATAACATACTTTTGTGCGCAAAATAGAGAAAAGACAAGCTTTTCTTTAGTAATAAATATAAAAAAAGTCCTCAAAATGTCCCTGAAAAGTGTTTACTGCATAAAAATGCACATGTAAATAATAAGTCCTGAAAGATGCAGTTTCCTTAATAAAAATAAAAAACATAATTTAGGTACATCCTTTTAGGTACAGATACTACCACCATTAGAGGTATAGAGTATTGCATGACCCAAAGGTAGCGCATCAGTCGGAAGGAACAGAAGTGCCAGATACCATCGCCTTTTTTATGCACCAGTGTTTTAGAGTTTTGAGTGATATAAAGTAAAACATTTTTTGTGACTTTTTCTATTCAATCTTGACTTAACCGGTACTCTAATTTTCTTATCGTTTTTGTATAAAAAATTACCAAATTCATCGTGTTTATTCAGTATCCATCATAAAGGTATTGATGTTGTATTTTTAAAAAAGTTTTCAGAGATGTTTTACGATTTCATATAGCTCGGATATAACTACTGTTTTAACGTATTCAATTAACGTAAATAAACATTCAAGTAGATATCCTTGAGATGTAACAAGAGTTTAATTCTACTCCCATTTCTCGTTTGCTATATTTTAATTTTCAACATTTTTAGGTTTTCTTTTAAGTTATACAAAACGTCACTTGACTGCATACATTTCTAGTACCAAGCCTTGTTTATACCATAAGGGCATCACGTTTTACAACGGAAAAATTCAACATTCTCATGATGTTGATTCCGTTTTAGTTTAAAACAATTAAATTCGCCGAGAAATTCTTAAAAAATATCAAATGTCCACTTGATTGTTCTACCCTTACCCACCGTGTGAGGGTTCCTCCTCCGTTGAGTAGCTACCGTAATTAAGCGGGCCCAGCAGCAACAACAACAAATGGTGTCCCGCTGACCGAATTGGATAAGATTTTCTTATGTTTTTGTGTTGGGTTATCTTCTTGTGATGTGCATTTGCTTATTGTGTGTGTGAGTGTTGTCTTAAGCGGGCGCGGAAACCCTCACGCACTTCATAACGGGCCAGGTTTCCAGCGCATAATATTTGTTTACCACACCCCGCTTCCCCGCGAGGAGCTCGCTGCACCGTTCGGAAAACACTTGATGCACACACGATTGCCAGCAGCGGGGAAAAACTTAATTAAGCTGGGGGGATAGTAAGACGTGTGCGGATAGACGTGCATTTCGGTGCGAACAAACAACCCGCATCCCGCACCGTTGGGTAAGTGAGCTGTAATGTAGCAAAGTAATAAATGAGCAAGAGTTTTTAAGCGGGCTGCTGGTTTTGCAACCTTGCAACTTAAACATTCTACACACACACACAAAAGCAAACTTACAGAGAAGGCCATTAGTAAAGATCAGGGAAAATTTATGTAAAATAACTTGCTGCAAGAGCTCGCAGAAGAAAAATGTACCTTGAAACAGTTTTGTTTTTTAAAAAGGAGGAGAAAAATTAGCAACTAAAATGATGAAGTGAACAAGAGCAGGAAAGAACAACATTACCAAAGCGAGAGCCACAGATCGGGCGGGAACTTGAACTTTACAACAACAAAAAATAAAAAAAGAAGCATGGCAAAAAATAATATGTGCACGAATGCACCGGAAAGGCAAATATGAATAATAAATTGTGAATTATTCTTTCCCCCTCCACCCCCCGCTTACACGATGAAGGTGCACCTTGCAAACAAGCTTTCAAGCCCTCGAACGGAAAAACGCCGAAAGGTGCACGGGGAAAGAAAAACGATCCAAAACTAAAACCCATGCCACTTGGCTTGGGAAAATTTGCGCTACATTTCCACTCCAAGCCAGTTAATGAGTGTGTTCGAATCGGAGGATAGGCGAGGGAAGGTGGGACAGCCCCCAACATGGAGTGAAAGTTTTCCTACACCCAGGTACTGCATCTGGTTTTCCCATCGATGTGGTACGATATCCTCGCGAAAGGCGGAAAGAAGCAAATGGAGAAAATGAGGCAAGCTTACCATTGGCGGGAAATGGATGGACCTTTCGAGGCGGGGCACTATTTTATGTCCATCGGTCCAGCAACTGTTTTGCCTGCAACTCTTTCCCTTCGTCTGCCGGGGGATTTTACTTTTTTTTGTAAGGAAACCCCTTAGTTTCTCCTGTCTTTTCCTTTCCCTTCGTTTCTTTTTATTTCCATTTCTATATCGCTGAGGCTTAGCACACCCGATTTGTTTCTTTTCGCTACCGCCAGTCGGAAATCTACCCCCATACATACATACACACACACACAGACACACACACAAGCACACACCCACCCACCGTGTGAGCCGATGGTAAGTTTATGGTGGGGAAACAGGTTTGGGTTAGCATAAATTACCTTCGAACCAAAACCCACGATGACGGGATGGGAAAGATGGTACAAGTGTTTGCAAACAAACTTGCGCTGTTCGCTTTTCCACCGCCAACGGAAGCTTTAGTTGCAGCCGTAGTTAAAGTGAACAAATTTAATTTGCCCACACAGACACATGCATCGTCATAGAAAATTTTAGTACTAGTTTACTTGAGCACCTTATGCATGCTCAATACAATTAGGAACATTTGATCTGAGTTTCTAGCAAAAAGATTGTTGGATTGAGCATAAAGTGTATAATGATAAAAGAGTTGAATAGCTCTCTGTATCCTTAATGCACTTGAATGCAAAGATCCGTCAAATGTTTGTTTAAATGTTATGAAACACAAATATAAAGTATTAAATATAAAAATAATAGAATAACAAAGAAAGAGCAAAAGAAAGTGAAGTGGTATTTCGAACAACTAATCATATTTAAAAGTTGAGATAGAAACAGCCGAAGTCCTTAAACTTTATCACAAAAGCAGGTGGTGTTGTCTCTAAGGGGAGCAAGTTTTGAAATATCTCGTTAGCTTTTGTTTCTCGCGAAAAACAAGATGTAAATAAAGTAAATTGCGATTTTCTTAGATAATTATATTGCAAAACAGCAAACATTTTAAAATTATGCTTTAACACGTTGACCGCCAATCATTTCTAGCACACTTCTTTAGTACAATATTTTTTGAAAACATTTATGTACATACAATTAATGTATTAAAATTTTTATATTATTACCACGATGTTTTTGCTCATTTTCCGAGTACGTTATTGTTTACCTATTCAAAATGCGCACAAAATCGGAGAATAAGGGGATGTAAACTTATTTTCATAGCTACTAAACGTCATCTGTTTTTTGTTTTCAATCGGTGTCCAATATTTTTTAAAGTTTAATCTATACCAAACTTTTTTTTTTTTTATGTGGCACGACATCCCCTAGTGGGACAAGGCCTCTCTCCGAAGAGAGTTTGTGTGACCGAAAGACAGTATATTATAGATCTGTGGTCAGCCGTTCGTAATACCGGAGGGTGCCAGACTCGAGATTCGATCCCACACCTGTGGCGTGGTGTTTCCTCGCGCTACCGCTGCGCCATGGGCACCCCCAAACTTTAAGCTTGTTAATAATTTTACATAAATTGTGTGTTCTAGGCATTTTTCCTAAATTTTCTGATAATTGTTTTATTCACATTAATTCTTAATATTACCATTTTTAGATAATGACCTGATTATTTGATTGATTTCAGGAGACAAAACCAGACAAGCGTAAGGCAAAAGCTAATGAGTTGAAGACAAACTCAGATGCATTTGAGGCACAAATATTATCAGGAGACAAAACCATATGACCGTATGACAAAACCTGCATTTAAGCCAAAAATGATACCAGAAGACAAAACCAGACCACCATAAGAAAAAAGTTGATGAGTTGGAGACAAACTCAGATGCATTTGAGACAAAAATTGGTCTGTTATTTCAATCATGGATGGATTAGAGGTAAAGATAGGTGACAACGATTGTATTACGAATAAAGCGGAACAAAAATCAAACCCTTCTATCAAGACTCGACCATTAACTTTCCCAGATTAAATATGAATGTTTTGTGTTCTCATGTTTTAATATTCCGAAAATATATCGATGCACAAATGACCTTCTGCGAGACATAAATATGTCACCAAACGTAACAGTGAGACACTATACTAGAGTTATCTATCCTAAAAAGTACAGACCCAGGTTTCCTTCCAGACGTTGCAGGACAAGTTTCTGCATATAAACGTGAAATTGATGTCTGCATGGCGGAACGGAAAAACGACCTGGACGCATATGAAGAACGTTCCCGGAAGCTTCCTTCTGCATGTTTTCAACCCGGGGTGCTTGTTTTGCTTGCGCACAGATGCTCATTTTCTCAGCCTCCTATCCGGTGATCCAGTAGAAAGAAGGACGAGGGTGAGGCGGGGTTGAGATTTACCGCCGGTCCGAGAACGCAATTTACATCATTCCTTTTTTTTCTGTTTGTTGCTTGCTGTTCGGGAACCCATCCTTCAAAATTATGCAAAAGAAGACCCGGTTCGGCTTCACCTCGTACCTCGTGACCTCGAGTGCCGGGTTTTCCTCCCACTTTCCGGCGCGGGTTGGGGGTGGGTTATTATTCTTCTCACAATTATTCTTATCGATAAAATCCCCCCGCTCGAGATGGGGGAAAAAAGGTGAGGTGGTGGTAAAAATGCTTCAATTTAGAGATAAATTGGATTATTGGAAGGTCCAACATCATCACTTTTCATCCCCCCCCCCCCCCCCCCCCCCGGTTTCCCAGCCGCCGTCCCACTTTGCCAGATTGGTTGCGCAATTCATCGAAGGAAAATTGAGTGAGGAAGTGGGAGGGGAATGGGGGAGGAAAGGGGGGGTAGTGGCCGAAAAATGTAAGCTCCAATTTACCGAGCGTCCCTTTTTCTTAAGCCTTTCGCTTGCGCAGGAGGAAAAGCTGAAGGACGGCCGCACGGAAAAATTCATTCTATTCAGAACTAGGAGAACATGGGGCGGAGGGGGGGGGCGGTGGTGAAACAAAACACACGTGCCCCCACAGGGTCGAAATTTGGCTCTGTGTGTGTGTGTGTGTGTGTGTGTGTGTGAATGTGAAAGTGAAAGCACGGAAAAACATCTCGCCAAGCGATGCCGCCGTTCGTCCGTCACAGCCGGGAAAAGCAAAGAAAACGGTAAATAAAGGGCCGCCCGTTTTTTTTTTCCGGAAAGCCTCCGTTTCCATTATGGAAATGTATTCCACTAACCTTTCCCGGGATTACAACTTTTTCCGGCCAGCCAGCCCTGGTGCTTGGTGGGGTGTTGTTCCGGGCTACGGCGCGCTTTTCACAGTACTTAACGTTTTGCGCGTGTTGCCCTTCCTGGGGGGTGGGTGGTGGGGAGGGCATGGTGGGCAGTAAAATTGAAAGGAAAACAACAGGCCCCCGAACGACAAAACGAACGGCCCCCTGAAACACTCACGCACCAAAGTAAAACTCGGTTTACGTCACTTTTCATTAGCATTCCGGGGCTGAGCGCTCCCCTCCCCACCCCCATTTCGGGGGCTTTGTAGTCGTAATCAGATTAACTCATCGATATCGGAGCAGGCGCTCGATAGGGCAGGATCAAAGCCCTTCACCGAAAAACGGATCTCTCAACTCGGACGCCCACGCCTTCACACAACGTTATTTTGGATGGATGCAGATTTTTGAGGATCCTTTAATTAATCATCAATTGTTGAAGTGGAGAAGAAAACTTTCCATCAACCTCGACTGTCAGAAGGGTGGGGGGGGGGGGGGGGGGGGGGTCTATCTAAGGATGTTTGTCTAGCGAAAACGGAAAATGTGCGCGCGGGTAAAAGCGGGAAAATGGACGCCATTGAAATGTATATCGCGCTCTTTATAGTCGAATATCCTCTGCGCGAAGCAATCGATCGCGTGTAAATGGATTATTTATTGTTGTCTCGCATCCGCACTCTCTTCAATCTCCACCCCTCCCCCTCTTTCCATGTATCTGACCATTATGCGTAGGCGCCTTTTCTTGTGCCCTTAAATTCGGCTGCGTGCAATTAATTTCCCACAGCACCGAAAACCGCACCGGTGGAGACGCTCATTTCCCTCGGGAGAGAGGCGCGGAACGGGCAGAAGGATATTGAGGAAAATTCGTTGATCAACGAAGCCTGGGCGGGCGGGAGGGGGGGGGGATGCAAAATTTTCATTAGTTTGCTAACGGTTTCCGGCTCGACTGTTCGCCGTTCGCAACACTGGCTGGCTACTGTTGCCATGGCCGTGGTCCATCCCGCAGTCCACTCCTGGCCCGGGGAAAACAAAGGAACAACGGTTCCACCCCTCACCACCACCGCCACCATCCCTTCGCGCATTTATTTTTGCAAACGGGAATTGGCTCATAATTGGACTCGTATCACAATGCGCAATCAAAACCACGCCCCAAATTGGAGCCCGATCCTTCACGATGGCGAGGGGGGAGGGGTAGGGGGAGACAAGCAATCCGCTGCGCTCGGTGGAGGGTACGTGGCTGACAATAAGCCGCGTCAGCGCGCGACTTTAATTGAATATTCATGTACCGCCAAGACGATGAAGACGATGATTGCGTCATAGGCACAAACTCCCCTGGACATTCCCTTTGGAGTCTGTCGATTGCGGGGAGAGGGGGGGGGGGGGGGGGGGGTGTCGGCCATTGACCGTAGAGTGAACATTTTCCGTACCAGCTTTTTCACTTGCCCTCCACGAGAGCTTTCCGCTCCACAATGTTTACTTGGAAAAATAAACTGACATTGAGTAGGTTTCTCGACGACTGAACTGAATAGGAAAATTGCATCAGAAAGCTTTCAAGTTCCAACAAATTGTTCGTAGATAAACACGCTGGTAAATATTTGTTTCTTCAAATAAAATACATCTGCAATCGTCAAACTGTTGCAAATGTTTGCCATTTAATATTACTGTTAAGAGATATCATATCATTTAACAATATCACTCAAAATCATTACATAACAGCGAAACCATTACTTCCAAAAATACAAAAGAGAAAATTGTAGTAAAGAAGGATGTACGAAAATGACATTCATTTGCGGTTTTGACCGTCAGACGCATAAAATGTACTCTAACAAAATGTCATTTAAATATGTCACACTCACTTCATTATTCCGATGGTTATAGCGTTCGGTTACTAAATTACATGAAGGATAGTCTAATGTCCATTAAATAGATTTGTTGGTATAAATTTGTATGAGAAAATATTCTTTCAAAGTTTGTGACTCGATAAAATGGGTGTTTAGTTTGTACGACGTAAAAATCTTCTTACAGAAATCATGGTTCTATTATTATATTTTTATTAAGTTGACGTACATCTTTGCTTTCGAACTACCTATGAGTGAACTGGGTGGCCTCGGGATGAAAACCTAAGAAACCCCTGGTATTATTTGTGTTTTATATTTTTCACTTATTGGATAGCGAACGATATCAAACATATTTTTTCTAGTAAGATTTTTGGTTTACTTTTAATTTTTATTTTTCATTTTTAAACCCTTGATAGAATATGTTTTCTTTTGATTTGTTTCGGTCTAATCTTTCCTTTCGAGGTACCCCCGATGCACGGGCAAATGGGTCTGTTAATTAATCAAAGGATTTAATAGTAGAAGAGCGATTTCAAATGTATACGACCATCAAAATCAAAGTATTACTTGGTGGCTATTTGAATTTTACAAAAAAGTACATCGTTTAACAATAAAAATTATTTTAATTGGTAAAAAGAAGTAAATCAGAATAAAATGACAATGAGAAAAGTATCAAAGTGAGTAGTTCCCGATAAAACATAGTTTGTCGTCTCGTTTGAGGACTTGGGAGCCATAATTCAGATTGTAAGGGTATTGTTTAACTTATTAAGATTGGTATGTTGAATATGATGAATGTTTAAAGTTATATATACAACAAGAAAATAGTGGAAAGGAAAATTATAAAACAAACTACTGCAATACTTAATCATTAATATATTTCTTTAAAATTTATTCCTATTGATAAACATTAAAACCATATGACAATATTACAAACACATATAATGGATTACAAGTTATTATAACACAAATAAGTTCAACTTTGGCCATTACAATAGACATATTTAGGGTAATGTCTTGAGGGCCCCAAAATAGATTGATCGACATTGCTTACTTGTCTTACAATTAATCGTGACAAAAGTACGAAGGAAATGTGGCAGCCACAGAGCCCTACGTTAAAGTTGAAAGATGTCATACCGAAAGCGGGAAAATCAATTGAAACGTAAATCAAGCGGCATTGAAAATCAAATCAATACACCCAGAAAATGGCATCGAAGCTGAAAGATAATTTCTGAAGCGGAATTCAAGTCAGTCAACTAGAGTAAAGCTTCCAACCGAACGAAAGTGCGCTTGCATTACATGTGTTCGGAGTTAAAATGTTTGAAACATCGTACACGTAATGGTTATTCGTTTTGGAAGGTAAGGTAATCCACGAGGAAACACAACGCATTGTGGAAGAACGTTTTTATTTTATTTTTGAGGAAGAAAACTGAAACGATTTCGAAGACAACGTTCCCCTGTCGGGAGCTTTCCAATCGTTTGGTTGTAATAGCAACCGACTCAAACCACGTTCGCATACTTTGTTTGCAACCGACGGCAGCAAAGCTTCGCGTATGCAACGGAGCCGTGGTAAGCTAGTAGCTTACCGGTAAGCGGTACCGTTTCGCTCGAGTATGGTTTTCCACACCTTTCGTCATCGGCAAGACGCACTCCGCGTCTCCAAGGGTCGGTGTAAGATGCTGCTATAACCGCCGGTAAGGCTGCAACGGCTGTGAACGTTCGCGATGTCACGAGCGCTTTTGTGCAGCAATAGAACGCTGGGTTTTATTGCCACCGATTCCCGTCTCGTCTGACAGACTTCTTCCGCTCCCTAAGCTACCGACAGACGCTTACATACACTGCGTTCCAGGGTAACCGTGCGAGGACTACGCCAGACGAGCGTGTTGCAACCAATCGTACTCGCGTTGCTTGCATCCTTGCACAAACAGGTAAATACATAAGCACTTATTAAAAGTAACGTAGGTAATATAATAAAACTGATCAATCCCTTCCACAAACCGACGTCGGAAAATACACTCGAATGGAACGTTCCACGGAGTTTCTTTCCCGGGCGGAGTCGAGAAAAGATTTGCCCGCAACAAACAGTAGTAGTTGTTTCCTTTGTGCAACGAGAGGGTTTTGCTGTTCTTATCAAACCGGCAAACGGTACCATCGCAGTATGAGGGTGTTCGCCTCGCCATATTTTGCCCCAACAAACGAACGGGTAAATTATGCGCCCCCCTACATAAACCCGGTGGCAATATTTCCGATCGTTATTTTAATTAGGCCCAATAAACATGGCCAGCTTATTGTGTCATTTCTGCCATAGGATGGGCTTTCCCTTCCACGCTGTCGTACCGTGGCGTTGGTGGAGAAGAACTGAACCGAATTCCGTAACGTACCGTGAATCTGGACGGGCAGGCTCATCCAAGCAGGCGTCACGTTCTCAACCAGCCCGGCATTTACTTTCGAAACACGAACGGGTAAATAGTATTTACTCTAATTTACATTCATTTTAATCAAAATGTCCTTTCCAAAAGACAAAATAAACAAAGGTCTTACGATACGTTTTATATTTTCGGCATAAACCAAGTAGGACGAAAATATATTCACTCATAAGCACCAATAGAAGTAAATATCTTCCTTTGATGGTTATCGAACAGTGTTTTACACTTATTATACCGGTAATAGTGTTTATCTTATCATAACAAACATGTTTATGTTTTGTGATCGATTTTTGTATTTATTTTCCATCGTGAAGTCACGAGTTTTTGTTTTCAAAGGTCTGTTTTAACATCAGGTTTATTGTTGTTTTATATAACATCCAAATTATTTTTCAAAAGTGAGGTTCTCTTCATCCCAATCATTTTTTTTCCTTCGTGTGTTATAATAATGCTGTTTGAAGATATGAAATATTTTTATTAGACAGAAAAGCTACCTTGTTCGTTTACCCAAAATGGGTTGATTTAAAATTGTTTAAAAATATTCAATCCATTACAGATTTTAGTTGTTTTTGTATAAAGTTTTGTGTACACTAAAAACTGCTTTTGAACTACCACCTTTGAAATTTTTCACACATTATGTTTAAGCACTGCAGATGTATTGAATCCTTGTTTGATTCCTGTTTTTTAGTAAAATCATCCAAGTTTTACTTATTGACTAAATTCTACCATCCCAAACAAAACAATCTTAAAGGATCTCTACAGTACTTAACAAAAAAAAAAAAACTGCACATCATCAAAATGCAATAATTATATATTTCTGTCGATCTATATCATCTATATGTATATTTTAGCAACGTAGAAACATAAATAATCGTAGCAATTACGAGGATTTAATTAATATTAACTCAACTTTAGATTTATACAGGGTTCTAATTAAGAACTCGCGTATGCATGCATCGCTGGCTATCATTTTTAATATGCCAGAAGACTAAAGACAAAATAACTCAATATCATAAAGTAGAAAGATATACCTAGAACTGTTTCAAAGGAATTTTTTTCGGAAAGGGTAAGAGCATTGCTGTAGAACAAGTATAAAAATATAACTGTCAAGAAAAAAGAGTTCTTATCAAAGCCTAAAAGAATTTGAATTGTTTTTCAATCAAAACAATTTTTCTCATTTATGAATTAATAATATGACTATTGTTTAAGTTAGTAACTGGTCCTCCAGCTTAAATACACATCTCAGACGTGCTTCGTACAAGCTCGCTCATGTTGAACCATGTTAAAATGAAATACAATTTGCTGCTGTTCCGA
Organism: Anopheles ziemanni; assembly: GCF_943734765.1. Taxonomy (NCBI): domain Eukaryota; kingdom Metazoa; phylum Arthropoda; class Insecta; order Diptera; family Culicidae; genus Anopheles; species Anopheles ziemanni. Next base: position 13,657,586 of record NC_080707.1, on the reverse strand, counting down.
ATCAGTGTTTTCAAATCACGTAAAGATTGCGGCTGCCTTTCGTGCCGGTTTGGTTTGCAAAAGCGCCCGGTTGAAATGTGCGCCGTCTTTGGCAAAGTCTGGCTCGCTCGCTCTGGCTTCAATTTACGCAATCAGGTGTGATGTGCATACCGCCAACGCCGTAGTAATAAGAGCCGCAACCCGGTGGTGGTGCGTGCCGTTGCCTTTCCGAACCAAAGGGCTAAAGGCACGACGTTCGACGACGCGCGGATCGTACGAAAAATGAGGGCCCATCCTAACTTTTCACCCCCCTCTGGTCGGCTGGTTGGTGTGAAAACCACATGGTGTGGCAGCCCCCCCCCCCCTCCCCCCCACCCGTCATTAGCGAGTGGAAAACTGATTCGAGTGAATGATGTCTTAATTAGAATTCCATCGGGAGATGAAAGGCAAATGTTTACGGCCGCAATCAGCAAACGCATTGTTCGGCGAAGCGTAGCCCGTTTTCGGCTTCGTGTGTGTGTGTGTGTGTCCCCGGCGACCGCAACTGCTTGCCATTATTACGCAAGGAAGTGCCCGCAAGAAGCAACATTCATGCACGTGTGCGATGCCATATTGCATACCTCGCAGGCGCACGACGGAACCTTTCGGAAGAAACGACCATTTGGTAGCCTATTATTATTATTCGCGCAACCCTTTTCCGAACCCGTATCACATCACACATCAACACACACACACACATACGATCAGACGGTACGCGAATTTAATTTTGACAGTTGGAAAAGTGGACGAGTATCGGTTTGCCTTTTTCACCAAAAATCTTGCCGTGCCACCGAACCAATCAAAGTGAAACACTTCGTTCGGCGGGAAAAATCCTCGCTCCGGTTACTTGTTTGGAAAAACCAAGGGGGTGAGGGGAAGGGGATGGGGTTAGAAATGATCGGAGATGATTATGCAGATTAGTATGCTCAACAACCAATTGAAACCTAATTCCATTTCAAGAGTGCCGAGCGCACACACACATACACATACACACAGACACTCACCCACACACACACACACACGCACACTTTCTATCGTTTCGCGTGCGTGCGCTTTCCATTAGGAGTGTTTTTGGGGCGATTTTATTTTTGTTTTACCCTCGTCCGACGAAAAGGGGGATGAGGGAAAGCGAAGGAAATTGAGAATCGGGAAAGTGCGAGAATAAAGAAAAACGAATGTAGTAAACTCGTCAAGGGTCATACGGGTGGGTGAAGTGGTTTTCCAAGCAGCGTGATGCCGCGGCTTTTCACACATTCGGAACGATGTTCCGAGGATTTTTTTTTTATTTCACCGAACCGCTGTTCCTTTTGCTCGGTGGAAAAGGAAGGTAGGGAGGAGTGGGGGAGAGGGCGGGAGGGGGGGGGGTATGTAAATAGGAAAGCGTACAAATTTGCGCCCACCGAAGCGTGCGCCGCGGAGGTGAACATTTCCCAACGCGCGCTCTCTCTCTATCTCTCTTTCTCTCAGTCACTCCTTCCCCCCCCCGGGGGAGGAGACGGATATTTTCTTCGTTAGAAAAGCAATTTCGGCTCCAGGGCCACTTCATTGCGTTCCGCCTCCTTGGGCAGCTCGGGGATTTTCCATCCGGTCGGCCCCGATGTCTCTGGCGAAATTCCGTTTCGATTGCAATTATGAATCCCCCCTTTCACCCCCCTTTCCCATGCGTTGAGGGAGGGAAGGTACCAGAGGGGGTTGGCTAGGGTTGAGATTGAGAGCATTCCTAGAACTCGGATGAGTTTTGAAAGGTTTACTGGGGCGTAGCGATTGAATTTCCCGTCCCCGTACCCGACACTTATTCCGACAGGACGTATGTTGAACTTGTTTATGGGCTCAAGTGTACGTGTGTGTGTGGGTACGTGTGCGAATGGTTCTCTACGCGTATGCCATTTGCACACCGGGACCACACCTTTGGGACCGGCACAACTACAGCGCTCGGTCGGTGTGTGTGTGTGTTGAGAGTGTTCGGGATCTAATTTTATCTTAATTTAAAATGAAATTAGAATTTTTCGCACCATCGCACATCGAATCAGTAGCAACCGGGTGGAAAGGAAACGGATGGGAGGATGTCGATGGGGGGGGAGGGGGGAGGGGAGGTATTTTAGAGCGTGTGCGAAGTGAGCTTTTCCGACTTCGAGCCATGGCAATCAGTTACACCGCGCGCTTTTCCCACACCAAAACGCTCCGGAAAAAACCGCAACGATTTCATCGGGTTTTCCTTCGGGATTTCCCCCACATCGGGTGAGGTGAGGGGGAAGTGTCGCACGCTCATCGTCAAGCTCCAAGTATCCTTTCGTCCCGAAAAGCAGCGCATGATCTAAAGCTGACACAACTCGACACTTCAAATCACGAAGCCACCGGTGCCGAATGCCATTTTACACAAGAAACATTGTATGTGCGTGTGTGTGCGTGTGACTGTATGTGTGCCACAATCATCACGTAAACCGAGGCCGTGCGTCAAGTGTCTCGGCAGGTAGCAAAAGTTCGCGTTAAAAACGTTTCGCCTTCATGCGAACGAAATCCGAAACCGAACGCTTTCAAAGCTGATTTAATGGCAAAACTCCTCCGTCCCGGGGTTCGACGGGGGGGTGGGGAAAAACGGGCTGCAAAAACGGCAAACTACACCTCCGGGGCACCGGGGAAAGGTTATCACATATTTGGATAATTTTAATTTTAATTACTTCGATTGCGATTCAAACGAACGGCGAACTTCGCTCCAATCGAGGGTGACATCGGAGTCGAGTTTCGTGCCAAGGGTGAGTGAGGGTAGGCAAAGGGGAAGGGGAGGGGAGCGGAGAGGGGCGAGAGTGAGTACTTTCCATCCCCCTTTTGTGTGTGCCCTAGATAAGCGGCGGCACACAAAAACAGTTTTAATGAAGTTCTGCTTTTACATTCGGCACATCCAGGTTTTCCGCCATTTCGGTACGGGACGCAGCTGCACCGGCGGATGCGAAATTACCATTAAATTGAGTTAACGTTGCACGCGGCGCAGACATTTTCCCGCGGTGCACGGTGCAGCAAGCGGCGTTTCCCCCCCCCCCCCCCCCCCTGTGCGCTGAACAAAAGCCGACCATTCTGGCCCGGGAAATTGAAGCGAAAGCAATCATTTACTTTATTGCGCATTTGCGTGGCACAATTTCGTGGTTTTCTTTCGTCCATCACGGCCCCTTTTTGGGGCCAGTTCAATTCCCGCCCCAGGTATGTTAGGACTTTGTTGGTTTGAACTGTACTAAAGTACCTAGAAAGGAGAAACAACGACCTGGTTTAGCAATTTATAAAATCTTTGCCCTTACCCGAGCGTTACTTTTTTAACACGAAGACTACCATATCACCGAAAAGTGGGTGACAGCAAAACTCAGTTCGTAAAAGTGTTTGACCCATAAATACATGAAAATGCAACATAAAAATTATAGTAATATTTTATATCAGTTCTTAGGGAAGCTAAATTTCGATTTAGCCTTCAAAAATTGTTGGTTTGGTAAATGTTATATACAAATTTTATTACAAAGATTGTACTAAAAAATGTGCTAAAAACGCTTGGCAGTCAACGTGGTAATAAATAACAATACAACGTAAAAACTATAGTAATATTAAAAACAAATTCTTTGACACGCTGAGTCTTTTCTTGGCTTTCGAAACCCGTCGGTTTAACAAATGTTATAAAAAAAAATATTAAAAAGGCTTGTACTAAAAATGTGTGGTAAAAACGCTTGGCAGTCAACGTGTTAAGACCATTTATTTTTGTCAAATTCCATCAAATAACCAATACGTAGGCTGTCGCTCCAGGTTTAGGTTCTTATGAAACTTTCCCAGCATGATTAACACTTTCCGTACCGCGTCACCCAAATATGGGTGACAGCAGTTCTAGTTCTAAAAAGTTTTTTGACTCATAAATAAATGAAAATGCAACATAAAAATTGTTGTAATATTTTATATAAATTTTTTGGGAAGCTAAGTTTTTGCTTGGTCTTCGAAAACAATTGGTTTTACAAATATTATAAACAAATTGTAATTAAAAACAATGTACTAAAAACTGTGCTAAAACGCTTGGTACGCAACGTGTTAATTCCAACATTTTGTCATCGAGGTCTTTTTTGCACGCTTTGTTAACAAATTGACTGCCACGTCACTCAAAAACGGGTAACAGCAGCAATCAACATTAGCTCTTTACACTAATAAAGCGCTGCACTTATATCTATGTAGGCTAAAGCAACTACAAAACTGTATCCTCTCGGGAGTCTAATTGTTGGTTGGTTTACGAAAACGATTGGTTTGATAAATTTGCTAACCAAATTTAACCGAAAATGATTGTACTAAAACAGCGTGGCTATCAACGTGGTAAGGTGGGCAGTTCAAAATATCGAGTTATTAAAGTGGAATGGGGAACAGCAAGGTCTCGTCATGGCATTAGCATTACATAGGACTTTGTTCTGTTCTTTTGCTGGAATATATTTGCCCAAGTTTGACCCATACTTTGATATTATATACGCTTGAAACTGTTTACCTAATGTCTTATTTCGATTTTGCAAAACCCGCAAAGTAAGTTATGTATTTTTCTAATTATTTTTGTGTTTGTTTGTCACTCTTGTATTAAGCGGGTTCGATATCATTTGAAGAACCATTTGTGTTTCCGACTATTGTTTAGATTTTCTTGAGCTTTATTGTGTTTTGCATTTGAATTGGTTTAAAAAACTATCAATAGAAAATGTTCAATTTAGTTGCACACTGCAGTTTTCACACTATTTTATTCTTTTCAACTTCTCTAACAAAGCTTGGTATTCGTTACGAACACCGTATTTTGCAAACAAACAGAATACAAAACAGCTTGAACTTTTTCAAGTATTCGTCTATTTTTCCGCAAAGTTGCTTTAGCGGTTTAGGTAATGCAATGGGATAAGCTGATTGATACAATTTAAAAAATGTGTATGATCGGAATCAGTTTGTAAATAATTTTGATTATAGATAATGATATTATAAAACCTCTTGGGAAAGCATTGATTAAATTTGGTTCCTCATTAGGTGTGTTGTTTAATCTAATTTGAAATTTTTGAAACAAAACCCTGAAAGTTGAGTGTGGTGCAAGTTTTTAGAATCTTCAATGTTTGGATGCTTGGGGCCCCAAAAAGGCTTAATCGGCCTCGGTCTATGGTTCGCTTCGACAGGTACATTGATAAGGAACTACATATCCAGCGGTTATTCGCTAGTCTGAAGAAAGTACAACGACTCCGAGAACGTGAACTTTACTCAAACATTTTGAGTGCTTCCAAATTTGAACTCATTTCATCAAACAACAAAAACATAAGACCTATTTTGAACCGTTCGGTCGAAGCAATGTTTAATGGATCCCCATCCCTGTTGCGGCCTATGTTATAAAGAAGATCCCCCATGCCTTTGCCCAAGCGCGCCACATAATAAACCATCCTTTGTGTCGGCGAACATCCTTTGCCGCAGGATTTATCAGTTATTGACAGGAACATAAAGCGGGAGAACAAAACAGAATCGTTAAGAAGCTCGCCATCGCTGATGAACGTCGGGATAAGTTTTGGCGTAGGTTCTAAAATACTTCTCAGCTGCAAAAACCGCAGAGAAAAGGGAACCGGGGCGGCCAGGGAGGGGGCTAAGTATATGCTAATCACAGCACCATGGCCCGCGAGGTGATGATGTATTTTTGGACGCAAACTAAGCAACTCTTGGTGGGGCGCAACAGTCGAAGGGGGGTTTTTTTGGTTCACGAATAAAAATCCGTATCGCGGATGGAGGTTTACGAAAGGCGGGAGGGGGTGGCAAATAGTATTTACGAAAAACTTGTTTCATCGCGCAAGTTTTTGCCTTCCCTTCTGGTTTCGGTTACTTTCTTTTCGTCCGTTTGCTACTTTTCTTTTGGCGAAAGAAAGGTCATATTAGCGGCTCAACGTTGCCCGTCGGGTTTTGGAGGTAGGGTTTACTTCCATTAGTTATGCCTCGTTGACGTAATTTGCATCCTGCTACCTGCCTGGCTGCTGCGCTAAGAAGCGCGCCAGCATTCCAGCAAAAGGCAAAGTGAACCGAAGACGAGCAAAACAAAGGAAAACGGGTTTTGGTTTTTCGTTGTGAAAAGCCATAACGGTCGGACGGTGGAGAGTCCTAAGCCTTTGTCAGATCTTTTCCCAAGCATGTGTGTGTGTGTGTACGCGTTCGTTTTTCCACCATTTTCTTTAGAGTTTCTTGTCCGCTTTTCCGTCCGCCTTCGGTCCGCTGCAAGGGTTTGTAATTATCATCGTCTTCATTAGCGAGCTGAACGGACCGAAAGGCACGCACCGGAAAAGGGGATGGTTTTTATTCGTTGTGTTTTTTTGTGCTTTGCAAAACCGGGCGAGGAGCGATCCCGGCCCCGGGAGTGACAGCGAAACATCAAAGAGCCCTCCGAGGCCGGTTCCGGTTCGAGAAGAGAACCGACCGAGCCGGGGCACAAAATGGCACCCTTCGCCTTAAAAGCCCCCCTATTTAGCATTCTCGGCATAGTGCCTTCCCTCCTCCCCCCTCCCACCGGTACAGGAACGGGCACTCATCTTTATTCATCCCGTTTTGCTGGCCGCGGGCGTGGTTAATTTAGCTATAAGCAAAACGCACCACTAAGTTTCCCTTTCGTCCCGGTTTCGATTTTCGCAAGCTGCAATTCCAATCGGTACGAACGATCCTTTCCTTTAATCGGAAAAATCGGAGCTTTTCGAGCTCAACTTGCGACTAGTTACCGGTTTCTACATCCGAGAAAATATATTGAAAACAGCAAACATTTTATTAAGGTAGCTGAAAACGTAATGCCACTATCGGAGTTTAGCTGAGTATCTTATGAAGGGGTATTTGTTTTAATTTCTCTTAAATAAAAAGTCCAAATTAAACTAAGTCCACGTAAACTAATTTTTATTTGCACAAAGTGTTAGTGCGTTCTAGTAAACGCCCAACTGTTCAGTAGATTTAAGCAAACTCACATCTGAATAATGTTTAACATAGATTTCCTTTATTGCATTTACTTATAAAATGAAAGTGAATGAAATGTGAGAAAATATAACAAACAAAAATAAAGTTAGAATGGACATATATGGATACTGTCTTACATATTTTAAAATATATAAAGAATGCTTTGAATAATATGAACTGTTTATTTTTCAAACAGATAAAAAAGAAAAAGAATATTCAGGTTTGAAACTAATGTGAATATATCTGATTGAAAAGTAAAGAAATAAATTACTCCAAAAACTGTTTCTTGGAAAATGATATTGTCGATTTAATAGGCAATTTATCAATGATGTTGCATGAAATAAATCATATAAAACATAATTGAATGAAATGATATTGAAGTACTTTGAACTTAACCCCTTCAACGTCTTTCCATCTCGCGAAAATGGTGCAAAACATGTACAAAAAAAAAAAATGTGTTTTGGAAGCACTGCACACTGGAAATAGAAGCAAAATGGACTACAAAATCTGCCATGGGGAAAGCAGCACAAATGTCAAAACTGTGATTGATCCCTTTTTCTTAAAATTGATAATATTGAATTTTTTAAATTTTTGAATAAAAAATTGTACATGCATGGTATATGCTTTCGTTCTCAACAAACACTAACCAAGTGTGGCGTAAGCTTACGTTAAAGTAATAATAATTAGCCTTGCTAGCTTTAAAAATTAATCATCCAATGAGGAAAGACCGTAGAGTCAAACTCGTTAACGTTATTATTAATATTCACCAATGTAAATAAACAATATAAATTGAAAGTAAACATACTACTAACATACTACTAAATGAATTACTACAGTGAAGTAGAAAATGATGAACCTTACATGAAAAAATATTTAAAATTACATCAACGAATGATCAAAAGCATGTTTTGTATCTTGCATTTGTTATAAATGAGTACCTTTGTCGACTTGTAAGAAGGTACATGACTTATAGGCAGACTTTTGAGAGATTTGTGTGCTTCTACATGTATTTGGGAGTTTTGTCTTGAGCCACCAAATGTGAAATTTAGATTCGTTGCTTCACTTCACAATTGCACCCCGACTCCAAGCCGAAAACCCGTTCGTAAGAGTGATTTGCACAAAAGCTGGACAAAAAATACTTCCCTTCGGATAATGCACGCTCATCATTCGATGTTGATGAAAAACGGGGTAAAAAAGTTAACCAAGCAGAGAGAGAGGGTAAAAAGAAAGATGTGGCAGAAGAAGATCACACGCTACAGTTTTTCCCAGGGCTCGGGGAAGAAAGTGATTGCACATCATACCGATTGCGATTGAGAGTATGTTTTCCATCCCTCCGTGCTTTCCCTCGCCGAAACCCATTTCCCACTGGGCATTTTCTTTCACAGAACGGGTAGTACGGTGGATGTTCCTAATGTCCTTTTTATTCCCACTCGAAACCCCCCTCCCACGGATTTGTAATGGAAGCGAACGGTTTGCCATTGAATGTTGAAGAAAAATAACCTCATCATACACGGAAAACCTGGAGAAAGAAAAAGGAAACACATCGAGTTGGACAGGGCCCAGCGAACGCACCCGGCTGAAGTGCGGGAAATTTGAATATAAATACGATAATAATGCACAACACACAGAACAGCACGAAAAAAAAAGAGGGGAAAACAAACTCGAACGGAAACAAATCGTTTTCGTTCAATCCATGGATAGGTTTGATCTACGGAAGGTTTGTTGTGTGGTGCTGGTGGTGGTGGTGGGTGGTCGGGGCAACTTTTCCCGAGCTTAGCGAGGATAAATAAAAAAAAGAATCCTACCCGCCACCCCCCGCTGGAGGCCGGAAAAGGAGTTTTCTAGTACGATTTTGTTTTTCCATTTATCAATCAAATCCTTCGCCATTTTTTCGCTCTCTCATACAGTTTCGATTTTTGTTCCCTTACCCTTTTGCCCGGGGGTGTGGGGGCGGAAGGGGAGGGGGAGTTGAGATGGGAAGGGAAGGGCCGTGCAAGGATGTTTATTCGTATTCGGATTTCATTTTCGATGAATTTCAAAAACCGATCCTGGCTGTTGTGTTTTTGTCGTTGTTGTCTTCTGGTGCGTTGTTTGTATTTTCTGCCGCTCGTGTGTGGGAGTATTATTGTTCAATTGTTTCCTGTTGCGAGACGTCTGGTTCCTTCACACACACACACACACACACAGTCCCACGCGCTGCGAGTGTCAAATTGAGCGGCGGAAAAGGACAAGATCAAGGATTCGGTTAGCACACGTGCCCGGAGCGATGACGTCACGGGCGACGTTGACGATGACGATTGTGGATAGTGTCGTCGAAATATCGTCGATTGGACGCATCGGTTTTCCAGTACAACGTGGGGTGGGAGTTTTCACCGAAAAAGCGAACTCGATGATTTTCGTGATCGGAAATTTAATTTTTCCCATGCCTTGCGCGAACGTGCCCTCGACTTCCGCCGGGGACGAAGGAACTGTTTCCATCTGTTTGCACACACACACACACACATATTTATATATTTTTGAATAATCGACGGTTTCAAGATGGATCGGGCACCGCGTTTGGGGCTTGCGGCATGTGTTTGTTAAAAATTTCGTACCAGCAAACTTCAGGCGGCTACTGTCGGTGGTTTGGATCGCCAATTTTTTCCGGTCCACCGAACCACACCAACGGACCAACGGGTGGCCTTTTTTTCTTTCCTTCTCTCCCCCTCCCTCTCTCTTGTGCACCTTTATTCCCCGAAAAACGGACTCGAAAATCATTCGGTCCTCGGAAAAATCCGCCCCACTGAGCACGGCCGCAGGGAAATACGCAACGCTGACAACGGATCGCACAGTGGGCTAAGGTAGAACAACCAAGTGGATATTAAAATTTTTTGATGAAATTATCAACGCTTGAAATTGAATAAATCTGATTAAAAAACAAGGAAATAGTTAATGTTTTCATTGGACATCCTGATGACACCACGTTTGTGATGCTTGAGAAGGATATATTCAAGAAAAGAAAAGTTCCATACAATACCACACAGAATGCGCTGTTTGTACATTTACTTAACAATAACCTATATCTCAAAAAGCTGAAGCTGTTAAGTACCAAAAAATCACGTTTACGTAAGCAATCAAAAGCGAAAGTAGCATACCGTTTTTCGATTACGTTTTGTGCGAAAATGCTCCCTTTTGTATTCATCACTAATGTTTGGAAGCCTTTTTTTTCGCCTCATTTTGTGACTAAAACCCGGTTCTTCAATTTAGTATATGTTCAAATGAGAGAATTGTACAATATGGCAACGTCAGTAATATCATAACATATAAGTAAATGAGAGAATTGCATTAAGATGCTTAAAATACATATTTTAAATGTGGTGAAACTTTAAAAAAAGTTTAAACATTTTATCTCTTACCCCTTTTTATGTAACTTTACTATTGAAATAGTTTATATCATTCAAAAGGGCACTACTTGGAAAACATTAAATCATCGGTAAAGGTATCCGGCCCGCGCTTCTGGTTTCCTTTTAATCATTTGGCCCCGCTGCAGGCCCCTGCTCTAAACTGACAGCATTATACCTATTTCAAAAAGTTGTTGCAAATTAAATATGTGACATTTTTCAATCAGTTTTACTTTCTTTCGTTTCCTTTGCACCTCTCATTTAAACCTTTTTCCATAAAAACACTTCCATGACACTACTTTTCCTGAAATGTCCACCTCGTAGCCCAGCGTGGCTCGCTCGTCCCTTCGGAGTAGCTTTACCGCCAGTGATATATTTTTTTTCCGCCATCCGTTGGAGCTTTACGTTTGTGAGATGAATTTTAATTGGATTGGATTGCTGCGAGCGTTTTCCGCTTCGGCGGGAAAGGGAAGGAGAGCGGGAGCCTCGGACCGGAGCGCTGGATGGGGTTTCCCCCCCCCCCCCCCCCCCCCCCCGTCGTCCATGGGTTTTGGTCACCGAATTTTTCAAAAGCCGCCTCGAGCGAGTGCGAATCGGTGAGCTGCTGTTGTTTTGTCAAGAGTTATGCGCTGCGACGAAAAGTGTTTTAAACTAAATTTGAATATAAGTACAAAATACTTCATGCAGGACTTACGTCTCGCTAGTAAAATTTTGTGATTGATCGACTTCTTGAACCAAATTATGGCAATTCTGGGCCATTCCGAGCGACGCATAATCGAACGCCGTTCCTCGGAAAACCACCTGTATTCGAATCGACCACGGCTATATTCCCTCCCCCGCCCCTCTCACCATCCTTTTCCCCCCTGGAAACACCACTTATCGGTGTGACTGTACGCGGTTCCGTTGCGCGTTTGATGTGATCAATGCTGATGAGCCTAATAATGTTTTGATCCATCCCGATGATCCCCAGCTCCTTTCCTATTTCGAGCAAGAGAGGGGTTGCGGGGTGCGGGTGTGGAAGGCCCCGAAAAAGCCGTTGACATGGACGAACGCAGCCTCATCCGAAAGGATATGACATAATTTGTCATTAACGATAATCGAATCGGATCTTGCCGGGCCGGACATGCAAAACCCTTTTGCCCTGGCATCGTATCAATTATGTCCTAGACCTAGGGATGGCTTCCAGTGAGTGGTGATGGCCTGGTGTGCGGGGGAGGGACTCCAAAGTGTACCGCTTTTATCGAGCGAAAGAGCGAAAATCCGGTTCGGGCGACGCGATTGGGGATCGAACGGCTCGCAATACAGCTCAGTGGGCAGCTGATGGTCCGTGGAAACCCTATCCGCGGGGTGGGGGTGGTGGTGGTGGTGGTGTTGTACGGGTCCGTGGGAAAGCGCTTTAAAGGCCCCGGGACCTTAATTGATGTACGCTTATTAAATAAATGAAAATTTTCTGCAGTTGACTGATTACGCCGGTGATAACTTTATCGTCGCTCTTTCGACTCTCGAACCCTATGCCGACGTAGATAAAATACATACATACACACATCTAATATACATAAGCACCGTAGCGGTCCCTAAAATCGGGCCGCTTGTGTGAAAGCCCTTCGCCAGCGAGGGAACGAAGGGAAAATAAGGGCACAAGATAGACGCACGAACGAACGAACGAGCGAACATAATCGAATTTCGACCCGAGTCCCTTATCCAACCCAGTCGGACACGCTCGAATGGGTTCCTAAGGGGTTAAGGCCCTCGGATTTGCCTTGCGATAACCCGCCCCCCGGGTCCCGAGCGCCAAAATGAAGGTTCGCCATAGCGCAAGAGTAGGGCGAGGAGTGGGAGTGCGGGCTGCTCGATTTGGGTCGACCAGCAGATAAGCTCGACGAGCGCGTCCCGGTGGCTTTGCGAGCGCAACCAATGGTCCTCAACCCCCCCCCCCCCCCCCCCTGACCAGATGTGGGACGGAATGGAAGAGAATAAAGTTAAACGGGCTCGAACCGTTTGATGGAAAAAATTAGTCATCGTTTGAAGTTAAGTAAGGTGCCGCGAAATGCGAGGAACCTAAGCCGTGCGTAAGCGGTAGTGAAGCAGAACACACGAGAGGAAAATAAGGCGAATCGTTGCAGGTTGTAAAGTGTTGAGGGGTAAAGTGAGGTAAGAAATACCCCTTAAGCTCAAAATATTTAATTTTTGTAGTTCTATATAGAAAATATCCCAAAATTTCATATATCGATATGGTCAACCATCTTTTCAACAACCAAAAACTACTTAAATGGCGATAAACTTGTTAAATAGACACTAAAACTAAACAGTTTTCGGAACACTCTTTTCCACACGTTTAAATTGTGGGGCGAAGTTATCAACATAATGTGGCAGTTTTAAACCTTGTAAAACTAGGATAATGAGGCACCGGTTAAGATCCTCCTCTTCCTACTGTTACACATGTGCGCCTGAAGGTATGCAATACGTAACGCATGAAGCATGCAACAAGCGCAGCAAGCGGACTGCACAAAGTCTACCCAAAAAAGGAGTTGGTTATACTTTGCATATATACCAAATATGAACCCTTCAAAAACTCATATGACGAAATTAACGAATTAATAATATCATCCATTGCATACTTTTAGGTGGCGTACAACAGGTGTAGCCACAACCAAAAACACGACTTCCTTGTTTACTCTGTTCACAAGTCAATTACATGTCAAATTAATTTAATTGGACCAATTTCACACTTATAAAGGTTGGAAAACTTGAATGTTTTGCTTCATATTTTCAATAATGTATTGCTATTATACTCATAAACCTGTGCATATTATCCCCTGATGAGGAAGTTTCCATTTTTGTCGGAAATGTTCATAACCAGAATGAATGTTTGCTGGGCAGCCATATTTCACTTTAATACCCGTTATAGCTTGTACTATCATATTGAAATCTTATATGGTTTCAATCAAATTTAGCTAGAGATTCCCTGCTTTTTGCAATAAGAGGAAGCAAACCTCTTTGTGACGCTGTTGTTGATAAACGGTACACACACGCCTCCGCAGATTCGTATAAGAGAGTAAATCAATTACATACCGATAAATCGCCTCCGTAAAATGGATGAATAACAAACGTTTCATTACCGACGTGTATCACACCGCTGACACCGTTGCAGGTGTGGAAGGCTGCACTAGCTCCCGGGTAGTCCTTTACCGTGCCGTGGTAGTAGCAGTGTTCAATTTCCTGCAACAAGACAAGGAGAAGATTTAAGAGAAAAGTTGAATAAGTAAGGTTAGCAAGGTATTCAATGATAATAAAGGTGAAGAGAACTCTGGAGCTGTCAATAATTAGGATATCTTTGATAGAGAACGAGGAAATTAATAAATTATCATATTTTTGAATGCAAGAAAGTGAAAGAAAACATCAGCTGAACTGCGGTAGAAACTCTGTGTTTTTCAATTCTTAGATTTGTAGTTCACTTTCGATTCATCTAAGTCTCTTTTCAACATCCAATATCTCCTTTCCCAAGAAGCGTTCAGCCATTCTGTTTGGAAACGAACAGTACATCAATTGACAAATTTGATATAAGTTTGCCATATCCATTTCAATGTGTGATTCTTATTAATCACTATCTTTTTGTTATTTCGAAAAATGGTTGATTTTTTATTCTTCTTAAGAAATAATCAAACATTCTCATTATCTGTCGTTAACATGGTGTGTATAGTTTCAATTTTTAATAGAAAATTTCAATCAATATAAATATTGGAAGACCTTAACGTGTATTTGTATTTGTTCTTTGAGCCATTTGAAACATGAAAACTTCTTTTAACTAATACTTATAATTCGTGTTAATACTTATATTGTAATACTTATTATACGCATATTGTAATACATATTCATTCGCTTGTTTATCATAAACATAACATTCTTCGTTGTTTCGATTCCATTGAGTAGAGGTTTTGAATGGAAGCCGATTATTTAATCGAATGTATTTCCGAAAGTTTTCCATAAATTGTACCAAGAATGGTGTGTATAGCTCGGGGCATTGGAAATAATGATATCCTCTTAGACTTTGTTGTTGTAGTCCACGCTAATCAACTCCGCAAACGTGGAGTGGGTGAAGCGGTAAGTAACGCCATCACCGAGCGTTAACCTGGGGGCTCTTAAATTCCAAGATTACTTATAGCAAACGAAAGGTGATGGTGGTGGTGGTGGTGGTGGTGTCAAACTAACTTCTTGCTGGCGGCTGGCGAATCAAAAAGCCATTCCCATGGGAGGTTCCCAGTGGTTCAGCCTTCTCCTAGGCATATAGCCTAGGTCGGTGTAGAACCCTTTTCTGGATGAAAGATACGAATCGCACGGACGACACGGAACCGGATTGTGGCTTCCCTTTATGGCGTTGCGCTTTTCAGGGAAAATTCGGGCCACCAAGTGGAGTTGAAGCTCTAGCTCAAAACCACGGGCGGGACTTTTCCGGGATCCCTTTAGATTGTTGACCAGCATGCTTTTAAATTCTAAACAATGCCCAAACCGACGAACTGATTGAACGAACATAACCAACTTTTGCCTCCCGCACTCCGTTCCACTGCGCCCCGAATAAGCCTGACAAGCGACATTGTTAGCGGTGAAGCGGGGTCGAACTTCCACTTCCACCCTACGTCCCCGGACGCAACTCATAGAACCTCACCAACGTCGTTGATTGCTGAAACCATCGAAGCGAATTTCGACTACGTGCGGCTTCCCACCTGTCATCGATTTGGGGGACGTCCTTATTTCGGTCGGTAAGCATCCGTTTCGCCTATCGCCCGGTGGTGCTGCATAGGGCGATAGCCCGCAGGCGAACAGCGACGACAACTTTCAGCAAATGATCGGATTGGGTGCAGTTTTGCAAAACTCCTTCGAACGGTTGAAACAGTTTTAACGCCACCCCGGGTGTGTTCCCGTGCGGCGGGGTGGAGGAGTGGTCCATACTCCTGAAGGGTTAGATTGGGAATTGGGCTTGTTTATGCAGTGCACCCGCTGTGCATGGTGGTACACCCGTAAGTTGTTGGTAGGAAAACCCCCGAAAAGCGAATCAGCTTCTTTCTTGCTGAACCTTACTCTTATCCTGCGCTTTTAAAGCTACAGTATGGTATGGACTCTTCCTCAGTTAACGAACTATTAGTAGGCGCAAGTGCAGTATGAAGACTAACTGACACCTTACCGAGGTCGATCTGAACCTACTCACAACAAAGAATCATTTCTTCAAATAGTCTTCTGTGTTTGGGTTTTGGCTAAACACTCGTTATTTGGCCTGTACCATCACGTACTTGCGGAGTTAAGATCCTCCATAAGCGGCGAGGCGTCACACTGTTTACGACTGGCAATATCGGCAGCACCGTATTCGGAACAACAACATTCCAACCCGGGGCCGATCCGTGGCGCACTGCAACTTTACGATTATTGCGATCAGAAACAGTGTTCCGTCTGAGGCCGTCGGGACCTGGTACGGGTGGTCGCCTGTCGGCCGAACATTAATTGATGGTGTAGGAAACGTGTTTTGCCGTCGTTGTGGCACCCCGAAGACCACTTCTTGGCGAGGGTCCCCGCCCAGAATTTTGTGGTACGATTTTTCAGCGCACAATGGTGCCTTCCGAAAGGCACAACACCCGACATAGAAAAAAAAATGGTAGCTCTAGCGTGGTACCGGTGCTATCAGCGGGCCAGAAGTTTCGTTAAGTAAATTCAGTAAGTTGATGTTAGCTCGTTAGCTAACAAACTGTTCCTAGGTACTGCTGTGCCGGGAGTTCGTCGAAGTTCGACCGAAGCAGCGTAGGCGTCTGAGAAAACCCCCTCCAGCCTCGGGAAATACTACGGGCCGGATTTACGGCATGCAGTTTTTCGGACGAAATTTTGTTACCCGACTCTCCCGGCAGGTTTGGCAGATTGTATTTTTCGGCAAACTTTTCACGAAACGTACCATACGGGGGAACCATCTCTCTGCCACCCGCCACGCCCTAATCCCTGAAGCGGGCAAATTGGTGCCGGTGGCTAATAGTGAATGAAATTTAGTTATTTCACTATAAACATTTGGCTTGAACGAGGAACCTCCACCACCGAAAGCGGGTGAGCCGAAATTGAACGAGTTAGGAAATTTACTTGTTCCGGTTATGGAGGCAACGGTGCGTGGTCCCGCAGTACGCTTTGCATTGTTGCGCCGAGCGGGTTCGGCGTGTGCCGCACATGAGGAAAAGTTTTTCCAGCATTTAATTCATGCACAGGTAGGGTTGGAGCACATCGCAGTTGTATGCAGTTTGCAGCGCTCTAGGAGGTTGTTAAAAATGGTAAGGTACGAGGCTTGTTTTAACGACCCTAAACTCATGGAACTCCTTGCAGGATCTTCTTCAGAAGACAGAAATACTAGACTATACTAAATTAAAAGTATGTACGTCTGTGTCTGTAGTCTGTCTGTACAAGATATAGTTGTCTGTATATCATCTTTTGGCTTATTATCCTTGGGGAGTTCCCTCGATCCAACTTGGCAACATGAACTGTCAAATTAGCCGATCTCTGTGCTGCGATTAACCACTGCGTAAACACATCGGAAGTAATGTTTTTCTTATATTTTAAGTGTTTCTAAGAAATATCTAAACGTTACTTCAATTTTTTGAACCCGAAAACTTTTTTCCTTCGATATAAAAGCGGGCTAAACTAGATGCAAGGAAATTTTGATGGACAGAAGCGAAAAATTTATGCTTTTTTACACTGACAGCTAGACAAAAATGGGAACATCGTGCGAAAAAGTGGATATCAAAATATCAAATCAAACATTCAATCTTACTTATTTAAAACCGGTAAAGATAAATAGGAGTTTATTAATTATTTTAAAATACAATACAATACATAAAACCTGAACATTTTAAAAGGGCCAAAACTGGTATACAGAGGAGCCAAAATACAAATAAAGTGGGCAAACATAGTGACGAAAAGTGAGATCGAAAACGGAAAACTTTTTAGTGAAAACAAGCTCAAAACACAAACAAATAAGCTCAAAAATATGAATATTAATGCAATGAATTTATTGCATGCTTAGAAAGCTACTCCATATTACTAAACCAGGTTAATCGTGACATGGTCGATTTTTGCAAAAAAAAAATGATATGATGGATACTTTTCGACAGTTATTGATGAAACCACATGAAATAAATATAACATTAAATCATAAGTTAAATGCTTGTTTTTCTTCACTCTTGATATAAATTTATAAATTTTAGAATGAAAACATTAATGGTGCCAGTAGTGTGTTTGTTTTAGGAACTTCAAATTATAGCTGCTTGGGGCCCCGAGAACGCTTAATCTGCCTCTGTTTAAGACCAGTTTTCAAAGTCTAATTTTTGCTGTACGCGTTTCGGTTTACCATTTTCTTAAAAAAAAACCTTGAAAATTGTTTATTCGTACACATTTATCAACCCAAATGTTTAAAAATCAAACGAAAATAAAATGAAACCTAGCTTTCTTAGTTCGACATAGTTAGGTTTGCAAATCTCTGATATCCAACACAATAAACTTTCTAGTGCTGTTGGAGTTAGAAGAATATTTTTACGTAAATATAAGAAATCATTTTCATGAATTTATGTGTAAAATCATTCCTGAGAAATTCCTATTAATATAAAGCTTACGTGGTTCTATGAAAAAAGGAAGCATTATATTGAAACACTGAAACTTGAATTCACTATAATCACTTCTAGCGGAGCTGACAGAACTTTTGGCGCTTCTTATCACCAGTGCGTCCCAGTGGGCGAACTCCTGGCGGTTGCCTAACGATTTGCGAACGTTCCCGTAAACGAAGTGATGTAGGCAGCCATCGATTGGGAATCCTACGTATCCGGTCGTCCCACTGGGAGTCGAAGAGATGGAGCATAGGGCCCCGGGCAGGATAAGGATAAGGGCGTTCGGTGGTCCTATATCTAATTTCTTACAACAGACAACAAGAAAAGATTACAGTCGTCGGATTCGCGCGCACTCGTGGGAGTTTCTTTGTATGACACTGTTGGTGAATGCCCCCCTCCCGACCATCTGCTTCAATTTTGACCTTTAAAAGCCGAGGGTGGAAGCACCTTGTGCGTGTGTGTGTGTGTGTGTGTTTTGTCTTTTCATGCGGCACAAAAGGGTTCGGGGAGAGTTGGGAACAAAAATAAAATATAAAAAAAAAAATAAACCACAAAAGCCTTTTCCGGCTGCAGCACAAAAGGGGTTATGGGGGTTCTATTATCAGCGCGCGGTACGCGCCAACACCAACAACCGTACAGCGAGGTGAGTACAGGTGTGAGACTTCAGTGACTTCAAAACCGGCCCCGAACCTGCGCTCCCAATTAGAGATAGGTAAAGTGGTGGTTAAAGGGAACGGGGGACGAGGAGGGTTGCGGTAAGGGTTTTCGCCTCATCGAGGTTGCTTCTTTGTCCTGTGTGTGGCTGTGTGTGAGTTTTTCTTCTACATTGTATTTATTTGTAAGCTTTCGGTCCACAATTTTATTAAATACTCTAAACTCAAAAAACAAACGAGTTAGCGATGAGGGGTCACACAAAAGATGAAAAGAAGGAGGCTCTGCGGCGGATGGAGCGAAGAAGGAGTCAGAAGGGGAAGGGTAGGTGATGGGGGTTGTACGCCACCCGTAGCTTTCGATAAAATATTCTGCAAAACGATCACCCGAGCTCCTTCACCCGCGGGGCGAAACGCAAAACCGAGGTTTAGGTTTGCGAGACTCACACACATTTTTTGCACACATCACTCACCCCTCTCCCCCCCCTCTCCCACGGCGTCTTCTAACCACCTAATCCCGACAGTCTTACATTATCCCCCCCCTCGGGGGAGGGAAAAGCGGCGGCCGGATTGCGAGTGAATAGAACAAATGGGTAACAGTGCGGACGACAAAAGGGGTTAAAATAAATAACATTCGTACCTACACACACACACACACACACACACACACTTGGGAGGTTGAAATTGTTTCGCATCTGGTACTGGAGAAGGTTGGCAAATGTTTCGGTATCATGTTCCGCGGAGTGCGCTTCATCGTACGACGTTGACAACGACGACGACGGCGACGATGATGCTGATGATGATGATGATGATGATGATGATGAGCTAACATTTACTCTCGGAAATGGAAGGGAGGGGACTGGCAGAAAATAAAGGGAGGCGTAGTGGTGTATAGAAATAAAAATAAGATATACGCCAGGTGAGACAAAAGCGCCCGGTAAGAGTGTTTGTGTGTGTGTGTCTGTGTATGTGTGTGTGTGACAGAAGTGAATGGAAAAGCTCGGCCCGCCGCTTGACGTTGGCTGTCAACTTCCGGATTTTCGAAAGCACCGTTGGGCCGCCACTCCCGGTTCATATTTGATTGTAGCGTAGATGAATTTACATATGAATATATATATATAAAGGTGTTGGTGTGTGTGGTTGTGTGTGTCAAGGATGTTTCTTGCTCGCTAGAACAATGGCCCCATCGTACGTCTGTACTGCTTGTGTGTGTGTGTTGTTTTCCACCCCTTTTTCTTCTTTGTTTTGCGCTCGCTTCATTCTTTCCCATATCATTGTTTTCCCAGAGTTCCCGGCACAATGCAAACGAAGGTGTGCATACGGCGGAGGAGGGGGGGGGGGGGGGGGGGGGGCGAGACATGGCGGCAGCGAGCCAAGGATGCCGTACACAATGCCACCACGAGACGGAACCGGGCGGGTTCTCTTGACCTGATTCACGAACCGGATTCGTACCGGGAGTTTTTCCTTCGGGATCCCATTTTTTTTATTCTTCTCCTATTCGCCTTTGTCCTATGGTCATAGAAACTCCCGGCCCCCCACCCCCTCCCCCTCGTCCTACTCCTTCCACTGAGCAGTTTTCCTTTCCTCAAAAAAGCTCCTCAGGAAAACACTGCGACATCGGTGCCATTTTTCGACGATACATTTGCCGCGGAAAGCAGTTTCCATTTCCCCAAAACGACTCCTCCCTGAGGGGAAAAGCACAAATAAAAAAACGAGACAAGATGTGGAAGAACCGTACCTTAGCATTCCCGCTCCAGCGTCTACACCCTTTCGTAAGGAGGTACAAAACCAATCGTCCTGGTATGCTTCTATCTTTACTTCTTGTTGGCACCCGAAGGTCAAGACCCCCTTCCCCTTTCTTTTCTCCCACAGACAACCTGAGGTAGGGTTTCCCTCAGTCCGTACCAAGCTCTTCTCAGCGCTATTTCACTCCTTTTGCACCAATTGAAATTTTTTCGAAACACAGCTCTCTTCGTCCGTGGATACAATTTCCATAGTTCGTGCCCAACCAGACAAGCTAGTTCACTTTTCACCCCCCCTCGCCGTTGTACCGTTCCCTTGTGGCCAATGGAAAGTGTTTATTGATAAACGGAGAGCACTGGGGGGTGGGGGGGTTAGTCCGCCTTATTGTCCGCCCGTATCGGATTTTTCTTCTTTCGAAAACAATGGCCATAAACCGGACCGGGGCCATATTGCCGGACGAGGGCGATAAAGCCAATCGAACGGTGTGAGCGCCCTTTGGTTGGGAAAGACAGCCAGCAACAGAACGGTGAAAATTGGGCACCCTCAATCCAGGAGCAATGGCCGACAGAAACAAATGAGTGCAACCGACCCGAAACCAATATGCGGGTCTCGACGATGCGGGGGAAATTGGGAAAGGCAAATTTTGACACCCCAGAGTGCGGGGGAAAGATGTGCCAGGGAGGGGGGGGGGGGGGGGGGGGGGGAGGGGGAGAAGTTTGCATATCTTTCGACTTTTGGCGTGTGGCGTCTGCAAAAAAAAAAAAAAAAAAACAAGCGCCCCAGAGTTGTTCCGAAGCTCGGTGTGTTGTTGTCTTTCTCGTTTTTTTGCTTTTGTTTTGCGTCGACACGGTTTTGCAATTTCCAGATCATCGTTGCACTGGAATCCTCATCCCGGGCTAGGTAATTGGCAATGGCTTTATCTTGGATGCCCTTTTTTTCGGGTGCATCCAGTGCACTGTGGGCAGCTTGGAGTTATCGGTAGGATAAAATGTTATTTGCAAATTGATTTTAATTAAGTAGCATTTGGTAGAACGAATTGAAATAATAGGAAGTCAGGGTATATATTAAAATAAAACACTGTACCAAGCTTTCACTGTTCCCGATGGAGACGCCCAGTTGTTTTGGTGGTGCAAGAAAGTAAAAATAAAACAGCACAAGGGAAGTCTATCCGGCGATTAAGTGTTCATAGGAAAAAAAAAACATTTTACCGGCACTTAAACAAATTTTGTAAA
The DNA here is from genome assembly GCF_943734765.1 of Anopheles ziemanni. Taxonomy (NCBI): domain Eukaryota; kingdom Metazoa; phylum Arthropoda; class Insecta; order Diptera; family Culicidae; genus Anopheles; species Anopheles ziemanni. The sequence goes on along the minus strand of NC_080707.1, from coordinate 13,635,984 downwards.
TGTTTGGGAATATGCTTAAAGATAGAGTAAATAAAACTAATCTTTTATATATTTTAGTGCTTTTTAGTGTGGACTTTTGTGAGCACTAAAATGTCGATCAATTTTTTATCGTGTTTTCTGATTTTTTTGAAAAAATTTACAACTATAGATGTTTTACAATTTTGTTTTTAATTTATTGCTTTTTGCCAAATGAATTTATTGCCTTTTGCCAACTTCAAAATTTTACATTTTAAACCTAATTTTACTAACACAAATAAGCATATACGCTTTATACAACACTTCTATCTTTAGTTTTTAAGTTAAACAGTAAACATTGGTTGCAATTTTGATTTGTCGTTACCATTTAACTCAATGCATATTATTACTCGGTGGTAATACAAAAATTTCTCACTTCGCATATGTAGAAATTAATGGCAATTCAATGACAGTAAAATGTGATATAATGTAAATGGTAATAGTAAACGTGTATACATCAAAGGCAAGGAGATTGGTGAAATTTCAATGGGTTCACAAGCAGTTTGTTTTTCCAAATTCAGTTCAGCATTTACGAGATTTAATGCAAAAAAATGTTCATATCTAAATGGAATTAATATGTGAAATTTTTTATGCAATAGCTATAGATAAATATAAGAGCGGGCAAAATCTGTCCGGTTGGCTATTATCAATACTTTTATATAATAAAATTTATGTCAATCGCGCAAGGCACAAAACAGCTAGGACGAAAGAACGTTTTGGAGGCTTGTGTTTTAATTCATGACTTTGAAGAGATATTATTCAATATTGATTAAGGACGGGGGTTTAACATTTGGGATTTTTTTAGATAAAAACTGCAGTTTAAAGTAATAGTTTATGTAGTACGAGGTATGAAAGTAGACTTTTGGACAAATAACCCAAAGCAGTTGCCCACTGTGGAGTGATGGCAGGATTTTTCGAACCCCACAAAGGAGACGTTCAAAGATAGGGCGCCTGGATAAAGGTTGATGGGGTGGAGGGGAAGTAGATTTGTGCGTCGGTAGAAATGAGCACAGGGCATGCTGCACTTCATATAAAACCTGCTTTGTTTTTCCCTCTTTCTCGCTCTTTGTTGTCCTCGTCGCCGTTCGGCGTTTAGCAGAGGCTTAAAAAAAGGGCCAGCGAGATCAGTGTTGCCTTCAAGCTGCCATTCGGGATGCAACCCTTTAACCGGCACCTCTCACCTCACCTCAGCCCTTTTTAAAAGTGCGGTCGTGATCCCCCCCCCTCGGGGGATCAGAAAAGATCAACACTAAATTGCCGGGTAATGATTGCAGTGTCAACATAACTGTATCGGTTACCAAAACACACAAGCGCGCGAAGGAGCAAGACGGTGATGGGGAGAACGTGAAAAGAAGGAAGGTGGTGGGTAAAGGCAATTTTCACGCAAGGCAAGTGAGAATTTGTTTGCCGGCCATTGGGAGAAGCTGCGAAAACTCCACCAATTGGTCTGGCTATGTTTTTTTCCATCAACCCTTTTTCTTTCTTTGTCTCATCGTGGAAGTACACACTTGTCTCTTTGTTCCCATTCCAAACATTTTTGGTGCATTTTGCCAGCTTTTCGATATTGGTTGACGCCTATTTTCTTTTTGCTGGAAATATTTTTGAGTTTTTTATGCCGTTTTTTTCAACTCATACTTCTCATACTTCAATAAAATTGGGATTTTATTATTCCGAGAGGATAGGGAAAAATCCTCCATTCATGCAAGGCTCGGAGGCAATCAAAATGGTGGTTAAAAAATTCTCGTCAAGTTGGAAAGGAGTCTTTTGGTTCAAATATTTTGATTCAAATATAGGTTTAGCCAAATGAGCTACATATTCAGTAGAATTAAATCCTGCATGTGAAAATATTTCTGTTGGAAAACTTTCGATGATTTAAAATTAAATTCACTAGAACGTGGAAAGTAAAAATTAAAATATACGATAAGTACCGTTCTTCAATCGTGCGTGGTTAATAACATTTTACGTAAATTATTTTGTTGCACAAAAAGTGTTTCCAACAAAATGCAATGCATTGGCACAAATTTTTAATTATTTATTATTTTAAATTATTTCTATCGGAAAACTCTAGATGTTTCAAAGTTAAATGCATTGTAACGAGAAAAGATAAAAATAAAATATGCGATGAGAATCGTTTTTCTATCGTGTCTGCTTAAAAAAAATTTACGTCAATTATTTTGTTGCACAAAAAGTGTTTTTAATAAACTGCAATACATTATCAATAGAATAACAGCACAAATTATAAAATTGTCTATCAGAAAATTCTCGATGTTTTCATGTTAAACTCATTGGAACGAGGAAAGTAAAAGTTAATATATACGAAAAATATCGTGCTTCTACCAAGCTCAATTAAATTTTACGTGAAATATGTTGTTTTACAAAAAGTGTTTTTAACAAAATGAAAATCTTTATCAGTAAAATTAACGAACACATTTTAAAATATTTCTCTAGGAAAACTCGCGATGTTTTAAGGTTAAATTCATTGGAACGTGGTAAGAAGAAAATAAAATATACGATGAGTATCATTCTTTTATCGTGCGTGCTTAATTACATTTTACGTGAATTATTTTGTTGGACGGAAAGTGTTTTTCACAAAATGAAATACATTTTCAGTAGAATTCAGCACAAATTTGAAAATATTCCTATCAGAAAATTCTCGTTGTTTTAAAATTAAACTCATTGGAATGTTGAAAGTAAAAATTAAAATATACGAAAAATATCGGGCTTCCACCGTGCGTTCACCAATTTTTTGTGAATTATTTTGCTGCAAGAACAGTGATTTCAATACAATAAAACACATTTTCAGTAGAATTACTGGACAAATTTTAAAACAATTCGATCGAAAAACTCTCGATGTTTTAAAGTCAAGCTAGTTGGAACGTTGAAAGTAATGCAATAAAATGTATAATATAAATAAGTGTCGTACTTTTATCGTGCGTACTCAATTAGATTTTACGTGGATTATTTTGTTGCACAAAAATGGTTTTTACAAGCTTATCTTTCCCCTATGCTCTACCTACATAGTTTGTAAATCGCTTTATTAGAGACAATTGTCGTCTGACGGTTTGATGGCGCATTTGAAAGGGGGGAAAAAAGTGAACGAACATCGCTCGCACAATGTAATTGTAAAAACATGAGCATGGGAAAATGTTTACGGGAGCATAATTGGATCAGATGAGGCTCTACACGGGATAATGAATTATTATGAAGCGCATTCACGGGCGTTCCAAGAGCGCTCGAGGTGACCCGATCGGGCGCGTCAGGAATCGGTGCGGTGAAGATTTCAAGCAAGATCCTAACGAGCCTCCCCGTCGTTTCACGCGGTAAACAAGTCGGTTGGTTGGTTGGGTTGTTGGCAGCGAAGTCGAAGTCGTACAACGGCCCGGCGAAAGCCTACCACGAAAGCCTGGGGCTCGGCGAGCGCGATGAAGTAAAGCCCGCGGACTCGCTCTCCATTTCGCCCGAGCGCGCATAATTTCCAATTCATAGCACATTCAAATTTAATTAACATGTTTCTTCGCATTTACCCCAGCGTGGTTTCATCGCTCTCGGTGTGCCTCGATGCTCACTAGTGCCTCTAACGTGCCCGCCATGCACAACATCACGATTGTATTACCCTGGAGTTCATCCCGAGCACCTTCTCTTACTTGCCAAGACAGTACAGCGCTTCGCCACGATAACGATGTCCTGATGTTTCTGCCCCATTTTTTTCCCCAGGAGTAACGTTTCCGACGAACGCGTTTTTCTTTGCCAACCCATGCTGATTCGGTGGCAACGTGTTTCGTACTGCTTCCCCCCCCCCCCTCCCCCCTCCACCCGGCAGCTCCATTAGCTGCCTGGCGGGAGAAATATTTAAATTGCTCCTTTTTAGAGGCGATTTGGGGGTTAAAAAGTTTTCCCCAAAAACCAGTGCCCTAATTAACGTGTGTGGCAACGATAGCGGCGTACCATGTTGAGCTCTCTCTTTCTCTTTGCCGGAGCACAAACGGGTGCACTTTAGTGCTAATTGTTTTTACTTGCAGCGACGAGCCGGTTAATGGTGGGGGCATTTTGGGATGGTAATGTTGAAATCACGACGTTAGATGGTAGGAAGCAAACGTTCACCTGCGCGTTTTGTTAAATGTTGTAGTTTCTACTACGCAATATAAAGACATACGACAATGCATAGGTTAATTTTCATTAATTTAAAGTGTTTTTCGAATAGATTTTCTTCGAAGAAATCAAAATATCGGAATCTACATAAAAATGTTTTTCTTACATCATAATTAAAAAGAGTTTCTGGTTTTATAAAATCTAGTCATTTGTCAACAGTGTGAGATGGATCTGCATTATCGTAAATTAAATAGATTAGTGTAAAGGTTTTTTTTACAGAAAACGAAAACTTTATGAGCAAAAGTAATGTCCTGCACAAATTACAAATTCAGCTTGAAATTAATGGTTTCGCATGAAACAAGAAGATTAATTAGTTGTTTAATTTAAGTCATTTTAAAAACGTGCGGTTTACTCTATATTTAAATGTTTTACATTTTTAAGTAAAAAAATTCTCTACTCGCCACACAAAAACTCTAGAAGGTGTTGATTCTAAATTGGATACTATAATTTCAACCAGGGATCGCATACATGAATACGTAACTCAAACAGGGACTCGAAGCTCGATAGTTAAAAGATTTATTAAACTAGGATGAAAATGTTTTGAAGATGATTTGCGTTTTCTTCGGATTTTAATGCCTTATAAGGATTCGATTCTTTGTCAAGCTTAGGTAGGGACTAATGGCTCATTTTATGCATTTTAAATCTTAAAAGTGTATCTAAAACATTTAAATCACCGTGATTGTTCAGTCTTGATCAAACCTCTAAAAGTTTTGTTATTTTCATCACCAATGTTATCAATTTAACAATACTTAATTTTGTCCCTCCACAACTTTTGTCTGAACGGCTTCTTCATTTGAAATAGCTTGTACAGTTCAGTCTTTATCTCTTTATTTCAATTATGTCTCAAATGTTAAAAACATATTTCTAAGTTTGACCGCTAATTTACAGATTATTGTTTGTACATTTGGGTTTATAACAGAGTGGCCTACAAAAATGAAATAAAATAAAATTATTTACCAACTGGAAAATAAAAAAGTAAACATTAAAGAAGGCACTTGCACCTTCCGTTTGAAAGTATAATTTTATGATGTTTATTGCTGTAACAGTACAATTATCTTGCAAAACTGCAATTTCCTGATTTGTTGTCTTGTTTTTGACTAATGGCAAAAGTAGATGACTAGGAGACAAACCCAGATGCGTGAATGATTGAAGCCGTGGAGGTATTTCTAAAAGATATTTGAGGAGATAACTCCACCTGCTTTCAAGGTAAATTTAGGTTGCAAAGATTGTATTTTTATAGTTCTAAGTTGTAAATATTAGAAAGTACACATTCGTTGCACCGGAATATTACTGTATCGCTGTTAAAAGTGTATCGAAAAGTGTACGTCCTTTATCGAAGCGGCTCTACGACATAATTACATTGCACTTTTGCTAGGAATGGCCACTGTTGTCAATGTTAGCCTGATTTGAAGAGATACGTTGGAGTCATTATGGGATTGAAGGATGCGACATCAGTAAATACAATTTAGAACACTAACAGAGAATGAACCTTGCATTGAACTTACATGTGGAACTTTAATTTTTCCCCAACCAACGGTGGCATGCTTGTAGCAAACCGTACCACCATGCGAGGGTAACATATCCTAACGACACCGGTCTCCTGACCACCTTTCGCCCGAGCCTCGCCTGCGCTTAAAAGCCGTTGCATAAATAAGCTAATAAATTGTATGTGACGAGATTAAATGGTACTTGCTTTGAGTATTTACATAATCCATCATCAGGACAAGCAACAAGATGCGAATTGCACGGCAGCAACCTGTTTCCAGGGCACGAGACTGGCAGGGCACGAGCCAATTGCCAACCGATGCTGATGCTACCGTGAGTATGCCACCATCTATCTACCATTTTATCTCGCCTGCACACATTACATCCGGGAGGTGGTGATGCCTCCACACAACAACAGCTGAAAGTTGGTACGTTTCGCTCGGACCGGGCCCCTGCTAAGCTGTTGGGACTAAACATTTTAGGAAGCTAGAACTCGAACCCCCTTCTCTGATGGATTTTGGTTTTCGGTGTAAGCACCTACCGGAAACTGTTTCGTCGAGCCTCGATGCAGCAAGGGGAGAGGGTTTTCCCGACGGGACCGGTTGGTAGTGGAAATTAAAAGTAGAATTAGGAAAACACCTCCACCCATCGGAGCGTTTTTGGGCAAATGGATGCGGACGAAGAAAAATCCGTAAAACTAAACTCTCGTAAGCCGAAAGGGGAGGTGGCTTGGGGGGCTTTGAGGGCGGGAGGTGTCGAAAATTCCCACTCCCGTCTTATTTTCTTCTTTTTTTCACTTTTAGCTAGTAAAAGCATCCCTAACAACATGAGGTTAGCGATTGTACAACGTTCCATCGATTTTATGTTTGATCTCAACGTAAATCCAATAACTTTCAACAGACCAGATGACCCTGCTGTTGTGGAAAAGCTTTTCAGCTGATGTGTGTATGTGTCAAACTCTGGTCCAACACCCACTTACCTTTGGCCAACGCAGAAATTACGTTTTAAAAGTCATGCCATCCAAAAAAAGGTTAGGGGAAAGGCTCGACGCTGGATGAAATAATCAAATAGAGTGTGGTTTTACGGGTCCCTCGGTGGTGATGCACCTGACCACCTCGCCAGTGTTGCTCGCTCGCATATGCTACATTTGTCTTTTCCTACCACCTCCTAGTCTTGAAACTCTCTGTTGTGTAATGTCACCGACGACTCGGTACCTTCACATCGGCACACACCACAGCGTTGGAAAAAGAGTTGCGTTCCTTGCGAAAAACTGAACGCTCATCTTCGTCGTGGTTGGACCTCTGACAGGGGGACACGTCGGTAGAAAATTATAAGACAGAAAGCACACCCCGGGCTGGGGGAAAAACACAAACCACCTCGATTGCACGACCTCAAATTAAACAATTTCAGCTGGCAAAATAATGAAGGGCGTGGCCAGGTGCGAGTAGGTGCTCGTGGATGCATGCTGGTGTTGGAACACATTCGGAACCATGGTTGGCTAACCACAATTTAAATGGGTTCGATGATCGGTTGAGTTTTTGTCCATTCGGACGGTTGTTGCAACCTAGTTTGCAACACCGTCGGTTGGGCGAAGAGAGTGAGGCAGGTGGGGAGGGATGCTAAGCGAGTGTTAAATGTTCGGGACTGGTTCTAATTACTGCTACGTGATTTTCCTCGTTGCCCCGGGGAAAGTGGAATACTTTTTTCGGGCTGCTAGTTGGCAGTTTGTTCCATTTGTGGATGAGCGAAAGTTGCACCGCACCGACGTCAACGCTCCGATCTCCACTTTGAAATGCAGGATTGCAGACACACACCCATAGATAGCTAGCTATCGTCTGTATTTGCATGGTACCGAACATTCCAAGCAGCCGAGAGTTTTCCATCCAAGTTTGCGTCCATTTTTCCATAAGTTACATTGCAGATTTATTGACATATCTTCACATTAGAGTTGTAGTTGTTATATAATGTAACCACAACATTTTTCTTGAAGTGTAACGTATGCACGTGAAGAAATATCACTCTCATTTTTGATAGTCAGCGGTCATAAATACTGAAAAGTTGTTGTTCCAGAAATAAATGAAAATGCAGCATAAAAATGATAGAAATGTTAAATATCAATTCTTTGGGAGGCTAATTCTTTGCTTGTCCTTCGAAAACCGCCGGTGCAATAAATGTAATAAATGTTGTAACTTTCATAAAAAATGATTGTACTGAAAAAAATCTGCTTAAAACACTTGGCAGTCAATGCCAAGATGGTACACTTGGAATTGGTAAAAGTGTTAATTAATGCGCAAGCGAACCAATTTTATTTGTCGATTAAAGCAAGTTGTTCTGAAAAGCACATTTGAAGAGTATAAAAAATAAATACTCTTTATATGACACAAACTTAACTTAAGGTTGCCTACACTTCGGGTGAGCCTGTAGAAAAAATAACCAATAGGTGGACGTAATGATCACATCATAGTCAACAGGCATTACATAAAAATGAAAAACATGATCAAACCACCAATACTACCGAGATACGTATAAAAAACGTTTAAATATGTTAAAAACAGTAAAACAGATCTCAGGAAATATACTGGTTATCCTTTGTAGTAATTTGTTCAATTGCACATGCATAGTTTTAACTCTTGTCAGTAAATTGTGCTACAATAATGACGGCATGGTTACATTAAGCTTTATAAATCATTCATTGCTGCTGTTAAAATCTGTTTACCTTGTTTACTATATAAAAATATTGGTTACTAACATAGTTTGAGAACCAAAGGACAAAATTAACCAGTAGAAACTATATCAGACGTCATATTAACTGAGAAGAACACTAGAGATTATTTTGATGTGCAAATCATTCGTTTGTTGTCTGTTTGTCACATAGTTTGGAAAAGCTAAGGACAAAATTAACTAGAAGAACTTTATCAGACGTCATATCAGCTGAGAAAAATAGTAGAGATTTTTTTGAAGTGTTAATAATTCGTTTGTTGTCATTTTTCAGGCATTTGAAAGGAATAATTGACTTACTTAACTTACATACGACTTATACAACACTATGTGAGCATGAAAGTTCAATTTTGACTAATTGGGGAAACATTCAAACATGTTTGCCGGCAAAATTAAGAGAGAGTATGCCATATTGAATTATTCAAAACATGTAATAGATAGGAAAGGACACTTTTCTGTATTAAAACTGAAAAAAAAACTGCAAATAAACTTGGGATAATGCCTTTAAGACCCGATTGTTTTAAAGTGGTCTTATAACAGCTGAACAATTATTGAATGGACTTTCAATGTTTTATAACATCAGTTTTGGTAGAGACAGATTTATATATATTTGTGTTTAGCTAATTTATTTGTTTTATAGCAAAAATTAAACGAGAGCGAGTTGGTTTTCTAATATCTGCTTTTAAATTCAAGAGTATCAAGGTGCACTTCCAGCAACTGGGCAGAGTGTACACGACCAGCTGCTAAGTTGTGCGTCCTAGCCATGCGTGTTAAATGCTTGACAAGGTTTCTGTTGATGCTGCGAGGATTACCATTACGGGAGCCGTGCGTACCACTTCACGGTGGGAAATCGTTCGACCTGGCTTCGTCCTCTGATTTCAGGTGAGTGAGTGCTGATCGCAAGCAGCCTAGCCATTGACAGCGCCCCGTCGTCCAAGAAAACCGCCATGTGCCGGAGTGTAAAGCGCCGGAAATGATAAGACTGTACCCCCGGGGCTGCAGAATGCGATGGCGAGAAGATAATTTATGCCACCTCCTCCACGCTCCCACACCGGGTGGGCGCTCTCATGGACAACTCGCTCGAAGTGCACGTACCAATCGGAGCCGGACCTACTTCTCGTAGATGGTCGTACCGGGCCTTGTGGTACGTGCGCCGGTGGCACGTGTGTTGTTCTTGGCGAAAATCAATTCTATATCATAAATTGCATCTTTACGCTCGGCTGCCGATTCGATTCCGCCCTGGCCTGGTGGCCACAACACCGGGGGCTGGACCGGACCGGCGGGAGGGTGGATGTTACACAAACGAGCTTCTTCCCGGACCCGGTGTTGGTTGATGTTTTACTTTCCTACGTTTTCCTGGGCCCGGTTCTTCGGACCTTAAGCACGAGCTTCGGAAACTAACTTGTTTCCGTTGCTTCGATTTAAAAATAAAAAAAAACTTTTTCCACCAGAGTTTGTTATGAAATGTTCACTTTCACACCTCCTTTTTCGTTCATGCGCTGTCGGAGGCGATAAGTGAAGCTCTGCTCTTTGATTCATGATGTAAAAATGTGGATGTTTCACTTCAAACACTTCAACAAACTCTGTGGTAAGCTGATTCCCGCGGGAAGGGAAATTAACGCCCGGTCTTTTTTATCCTTTTAATGAACCGCGTCGGGAACTATGGGAGAAACAGCATTCCGGAAGCGACATATTAACTAGAAATATAACATACCAAACCACTTGGAGGAAATGAAATGCTCATCAGCGGAAAACGAACGAACATCGAGTTGGAAAAATCTCTCTCGACCTCGAGTGTTCGTTCGGAGGGAGGTGTAAGGGCGGGTTACATCAATGGTGGAAAACAAAAAGGTGGCGCGTGCTGAACAAAAGCTGCAACGATGGCAACGACGACTGACTGGTGCGCTTGGAAACGGTAACACCAATATAATCTGCCACGGCGTGAACTTTTCATAAAAATTTCAATTTCGGTAGAATAAAGAAATTCAATTAAAACTTCCAACTCCGCCGCCAATTTGGGGGGAAAGGGCGCCCCGGCGGTATGTCCGGGGGTTGATGGGGGAAGTTTTTTTTCTATCTTTCTCGCATTCGCCTCGCAGCGGATGCAACGGCGCTTGTAGTTGACTGCAGTGCAGGTTTGTTCTTTTTAAAAGGTACAGTTGGTCGCAAAATTGAGCGTACACCTAATATTTTTACGAGGTTTTAGTTCATCTGGTGAGCTTATAAAGAAACGAAGGAATATCTTATGTACTCAATAATGTTGCATTCATATTTTCATTTTACACCTTTACAATTCATTATTTCAACTAAGTAAAGCCAAACCTTTTCATTGGCAAAATTGTGCAAAACAGTTCTTCCAGCTGTCATTGAATTCCACATCGAATTTTAGAGAAAAATGGTGATATTCCGACAACGCATCAGGTTTTCACCAATATTAAGATTGTCGAACAATTGTCACATCGAACGAAAACTATGCCGAATTTTCAGAAGAAAAAACTGCATAATCGTGAAGGGTACGGAAAACAAAGCATACTCGTGTAATTCCACTGTAAAACAGAATTTCGGTTTCCTTTCTTTGGCTAAATCTGGTCAAAACGTAAACAATTGAACCAATAATTCATTCGCTCGCATTTTAATCGATAATTTATCGAAATTCTGTTGTTATTTACCGTAGTATTTGTAGTTTAAACAATGAACAACAAAAGAATAAATAATTAGACCCGATGACAGTTACGTCGATTTTTTTCCCAACCGCATCTGTCAAACTCGTGTAAAACGGTTGTTATAGGAAACATTTTGTAAACGTTGGAAAAATTGTGAAAAGTTTGCCTTGCCTTAATTCTAAAACTAAAAGCAAAAAGAAGTTATTTAAGAACTCTTTTGACTTCACAACGTACCCACTTGCATAGTACAGTTCACCATCATGTTTACCTTTCAAAATCTAGGCTTGTTTGAGTCAACTCGACCTCGCAGATTGTTCTTGTGAGTAATTTATTCGTTCTTCTTCTGTTACAACTGTTTCGTGTGTCCCTTTACTCTTTCATTTTATCAGTTTTGAGAAAGTATTTTTTCCTTTAAATTTATCTTTTAAATTTACCTCAAAAAGGCGTTTAAAAGATTGAATTTAGAATTTTATTTTTCGAGTTATAGTTAACAAACCAATTCTGTTTTTAGTTTGCAGCTCTTCAATTTGGAGATGACTGTATATTTTGCCTTCCTGCTCGTCCATACTGCATCCTGGAAGGGTTTTCCGTAGAAGAATAGCCAACCAGGTGGTAAAGTAATGCGAAAAGTTTCCTATGCAATGTTGCATGGATGGGAAGCCAACAGGACTGAGGTTTTTATCGAACTATCGTCACCACGAGGTGCCATGTCTTGAGGAGGAAAGCTGATAGAAAGAAAAGTGAACCGTCGAGGATTGAAATCATGGGTTTGCCAGGGGCAACGAAGGAGGGATAGGGCAAACGGTGATGACAAATTAGCAAAACGGTGATCGATTTCCTGTTTTCTTAAACGCTAAGTTAAAAATGGAACAGTGTTACGGGAAAAAAGGGAAAGTATACGAAGGCAACATGTAACGCTAGTGATAACTTGGAGTTTAGTATTACTTACTCGATGTGAATCCTGAGCGAACCCGCTAGGGAGATAGTGCTTCTGTACAATGTTAGGAGCTAGTAATTGTCTGTAAAGAGAAAAAGAAAGAAAGTGTGACGGGGGCCATTAATAAAATTGATGCGTTTGTGCCATCGCTCGGTCAGATAATTATTAAATTTAAATAATTAAATTTAATTTCCCAGCTCATGCGAACAGCGATCAAACGAACGGCGGAACGGGTTGTGAAAAAAAAAAACAGGACAAATCTTCCTGATCGGTATGGTGATGACATCGATACCGAAGCATTTCATCACCAGGATGGGTTGCATATTTTTAAAACATTTGCCAAACGGCTCGAACCAATTTAGCAAACGGCAATTAGTTCCAATCAGCTGTAATTATTTGCTACCGATTCGTCCACCAATTCAGCGTTACACAGCAGCACCGTGCAGCGGGGGGTGGTAGAGTTGTGCCGTATAAAACATAAAAATTGGAAAACTTAAATGATAGAACATTAAAAACGGATAAAAAGGGGCGGAAATAATTGCCGAAGTTATGCATCGGGCGATAAATAAACGAACGAAAATCAATCACACAATGTAAAACGCACAAACGGGAAGCGTTCGGTTTTATCAAAATGGTTCACTGCGTTGAAAAGTTATCTGTTTTAAATCTGTTTTTGAAAATAAAAGAAAAATGGTACGGAATACCCTGATTGCTATCTACGATCAGCACACACACACACACACACACACACACACACACACGCAGTTTCGGACGGTTGTATGTGCAATGGAAGTCCGGTGAGAATGTTTTTGCGATGCGGTTTTTTTCCGTCGATCTGAAAAACCCGAACGTTGGTCGAGGTTGGGAAAGCTACCGAGCAAAATGCCTATGCTAATACAATTTGGCTTACCGACAGTTAGCCCGTTAAACAGCCGGGACTGTCGGGAAAGCGCACCGTTCAATTAGATTTAGGTCCAACTGCGGTCGCCTGCCTCCGTTTAAGGACGCGGGCAGCGGTTGTCATAAATAAACCAAACCGATTCACCCTCTCGGCTTGGCCAGTTAGCGGTGGCGGATCTTTTTGCGCATCGTTTTGGTTTTTTTTTTTCTAGCAGTTCTAATAAATGTCTGTCTAATTAATGCGAAACATAATTTGGACTTCTTTTCTTCTTGAAGTATGAGTGACAAGGGTTTATGCGTTGTGTCTTCGAGTGTTTTTTTCTTGTAATTGTCAGTGCTTCCTTAAAATAAATATTATCATAAGTTTTGTGCAATTGTAGACTTACAGATCAACAGTATAATAAAGAAAGCTAAGAGGCAAACATTTATTCTAAAGAGGTAAATATTAGCTTTAACAGTTTCATCGACTAGATAATGTAATTTAAAAATGAATGCTGAAGAGACAAACATTGAGCCTCGTCAAAAATCATTACTAAACAAAAACAAAAAACAAAATAACGTTTTTAAACAAAATACAAAATTCTTGAAGTTGAAAAGTAAACTCAAAATAAAAAACACGTTATAAAACTAATAACAAAATTCATCCAAGTATGAAAAAAGATGATCTGGAGGCAGACATCGATGCCTATCAACAATCATTAATAAATACCAAACCATTAATCATTAATAAATACCAAGGTTTTGAGCTTCTTTTTTCATCATGATAAAGAAGCTCAAAACCTCTTTTAATGTTTTAAAAAGTTGCTGAGAAGACAACGATTGTTTTTAATAAACATCACCAACAACAATAAAAATCACGTTACAAAAGTATAACGCTCTTTCATGTTTTAAAACAGATGCTGAGGAGAGAAAAAATGATAGTTTGTAAAACTTCGGCACTAATGATGATTAGGAAAAACACAACTAAGCAATATGTGAAGAAAGGCGTGAAAGGTAATATTCGGCGTAATCAACTTATTGACATTCATCACACAAGACAGTTGTGAAGACAACAACGCTGCAATTATTTTGAGTACGAATGATCAAACATCGAATAAAACTGAGCTGGTCCATTGAGGGCTTTAAGAGCGTGCCCCTCCAACAATGCTGCTCTGGGTACTTCTACATCGCCGAAGCGGCATGCCGTCTGTTGATTGAAACATCAAACCGCACTGCCGGAAGATGAAAGGCAGTCGAACAAATATTCTTCAGACCCCGAGAATCGCTCGCAATCATCTCTAGCTTCTGCTTCATCGCCGACTTGGCCTCCCTTGTGTTGGTGAAGCGCCATATCAGTACGCGCTAGTGCCCTGGACGGTGGGAAAATGGGAAAACTATGACGAAATTGAAATACTTTCAAACTTTCGAGGTAAAGGAGCCTCGCTCGTTCCTGCTGAAAGCTAAGGGCTGAAGAGGGGATGGGAAGAGGTATGAGAGGTGGCACAATCTGAGAAACGTAAAATCCAACCCGTGGCCACCTGCGGGTGAAGTGACTCGTTTTATTTATTTACGTTAGGTTCGGCTTTTTTTTATTTTTTGGAGTTCGTGGTCTCTTCCTTTTTCGACTTTTCGTTCTCCTCTCGCTGTTTTTCCCACCGGGCTCGGTACTTCAAAACCCGCCACTCCGTGCAACTATTTTGCGGGCAGTCTGTGTGTGTGTGTGTGTGTATGGGAAACCACAAGAAAGAATCGAAGTGGATCGATACAGGCTTGCCTCGAGCTTTCGGTTACCTTTCCCTGCTGCTTTCGGAACGTAAAGGGTGGGGATTGTGGGGTTTCCCAACACTCGGGGGTCGGTTGGGGTCGACGCAGTGACGTGGACAAAACCTCTAGGATCAATCAGTTCCTCCCGCACGCAGTGTGTCCCTGAGCCTTGCGGTGAAAGTTTCAATCACCGGTGTGGAAAACTTTGCTGCTCGTGTCATAGCGTCCGCGCGCGCGCGCGGAAAATCCCCCTCAAGGTCGGTGGGGAGGGTGCATGGGGGAATTGTGGTTGTGGGTTGCGGGAGCGGTAGGGGTCTAGGATTTCGGCCCGTCCCTCGTTATGTGGCGCAGCACAGTCAGGGAAAATCAAACTTTAGTTTTTCCTACGCTTAGCATAAACAATTTGCAAATTCCGTTCTGCCAGCACCATTCACGGTAAGGTGGGGAGGTGTGTGTAGGTGCGCCGAGGGGGTTTTCGGTACCGGAGTTTGGGCGGGCTTTGCTGAACGTCTTGCAAGATTGTACGCCGGCGAATGGTACCGGATAGTTGCAGGGCAGCGTTATTTCGAAAAAGTGGATAGAAGTTTATCGACTAATCTTCTACTCCGCTCCTTTCAACTCCCTTTCCACTCACGGGGAAAAGCTTTTCCCGCAGCACGCGAAACTCGTGCGATGATTAAACCATGAATGTGCGCAATCAGTTTCAGCTGGGCTGGGTTTTTTTGTGCTTTTTGGTCAGGGATTTTCCGCCGTAGCCACATCAAAACCGAGGTTGGGTCATGAGTTGCAGAGTTGCCTTTCGTTACCGCAAATTTCTGCACGTGAAACACGGTCGCGCACGAAACGGAATGGCAGGAAGCAACCGTGGAAGGAAGTGAATCATCATCGGCGACGCGCCATTTGCGTTATGGCGAGCAACCGGTGCAGCCGGCGAACGATTTAGGTATGGTTTCTTTTATTTCTTTTCGACTGAATGTTGGAGTACTGAACAGGTGCGTCTTGGAAATCAGTTCAGCATTTACTTTGAATTTCTTACTGTGAACTCGTGTTTGGTATCTTCAACGGTATGAAACACATTTTACTAAAACCTTCAATTTATTACATACCAAAGCGTATTTTTGCTTTAATTTTATTTGTTGTTTCTGAGTTCTTAGACCCACACTATTTTAGTACACTTTTAGTACAGTTATTGTTGGTATAATTTGGTTATTAAATCGATTAATTTAACGTCTTAGGAAATCAAGCAAAGACTAAACTTCCAAAATTATATATATATATATATTTGTACTATTAAAAGGCTTCACTACAATCATCATCTTACTGTTTTCTTGGAAACAGTTTTTTGCACCTAGAAACGCGTGTCGACGTGTCTGGTTTGAGTTTTTATAACCTTTTGCTCAGCAAAATCAGTTCAATAATGTTTATTGATTTTGCTTTAAACAAAGTATATTAAAAAATAAAAGAGAAGAAGTACGTGTACACATATTTTCCCAATTTGACAAAACAGAGACAAGCAAACCAACTACTTGGGGCTAACAGCTTTTCCGGGTACGGTGTTTTTTACTTTTTCTACCTACGTTTTACTTGTGTTTTTTAAATTACTTTAATTATTTTGACAACCAATATTTTGCTTGTTTCATTAAATACTTTTATGACTTTTTGGATTTAGTTCACGCTAAATTACATATGTTACATATATGTACGTGAATTGTATTTTGATTGTGAAAATTGATAATAATTATGCAGCAAGACAGAGTTTGAAGACTATGAACTGAAATGATCTCGTTCATTTTCATACACAAAAGTAATGTGTTTAACTTAAAAACCAAAAGTAGATTTATGGATGAATTAAAGAATCGTTTTGTGTTTTTTTTGGACGTAAAACGATGAAAACGCTAACGAATATTTGAAAGATCCCTTTTGTGGAAGAAAGTCTTAGGGTCGTGGAAACAACAAATCGACAAAATAAATCTTTTACGCACTTTCGAGCATAAAAATAATGTTAGAGCACCTGTAAAAGAAAAAGTGCATTACTAGAAAAGGAATAGAGTACGTCTTCTTTTACCTACTAGCAAAGATCTAAATAAATAAGAAATAAATTTTTGGTTGCTTCTCCTACCATAGAGCTTCTTCCAACTATTTTTAGATTGTTCCTATTGCTTTGCAACAAATTATCTACTTTTTTAACTTTCTCATTTCGACAAGTAATGTAGAGAAGAAAAAACTTCAACTGTTTATTAAATTTAGGCAACAAACATGGATGCATGTTCAGTAAGCTCGTTGGAAAAAGGCGTATAAGAAATGTTTTAAATGAATAACATTTTGGTGCATTGTTATTTTTTCTCAAGAACAAGCACTAATGAACATATGAGAGGTGAAAATGTTACTTGTTGTTTTTTTGGCACTCAACTTATAGCTGCTTGAGGTTCTTTTTCCTTTTGCACCAAGCGGAAGCAGAACAGTGAAGTTGAAGGCGATGAGATGAAAATTATAAAAATCTGGCGTAATGCGTGGTTTATGTTAATATTGTTGAATTGAAAATAAAACATTCGAAATCACTAAAAAATGAGGTAGTGCTGCGTGCTGACCGTAAGCAGAGACTTTATATCGGAATTCTAGGAATTTAATGAAAAACGATAGTTGCCCTGCAACTGCATAAAAGATATTTAAAGTCGATAAGTCCATCCCGGCAGCCATCGTTCCTTCCTCACGATCGTTTCCCAGTTCGAGCGGAAAAAAATCCAGCCCCACCGGTTGTGGAAATAAAAATAAGCTGTGAATGGAGTGTGGACCAATGGTCGAAAATAATATATTTCCAATCGGGTAGGGAGGGAAACTGAAATCCTACGCTTGGTGGGTTGGAGCAGATTGGAGTTTGGAGTGAAGAGGCATCCAATCGGGCCCCTGCTCTTCCTTCAGCGAATTTTTGTGGCCCCGCAATATATGTATACAGTATCAGGAAAGAGGAAGAATTTCATTTTCCATTTGTATCGGATTGTGCGAGCGATACGAGTTGGTATTTATTTGGTTGTTTTCTATAAAAGCCATATCGGGTTGGACTTTCCTTTTTTTTGTTTTGTTCTTCTGTGGTTTGCAAATACTCTCGGGTAATTGTAGAAAGAAAGAACAAAATAAATAAAGAGTGAAAACAGACTATTGATAGGAACAGGGGAAAATTAAAACACCCCCCGCCCCGGACCCGTATCAACAAGATCGAAAAACCATAAAAATGTAAATTCACCTTCCCGAGGGGCAAACACAGTGTTGCCTGGTTTGCGGAAGCGAAAAAGGTATGCATGTGTGTATCAATTATGGGCCCAAAAAAAAGGGAGAAAATGGAGTACAAAACAAAACAATAACAAAAACGAAACCAACTACGAAAATTAATACGAAATAGTGATAAAGAGAGCGCGTGTTCAAGCGGGAGTTGATGATGTTCGGCCCGATAATGGACGCCAGGAGGGAAAATATGAATTAAAAAATAAAACCGCGTCCAAACAAATCAACCGGGTGGATAATTCTTTTCCCTTTTCCCCACAACTACCATTGTCCCCCACCCCCCGGATACTTACGTATTTAATTCCAAATCTAATCGAAATTTATGATTAAAAGCTTTTATCAAAAGTGATGTTCGATGAAAATGCTTCCCCGTCTGAAAAGAGAGAAAAGAACAACGGATTAGTAAAAGGTGGCTTAAAGGTACAAAGGGAAGTTGGGAATTTTTTTCATGGAAAATTGGGTGTTTATTTGTAGGAAAAAGAGGAAAATTTGTGACGAAAAAGAAGCATTAGGTGAACACACGTGGAGATGAATTTTCATTCAAGGTAAATGGTTTTGAGTCGATTGCACATGGGCTAAGGGAAAGCGTCGTCGACGATCGGGACTCGGGCGGTCGGGAAATCGGAAAAGTTTTGAGAAAACTGGCACCGACTTGACTCGGCTGGCGTTTTCTTCCATTTTGCGACTGGAGTTGTTAGTATTCCTTCCGCTTCGACAAGTCCGTCGATGGTCAAAGAGAAATCCGTTACCTTTCCCTGAATTTTCCTTTTGCGGCGAAGGGTTTTCCCGGGGCAAAAGGAACGGAGGGCCGGTGCTCGATGAACCGTACCGAGGCCATTTTTTTTCCTGAGCAATGTGTGAGCACATGCAGAAGACGAACCCGGCGGCCTATAAACGGGACCGGACTTTTCCTCCGGCGCTCCCAACTCGGACGGTTTTGCTGGCTTCCGGTTTCGGCTTGCGGTTTGCCGGTGCGCAATACTGGCTGCGTCGTGCGAAAGTGGCCAACACCAGCCGAGGTTTCGGGTGCGAAACACTGACACTGGAAGGAAAAGCGAGGGGGTTGCGTTTTCGAATTCGAGGAGGTTTTCCACTAAAGACCCGGATTTTTGTTTTTTTGTTTTCCGGAAAAGCCCTGCCGGCGGGAATTAAGTAAAGAATTTTCCTCTCTCTCTCTTCTGCCCGACCGACTTATACACTGGTCGCACACACACACACACACGCACACATACACACGTACGCTCGGTCGTGTCTCCGCGTTCGTCTTCGTCTGGTTTGTTATGTTGTTTGACGATGGCGGAAAAATCGCCTCGTTTCGGTTGGGTGGGCAATTTGTTTGTTTTTCCATTTGCGCTTTCCCTCCCCTTGACCCTGCCTCCCCCCTCCCGATTTCCTGCTTTCCGAAGCAGCAATGCACCTGTCTGTATGTATGTTTTTCGTGTGCATCTGTGAGTGCATGTGTATAAGAGTGTGTGTGTGTGTGTGTGTGTGTGTGTAGTGCCCGTTTGTGTGGTAAGAAAAAAAAGGTGAAAAAAAACATGGAAAACACAAAAATGTAGCTCAGCATGATTGAGAAAGACAGCATCAGCCTGTAAATGCATTGCCACCGTCGGACGCTTTCCCTCTCGCTTCCTCTGGCCACATGCATGTGTCTCTTTTCCCGCCTGTGTGTGTGTGTTAGTGTGTCTTTTATATCCTTTTTTCCGCAGATGTGCCTTTTCTTTTGAAAATGCACTGCTGCAGTCGCTGCACTCGAAAACATTCTTGGAAGATTTGAATGGTACACCGTTCGTTGTTCCGCTACCGTACCTACCACTCGCTTTCCCCTCCTTCCCCCGCTTCCTTCACCGGATTCTCCACCCTTTTTCCCGCTTCGCTTCCCCGGAGCTTGGTTTTATCTCGCAGAACGCGGGTGGCTTTGATGCAACTCTGTTACCGGGTTTTCCTTTTCCCATTTCCCACAGCGAGAAGTAGGGGGAGGGGAAAAGAAAATAGCAGCGAGTTAGAGCGAAGGAAACCCCCCCTCCCCCTTTTCCTACCCTACATCAGCGCCCGGTGGAGGGTGGGGGTGCATTGGAAAATTCAAATTATTGTACCTTGTAGTTTTGCATTTGGATTTTTCTTTTAAATTTCTTTTTTCGCTGTTCTGCTCGTTGTACTCTTTCTCTCTCTCTCGCTCTCGTTATGTGATCCGATTGCCTTGCTTCAGTTTTTGGCACTTGTCAACACCGGCATGTGTGTGTGTGTGCATGCTCCCTTAAGCACTCCTTAGAAAAAAAAACATTGAAAAGAATGAAACGAACGAACAAGCAACATATCTGGTGACGTTGTTTGGTGGTTTGTTTTCTTCATTGTTTGGTTTTTTTATGCTTCCCGAGGACGGCGGATGCAGTTTGCCCGTTCCTTTTCCACCCCCGTTCACTTCGTTTTGCATGGGAGCTGCACTTCTTCTTCAGCAACCCGAAGCGCCCCCAAAACGAACAACTTCACGGTTCTATTTCTACCCACATGCAGCCCGAGCGGGTAGACACTCCTATTTATCCCTCTCTCTCTCTCTCTCGCTCCTTGTTCTACAAACATACACACACACACACACATGCACAGCTGAAGGTGCTACTCTTTTCATCTCGTATCCTATCAGTAAAATGTGAAGTGAATGAAAAGTGGTTGTCAGCCAGTCATTCGGCTCGCTGATCCGTAAGGTGTGCTCCCATTTTTTCCGTCTTTTTCGTCCGCATCTACGGGCGCTGCTGCTTCGGTGCACTGTTTTTATTCCCCCTCCCCCCCTCCCCCCGTTTTTCAATCCCTCCCATGTAGGATGCAGCAGCATGACGCACGGGTTGTTATTTTCTCGTTCTTCGTCTCCGAGTCCCGAGGCACATTAAGTTCCAAGCGGGAAAGGGGCGAGTATGGTGCCTGCGGCGGTTACGGCCGCGGGGTCTGGGTTGCTGGGAGGGGAAGGAGCGAGGGAGAGGGAAAGGGCACATGGAATTGGAGACAAAAAACCTTTCTTTTTCTGTTTTTTTCTTTTTTGAAATCTCCATTTCCACCTGCTGGAAGACTGTCCAACTGAGCGGGGTATGGTACCGCGCGCCGTCCCTGTGTGACGGACGACTTGATTCGGGGTTTTTTTCCTCCTGACTCCCGGGTTTTCCTTTTGTGTATGTCTCTCTTGAGGTGGGATTCATGCTTGTTTTTTTCTTTTTCCTGCACACCGAAAAGATTTGCGTACCGGAAACCGTGCAGGGCGAAAAAGAACATTTGTCTTCCCCCCCCCGCCCCCCTCCTCTTTTTCCCGGTTTAAGATGCCACTTACACGCCCCCCTCCCAACCCCCATCCGGCATGAAGCGTTGTTGAATTTCGAGAAGAACTTCTTGCTCTTCGGTCAAGTTGTTTCGCTTGACTACATTCCGGAAAGCCCCGCTTTTTTCTACGTGTTCGTTGACACTTTATTTTCCAGTTTATCGAAGAATATTTAAAGCACTTCAACTGCTACCCGGTTCGATGCGGAAAGCGCGTATGAGAAAATCCTGCTCGGTGCGGTTACGTAATGTTTCTCCTTGCAAGGAAAATACCAAAGCTTACGTTTACACGCTAGTCGTTTTCCAACCCTAGATTTAAACGTGGTACTTACATTTTCAAGTGGGGGTTTGTTTTTTAAATCTAAAACATTTAATAAGTTATGTATTTTTTACAAAACGATCTTGACATTATTAATATTATTTAAGGAAAGTGTGGTAAGATGCCACAATGGGGTGAAATGCGCCGGCACTTGTTTATCTTAATAAAGCCATTTAACACAAAATGAAGTACAAGTAAATGTTCATTAGCGTTACCCGTACACCTTATGTAAATTTCACGGTTCTACGATGAAATTTCAAAGAGAAAACAGGATGAAACTATCTTACACAGTTAAAGTAATAAGGAAGGTTTAAAACCAAATATTACAATCAACCAACCATTTTCTAAGAATATTTTGTTACTTAACGAAATCTGAAAAAAAAATTCATAATTCTTTCATTCTTTTTGCGGGTACAAAACTTAAAACTGAAAAGACTGTCGTGCATATTTAACAAAACAGTTGAATTTAAATTTATTTTACAGAATTGAAGTACATTAATAGTACAAAACTATTAAGTTCAAACATTTCATATTTCATATTCAAATAAAAATTCGTTGCATAAAAACTTATTTTTATTTTTCAGATGGAGGCACATTTGAATAAACTTTTTGACATCTTAGATAGAATTATAGAAAAGAAAATAATCTGACAACTAAATAAAATATTAACAGGATTTGTTCTGCCCCACTATCTGGCCATTCTGGCACAATATTCAAAATGACGCAAGTAAAGAATTGCCCGGATTAAAAATATTCGTTTTGATAATAATCCGAGAGTTTCTTTTATTTTATTTGTCTATTTTTGAGTTCTGTTCTATTCTTTGTAGTAGAGGGTAGAGAATCGTTTGTGAACTGTATTTTTCTCCTATGTACTGCAAGAAATTAGTATTTACTTCAGAGGTCTCTTCTTGCCTTACATTACCTGACAATGCCAACATTTAAATAGATTTTTCGAGAGATTAGAATTTCCGAGAATGCTAATTTTAAAAATACAGACACTTTATCAAATTTTGACTGAGAATTTTTTGAATGTAAAAAAAACCAGCAAGAAATAAGTTCAAAACCAGCAGCAATTTAAATTTCTGTTGTTCTTGCTCTTTTAAAAAGTACAACAATAAATAAAAAGACATAAAGCTTTGACACACTTAATTTGCTACTTGACTTATTATTAAATTCGTGCAGTTCGTTCGTAAAAACTTCTTCCACAAAACTCCAAACAACATCGGTGTAGCGCACTCGATGTAAAAAAACAACCTCACGAGCCCCCTGTCCGGCAAACTCTAGGAAACCATGTCCAACATGGTATTGACTTTAATTACCTTACTTTTCGTGTACTTTTTGTGTGGTTTATTTTCTTTTTTATCTTGTTTGTTTCACTTGGAAATCAGCTGAGGAGTAAAAAACTTTGGAAAACTCGAAAAAAGCGATTGACCAAAATTGCTATCGAGTGGAAATCGAGTGTAAAACCTACCGTTATTTAACATTGAACTATATTTTCAACGACTAGAGAAGAAAAAGATGATGCTTTTTTGACAATCAAGTTCGTTTTCATATATGATATATGATTAAGTTCAACTTGGTCGTTTACTATCGTTTTTAGCTTTTTACCCTTATAATATTCATTTTGACATTTGCC
Organism: Anopheles ziemanni; assembly: GCF_943734765.1. Taxonomy (NCBI): domain Eukaryota; kingdom Metazoa; phylum Arthropoda; class Insecta; order Diptera; family Culicidae; genus Anopheles; species Anopheles ziemanni. The sequence goes on along the minus strand of NC_080707.1, from coordinate 13,612,837 downwards.
AACGAATAATATCGTCGATTGGCATTGCTTGTGGTTCGTTTCACCTGCAAAGAACAAGCAAAGGTAGGTTCAATTTACAGCCCTCCAAACCCAACAAACAGTGTGTCATTTCAAGGGGTTTTCCAGTGGCTTGCATCAAGCGAACTGTCAATCGAAATTCCATGACGTTCGTTGTGGAATGTTATAAGGAGGGAAGAAGGAGGGGAGGAGGGGGTTAAATTGTCAGCTGACGATGGTGAGTGACTTTGTGGGATGGAAAAGGGTTTTGTTTTGGGTCTGGTTTATATTTAACAGCAGAACTGGAAAATAAAAACGCTGGTCGAAGGTAAAAAGGTAAAATGTTGCCCGAACCCACACGGAGGAGGGGTAAGGGAAGGAAAGAGGATGTAGCACGAGTTGAAGCAGCTGGGAATGAGGTCGTCAAGGGCTCGCAGCCGGCTAGTTTGAGTAGGGACTCACGAGAGGAAATTCCTGTATTTGAAAGATTGAAAACTTGTTTCCGGAACTTCCGAAAAAGGGCTCGCTGCAGGATGATCCAAATTTGTATGTGTGTGTGTTTCCGTGTCTATGGTGGACGTCACCCCTTTTTTTTTGTTGTTTCGGGGTTCGGTGATTTCCTGGGCGGGAACAATGTCAGCTTGTCAGCTCGAGAGTCGAGAGTTCGGGAGCAAACAAGTCGCCGACGAAGCAGCTTGCGTCCCTTTGCAAAAGTATTTTCTCAAAAAGCAGTCAAACACACACACACACACCCTGCGCCAAGCCATTGTTGACCGCTCAGCGGGAGCATTTCGGGCTTTGAAGTGGAAAAGGAAAGGCAAGCCAACTTGACAGAGTGTGGTGCTTTTTTTTTGCAAAAGGTACAAAATCGCAAATAAATTTTCAACGCGCCGCTCGAAGATCGAAGACGAAATACACCCAAATCCCCAGAAGTACCTTTTTCTCAAAAATGTCGATCAGTATGTTTTCGGGGCGGGAAACCCCACCCCAACCCCACCAAAACCCGTGCCCCGGGAAAAAGGGTTCCGAATGATTGAGAAGGGATGGAATTCAATCACGACCCGAGTACGGCCCCGAGGAAGGAAGTCACTCGTCGAACCAGAATAGGGTGCGAAAATAGTGCATCCCACGCAGGAAAACTCCTTCTCCCCCCACCCGACCGCATCCTCCTGTGCTCCAACCTATGCAAACGCAATGAACTGTACAAGTCCAGTGTGCATCGAAAGCCCCCGGGAAAGCTGGCCGGTTGCCACTCGAGCGAAAGAGGTCCGTTTTCGATTTTCGGGTTTTCATTTTTTTATTTTTTTTATTTTTTTTTATTTTTTTTTATTTTTTTTTAGATCGTACTTTTTCCGTGATTTGTTTCCCCGTTTCACTTCGTCTTTTTCTTTTTCTTCTTTAGCATGATTTTATGTTGCTTTCTCCTCCCGTTCGATCAGTTGACTAATAACTTTTTAAACCCAAAGACCGAGGGGAAGACGCAAAAGGAGGCAAATAGGGGAAGAAGAAGAAACGGGGGTTTTCAGGTTAAGAATTTGGCGAACCCGTCCCATGTTTTGGGGCGACCTTTCCCGGTTTTCCGGGAAAGAATGAACAAAAAAAGAAAACAGAAACACATTCAAGAATAGTTGCTTCGCCGAAAAACCCTGTTGCCCAAGCCCGAGATGAAATATTCACTAGCTTGTCAATAACGAGCAGATGAAGCAGAAGAAGAAGAAAGAAGGACAAATAAGGAAAAACATGCCGTGCTGTGGGGAAACATTTTTCAAACGTTCGGCAGAAGAAATACCAATGAAAACATTTCAATCCGTCTCTTCGTTGGGAGGAGACGGGACAAACAAAAAACCGAAAAGAATAACAGGAAACGGTTCATCTCTCTCTTTCTCTCTTAGTAAGTTCCGAGGACGCGGGCAGCAATGGCGTTCGTCGAATTGCCTGCCATTATTGAACCTTGAATTGATGATTTATTTGCGTAGCGAAAAGGGTAAAGGATTGTTCCGGTTGGGAAACTGCGGCGGTTTTTGCGTCGTCGACCCACGCGCGATGTCAAATGGTGGGCAATTTTTCAACGATTTTCCTCAACGCACAACGGACTAGGCTTTTGCGGCTCCGACAACCTCCTACGTGTTGTCGAGGAACGCCCCCCAAACAACTGCGCGCGTTGGCTTACGTATCTTGAGTCCTCGCAAATACTCAATCAAAAAGTCGTTTCAAAGGGAGCTGAAGAGAAATTAGTATCTCGCAGCACGTGTAGGAAACTTTTCAAGTCCGAGCCGCTCGGTTTTCGGGGGAACAAGTTTGCCCGGAGTTTTGGAGAGCGCCGTGCGTCCGACATTGTTTGACATGTATCCCTGTGGCCCTGTAACCAAACTTTACGCCAGTTTACGTTGGCTGATAGCTCCGGACCGCATCTCGCTACATCATCGCTGCGCTGTAGCGATTCTTGGTATCGCTTGAGCTCGATCCAGAATAGGTGAGGCCATCAACTAGCGGCGTTACCAATTCGCCAAAACCCTGTAGAAGTAGAGATGAGCGTTCCAACGGAGGAGTTGTATGCCACTTTCAGCAGATGCTTTGACTTGTTCAACCGACACCGCTGGGCAGCAAGAACCAGGTATGATTTGCGAAAGAGCGTCTCCTAGACCCTACCTAGGATGGGTTTTTAGGAATTCTGGGCACACCCCGAAGGGTACGTTGCAACCTGCAGTGAATCTACGAAATTGCAAGTCCGTGACCTACCGTCACACACCACCTATGTTTCGCGGATGGAAAACTTTGGCAAAAGGCCACACGCGTTCGCTTCGGGTTGACCTCATCACCGGAATGATACACTTCAGCTCGTCTGGCTCCCGATTAGGCAAAGTTGATGCCAGGTGCATCGGTACCATCGCACGTCCACCGTCACGTAAGCACGGTTTCGGTTGCGTACACGTTCTAACGATACACCTTGCCTTTGTTTGGGCAGGTTTTAAGCGGGGGGTGATGAAGAACTTGTGTCCCAGCGCTTTCGAAGGTGAGATACCCACTCCCCCGCATACCCATACATCAACATCGTTTGATATTTGAACTCCACCAGCTGCAGTCATCAGAAACTTGCCGTGAGCAGACTTTTTGGGCATCGCCAAAGTCGATCGTTGGAAGAAATCACCAAACCCCAACGTTGGATCAGCCCCTCGCTGGTGTCAAAGCATCACCAGCTGGCATCGTTTCAGTTGAGTGAGTGAGCCAAAGACATTCTGAGAGGTGCCTTTGCTAAAGAACTTCCACGGTTAAAGCACCGAAAGGAAAAGCGGCTCCAAACCCGGCTCGGAACGAAACCCACGAGGCAAACCTCTTCAATCCTACATAGTGTCACAGGAGCCCCGGGGGTGGGGGGGTAGGGAATGAAATTAATTACGCGAAACTCGTGCCAGAATGTGTTCCACCAGGTCACGGCGGTACAACTGCGGAGCTGAGTGGTGAATGAGGCGAAAGTTGCTAAGTAGGTTTACGTGTTCGCAAGGGTTGCGAAATGGCCAGCTTGGGAGAAACTTCGCGTTCCGATGACATCGACGTTGGGTGTGATACCTTTCTTCGCCCGGCGATATTTCGGTACCCTTACCGATGTGACAGGCTGCTGTGGCTTCAAGCAAAACTTGAGATGTTCTAATTCGCACGTTTCATTACTTTACCAGACTCTAACCGTTTGCATTACGAGGAATGGACACATTTCAGCGATTTTTCAAGCTTAAACAAAAAACACAAAGGCAACTTTCGGTTGAAAGCATCAGTAGCACTTCGCGTCGTGATTAGAATGAATTTGATAGCTTGATGATTTACATCGAACTCGTTGTTTTCAAAACAGTAAACGAATAAAACAATGTGACAAATTTGAAGAAAACGTGAATAAAGCAGTCGGTACCTTTGATATTTTACGGAATTCTGAGTTTATTAAGCATACTTTTTTATATTTTCAGCAATGAACAATAAAAAATGATCGAAGCTATTATAAGAAATGAACTATCTGAGGATTAAATCTCGTTCTTGTTATTCTAATAACAAAGCCTTTCCTGATGTATGAATCTATTTTTATATTTCCACACATAACTCTTTCGTAACGTTATCACAGCAAAGCGTATTACTGTCACGCAAAACATGGATGACGTGTCAAGTGTCTTTGACACCCGTGACAGTCAATGTGTTAAATAAATCTCGTACACCAAGCTTCCAAAGAAGGTCATAAGGTAGTTGACAAGCAGCGTGAAGGGAATGTCAAAGACGTTGAAAAATACGTAGTGGCTAGCGGAAATAACTAACTTCCTTATACGAGAAAAAATAGCAGAGGGAACAAAGTACAGTGTTTCGACTGGCCACTCCACATTAAAGTTAAAGATCACTAGAAGACACATGCTGGATTAAGATCCACGTAATAACACAAAATGATTATTAGAGTTGAGTAAGGAGCGAAAGAACCGGCAACCTCGCTCCGCTCCTCGAAAAAACCTAAAACTTCACTCATCTTCTGCTAGCGAAAATAGCTCCAACAAGTGCAAATTAGTTAAAAGAGCGTAAAGGAGCGAAAGGAGCAAAATAAGCGAAAGAGCAAAAAGAGCGAAAAGAGAGAAAGGCGTGAAAATGTTACGCAACTCTTTTGTGAGCTAGTTGGCACGCTCCGCTCCTTTTGCAGAGTGGAATATACCAGCTCCACTTCTCAAAAAGAGTAGATTTTCACAACTCTAATGCTAACATTCGAAAAGTTTCGCAATCGTCACTTGATTTGAAATTCTTGGACAAATTTTAAAACTCCTAAAACTGTTTAATTAGTTTCGAAACCTTAACGGAGAAATAGCTGATATCTTATTCGCCACATAAAAACTGAAAAACTTGCTGAAATCAATAGTTTTCTCAATTACTGCTAACGGGACAGAACCTTACTATTGAATTTACTTCATTTGTTTAACGTTGTTGCGTCCACTTTCGTTTAATTTTAACTTTTCACTTCAATTCACAGCTGCTATTTATTTGCAGCGTTTACTCTTCGGACAACCAATTAGTTTGGATGTGATGCTTGTCTTTCTTTAATATCGACTCTTTTTCTTTATCGCTTGCTATCTTACAGTTTATCATTTAAATTTATCATTTTACTATTATGTTATATCGATACGATAAATCGTGTCAAGTTTTGATATTTCCTAACTCCAACAGTCGGTTTTACAATTTTAATAAATCTACATGTTATACTGCGTAGATGGTTTCAGTCTTTATAAAATTTTGTGCAACAGATAGGTCTCAAACAATGTTGCTATTGATTCTAAATATTATTTGGTGTTCAGAACTAATCGAGTAGGTGTAATTATTGATTTTGAGAGTATTACCTTGTCGAATATATTATGTATAAAATCCCTCCAAAGCTTCGGTGTTGGCTAGCAAAGCCAAGGGGAGGCGTATTTTAAACCCTGGGAAAATGAGTTCGATAGCTTCACTTTAGATTCTCCTCCTCCTCCACGCTCTAACAAAACGTTCGATGTAACGAGCAGTGTAACATCTGGCACCGACACGCATGCACCAGCATCATCAAAATCACCATCATCTGGTGCCGATGCACCAATCATCCAGTTCATTAGGCGGCTAAGCAGTGGAATTTTTTAATTGACTCGAATAATTCCCACATGCCAACCTGACCGTAGCTAAGCCGATATCCAGTGTTCCCCGCGCGCCTCGTCGGGCTAGCTGAAATGGTTTTAGACGTGCCTGTATGGACCACGCCACCTAATGATCGGTTATGATTGCTGCCTGGATGGGCTTGCACTAAATTAAATCTAATAACTATCTGCTCCACGGTACGCCATCGACCGCTTGGAAAATGCACCACCACCAGTGTATTGGGCGAAAGGTGGGCTTTCGGGTGTTTGCGGGTGGGAGACACGTTTGCTGAAGCGTGTGAAAATATTTCCCCGGTTTCCCCGGGATGATGGGCTGTTTGATATGAATTTCTCTATTTCCGCCAAATTCCTGCGTTGAGTTCGGAGACTGCGTGACTTGCGGGAATGGAAGAGCCGCTTGTTTCACACATACACACACACACACACACATACAAAAACTCTCATATACTCTGGTAAAACCAAAAAGTGCGTGTTTCAGGCCAACCAAATTATACCGGACACTTGATCGGACCTCGGATCCGGGACGCGGTTCCGAATCCCAAGGCTAAGCCTAAGGTTTGACTGTCAGCTTAATTTGATAATTTTAAAAAAGATCGCCCCACAACGAGGGCCGGTACTTTCGGTGTCACCGGCAGCAAAAAAAACAAAACCCGCTGACGAGGGACGAGCCAAATTTTTTGCGAGCTAAATGTGCCGTGAAACCTGGCCAAACCCCACCCCCCCTCCCCCCATTGGTGGTCATAAAAATCCGGGCTAGGTTTCTCATCTAATTTCTCTTTGCTTTGAGATCCGCCATCCATAATGGGCGCGATCCGATGCGATTTATGGCTGAGTCTCAGTGAAAGAAAAAGACCTAAAAACCAACGCCGCGGAGAACCGTACTAGATTCCCGGGAGGGGGGAGGAGGTGAGAAAGGAAAAGTTGATGGATTCATCCAGTGTCCGACTCGACGGATAATCTCCGCTCGAAGACGTTATCATCTTTTCGCCCCGCGCAATCCAGCACACGATGGAGTGCGCTACTACGCTGGCCTACTCCCAGGCAACTGGCACGCGCCGCACCAACACACACACGCCTAGGAAGAAAAAAAACGACCGCCGGAAAAATAATCGCCCGTATCAACATTTTTCTTCGCCACGCCAAATCCACAGCCATTACGGAGCGTTTTTTTCCCGAAGAGGGGAAAGGTGGAGGGGGTGAAATGGAGGAGCAAAAACTCCACGGGTGGGTGCGGGGGGCGGGGGGGGGGGGGTAGGGAAATTGACGCGGAATGATGGCCGCCTATCCACTCGTAATTTATTTTTATTACTATTTGATTAAATTAGTCAGCAATAAAGCTTTAATTCACTTTCATCATTCGCGCAGCTGGGGTTTTGCGTGAGGGAGGGAAGAAAGGGGGGCGTCACCCCTTAACACACCACCAAGGGTGTCCCGCTCCCGGGCCGGTTTTCCATCCAGGCGAGGTCAATTACCTGCCAGATCAATCTGGTCCGCAAGCAAGTGCATGAGGGTCAAGGAAACTCATTCCAATTTGTTGATCAAAGGAAAATGCGGGGCGGGAGGGGGAAGGGGAATGTGGCGGGAAGAAGGATGTGAGGTAGCTCAACCACCTCCAAGAGCGAGTAGAATTGAATTGTTGGAACTATTCGATTCGACTTTCTCCCCCGCTCAACGAGTGGAGGACGCGAGGTGCACTGTGGTGGAGTTTCACCAGTCAATCAAGGATAAAAGTCACCCACCACTACCTCAACCTACTATCTCCACCCCTCTTCTCCTCTTCTCTGCCTCTAAGGCTAGGCTTACGCTAGGCAAGATCCAGTAAAGAATCGTCGGTAATATTTCACCATTTTCTTGCACCGTCAATGCTTCCCTTCCCTTCGGCCACCCCCCCTCTCTCTATGCTTCGGCCATGGTCGATACGCTCCAGATTACTTGCCGTCTTGAATCGATTGCCTCCGAATTCGATCCACTTACACGCAGGGGGAACGCATTCGGCGCTTCGTATTTCCGTGGTGACTTTTGCGCAAAATCATTATTTCTCTCTTTTACTCTCCCTCTCTCTCTCTCTCTCTTTCTTTTTTAAGACACCCTATACATCTGGAAGGAAGATGCAATCCATGGTGCGCCCTTCGCGGAACGGGCAAACGAGAAGAAAAAAACGCACGAGTCCGTTGCGTGCGTTGCGAAATTGGATACCGCCAATCAATCGGAGGTCTTTGATTCGGGGAGACTGTTCCTTCCCGCGATCTGAATGCTGAAGAGATGCACGAAACCAAAATGGCAGACGGCTGCCGGCACAATCAGCCCACGGTGGGATAAGAAAGTGGTCACGAATCGGAGTGTTTGTACGAAAATAATAAAACTTGAATGAATGAAAATCTGATAGTCAAATCAGAAAACGACGCAGTATTAATTTATTACATCGAGCAATATATTAGTAGGTGATTCGATCCAACACTTTAGGCTGGTGTCAGTGTTTTAGCGCGTCAGGTTTTGACAGGCGAAAATGTATGGGATTTGACAGCTGCAAGCTTCGCACGATTTTATCGTACGATAAAATCAAAATCACTTGCTTTTATCGAATGTACGCATCCGATTTTATCTGTCAACAAAGTTGGACTTTATCAACTCGGAGTTGTGACTTTCATCAAGGAAAAATGAATTAAAATAGAAAAAAATAAAAAAATAGATTTGAAAAAAATACAGAAAAATTGGCGGACTTGACGTCCGACAAAATATCTTGCGACAAAGCACTGACACCAGCCTTACTGAGCTATGACGTCACTTGACGGCATTAATGTCTAGTATGTTTTTTTTTCAATAATACAGTTGCGCCATCTGGATGTCTAAAATTAACGGTGACCGATTTTGTATGTTTTTCTTGGATCAACATTGGTTCAAAATAATCGAAATTCGCCAAAAATTGCATAAAGAGATAAAAATGTCCACCTGGATGTTCTACCTCAGCTCACTGTGCAGCCGGGGTTTGAGTAGATCAAAAGAAGCGGTGCGTGGCTTTCGATGGTTCTTTTTCTGTCTCTCTTTTCCGGCGATGGTCAGCTAGGAGCTTGGTATGTTGGTGAGAACGTCGCGTCTCGTGTCACGTAAAACAATTAAAACGGCGGACGAAAAAGGAACGCCGAAATGGGAAGGCGTCTGTACGCGAAGGAGAAGCACGAGCGGATCGTAAAACTACGTCCCGTAGTGAGTCGTAATAAACTTTTTCCCATGCGAGGTCCTTGCAGCAAAGAACCTTTTTCCCCGTCCTTGAGAAGCAATCAAAAATCGAGAAGATATAATTCAATTAGTACACGCCTGGGACCAAGCGCGTGTGTGCGTGTGCGTAGCTAACGAATGTTCGGGGATCGGTGTATGGGTGTTCGAGGCACGCACATTTTTGACCACCCCACGTGCCCTTTTCCTCTTACCCGACCACGCAGGTTATCATCACGAGCACCAAATGGATCGTAAATGATGTTGTCATAAATTCGATGACAATTTGAGGCACTTTCGAATGTGGATGGCGTTGCCAAAGGTGTGTAGGTTTGCGTGTGGTTGATGAGCTGGAAGGATAGGCCTCCACAACCCGAAACGGCGCAAACATGCAATTATGTTTCAGGAAATTTAATCTCGAACTTAATCTCATCCTCGTTCGGTTTGGTGCGTATGTGTGTGTGCACGAAAAATATATATAAAATACACTCAAACACTCAGGCACACGTCCACGCTCGAAAGCAACGGCGAGTGGTTTGTTTACTTTGCTCGCTTCCATTCATCCAACGCTCGATGAAATTCGATTAACTAGATCGATTCGCCAAAAAACCGAAGCTGGAAGACGAATTCTTGCGAAAGGAAAATAACTACCGCCACCCGGGAAAAAAAAGTTACTTCCGGATGGCGGGATTCCCATTGGAAAAAAAAAAAAAGCGCGCGTGGAAAACCTATCGGAGAAATTGAGTACAAATATTGACACGATTTACGGTTCCGTCGGATTTTTTTATTTTCGTTCATTCGTTCATTTTCCTTAAGGTCATCCGGTTTGTTTTCCGTTCCGGTCCTAACAGCTCCGCTTTTGCGACGCTACCGAAACCTTTCTCGGTGGTAATTGCGAGAGTGTTTTCCTTCGTCAGAACAACCATCACCGATCGGTCGCTTAAGACAACAGTCAATGAAAATGGAGCCGCAGCGATTGATTTTAATCAAGTTCTTTTTATCAGTTTCTTGGGAGAATGTCAATATTGTTAAATGCATTTTTAATGCAATCAGACCGGCCTTTTTACACAAAAGAGGATTGAATGACCGTTTAAAGATATTTTACTACATGTTTTTGAATGGTAAAACATGTAAAACGTGACATAAATGTGCTGAAAAGATAATCAACTATCAATACTCCTCGAATTTTCAATTCTTTGCATTAAAGGAAGATTTCTCTAAGTACCCAATTCCGTTTTTAAGTTTGTCTTCAACCAGTTGGAGTAGTTTTTAGTTTCCTTGTTACGGTTATATATACGTAATATAAATATATTCGTATGTAAGAAACGTATATGTTTTCTTTCTTTCAATTTAATCTATTTCACCTAAGAAATGCTTATTTCCTAACACTTGAACTATTGAATCATCCCAAATTTAAAAGAACTGGTTGTTTTTAACTTCCAAAGTTCCCAATTTTGCCCTTAAGTTGCCTACGTAATATAAATATATTCGTATATAATAAAAGTATATATTTGCTTTCTTTTTATCTATTTCGGTCAAGAAATGCTTAACTTCTAACACTAGGATAATTGCACCAGATTGTTTAACTAGTGTGGAACCTACCATCCGCAATTTATACGAGTTGGTTGTTTCTAACTTCTTAAGTGTATGTTTTTTCATGTGTAATAACATACAATTGTATGTGTCGACATAATAAAGTCCTATTGGTCGATTTTTGCTATCTTGTTAAATGTATTCAGTACAATGAACATTCAAGTATAACTATGTAAAATCCATGTGTCGAACTTTAAAATGGCAATAACAAATATATAAGTGCAGGGTTCTACTGTTACTCGAATAGTAGAATGAAATCTAAACAAAAAATAATAAAATAATTTCAGTAATGGCAGTAAAACTGAAAATATAGAGGATGAAATAGGAATGACCGGAGCCATATCTAAACAGGTCTTGCTCCTTTCTCCTTTACCAACCCATTAAATTGCCCTTTGCGGAAACGCGCTTTGCAACACGAATGTGGGGCTCAAGGTAGAATACATTGTTGGGTGAAGGGGAGGGCGGTAACAAGAGGGAACACGGGCGACGATGGACATATGCCAACTGGCGCAGAAGCCTCGATGGTTCGCCTACATTCTAACCGACATCACTGCCGTCATCGGCCGCAATATCAATTAGCTACGAACCACTGTCGAGAATTGATTTTCCCCTTCTCTTCCGTGTTCTCCGGCACTCGATGGGCAGCGGAAACAACCCCGGCGTACGTGTGTGTGTGTGTGTGCGCTAAGGGAAGGACTCCCGGAAAAGGGATACCTACTCCATTTGCTCGCACTCTCGCTTCCCGCGTGCTTGTCATTTGTTCAAGTGGAGGCCCTTTTGAAACTTTCAATCGAACGATGCTTTTGAAAACTAAACCGCCATGCCATTACTCTAGCGCTGGGAAAACTTTCACCCGTGCCCCTCCCAATCTCAGCTCAGCGTTCGACTTCAACTTTCCGGCGCACCGGAGGCTGTGAAGAGGCTGGATGGATAGTAGTGTGGCGGTGTGTTTATGTGTGCGGTTGTAGCTGCTTTTTTCCCCCCTTCGCTTTCATCGCCGTTTTATCCTCTCATCCGGCCGCAATCCTTTGCGTACAGGGGGGTTTTCCCGTTTGATTTATAGCCGATCTTCCCTTGCGCTGAATCGAAAAGTCTTCTCCTATAGCTTTGCACGCACACACCGAGCACGCACGCAGCTCAAAGGGGGTTCCGAAAGGCCTCTGAAAGGAAGCTCGAATGGGAATTTACCTGGGAAAACCCTGGGAATGGGGTAGGACGCCGCTCCCAGGGTTTGGTTCGGTTTCGGCCGGCTAACATCCTCATTAATTAGTATCTCATGTGGTCGATGTGGGTTTTTACTTGCGCAAAGCCACGAAGAAAAAGGATGTGAAATGTGAGCCCTTCGCCTTTTGCCGACCGCGGGTGTCTGTCGATGCGTCCCGGAACGAGTGCTGCCTCTTCCCCCATTCCCCTTTCGGTTTTTATATCCTCGACGTGTGAGTCTTCTCTTTCAAACTATCTTTCAAGCAAACGGGACGAAACGGGTGTCTCGGGTGTGTTGGAAGGCCACAACCAAGATTGCTCAGGGATTGAAGTCCATGGGAACAACACTACGGTAAGGAAACGGGGGGTGAAGAGGAGCAAAGTGAAAGGGTACTCTGGTACCGGAACTCCACGGCCAAGTTTGAAGACTCTCGAAAACCTACGCCTCAACCTTGACAGTATCAACGTGGAACCTCCAGGCGTTATACCAAGCGCTCTCCCTTTCTCTCTCTCTCTCTCTTGGTGGTGTTGTGGTGTGTAAAACAACCTCCCGCACCCTACCCACGACCTGCCGTTAGGTGACAGGGAAACATAAACCAAATTTGTGTGCACCACCATGTTGGAGCTATTAATTGCCAAACCGAACGTTGGAGGACACACACTCGATGGAGCGTGTTTAACACGTTGACTGCCATGTCACCCCGTTACGCGGGTGATAGCAGCAATCCACATCTGGCCACGCTAGTAAATTTGCGGGGTACTGATATAGTAGTACACTAATATAGTAGTAGGCTTTAGTCTTTAGTAAAAAATTCTATATATTCTAACATATAGAAGGGAGTTGATATAGTTCAAGAGTTGATTGAACACTCTTTTAGTACAGTTTTTAGTACAATCGTTTTTGACAAAATATGGTTATAACATTTATCAAACCAACGATTTTCCAAAATCAAGCAATGAATTTGATGAGCTAAAGATAACACATTTTTTTTAGTACAACCTTTTTTAATAAAATGTGTTTATACCATTCAATAAACCGACAGTTTTTGAAGGCTAAACAAAAACTTAGATTCCCAAAGAATTGAAATTAAATATCCCCATAATGTTTAAGTAACATTTTCATTTATTTATGGGACAAAATTGTTTTAGAACTAATGACAGCTGGCTTTCAAAAATGATAGCCATGGCAGTCAACGTGTTAATTTCTCCTGACCCATTTTTAAACAGCTAAATGTTGTTCGAAGCATTTTGATTCATACTTTGATTCCTTTTTGAAGGAAGCTCCAACGAAGTCGCATAGCGTTGAACGTTCAACCTGAGCTAAATCGGTGAAAAAAAAAAGGAAAACCGACCAACTCGATAACCAGGTTCAGTTGATTTGTACCGAAGAAATTAGTACTATCGTGGATTACAAATTTTTAATGAGATTCGTAATTGTTAAACCACATCCTGACGGCACTACTTGAGGCTGAAAGCTGATTAGAAAACTAATTTTCTTCCTTGCTCTGCTCCGGTGCTTGCTTTAGCTACGCTTCTTATCAAGCCCTCTTCTACCTCATGCGGGTTGTAGTTGTAAAACAATTTGCCCTATTTTTCTGTGATTTTCCACATTGTGTTTTCATCTTTGATAAATCATTTCATATCTTTTATAACACTGGTTTAATTCTTCTTGAAAGTTCAGCTGGAGAAGTTGAAGTATGTATCAATCTTCAAGAATCTCTGATAACTAATGTTTATATCGCACCTAATGGGTGAGAGGCAATCTGAGACATGTCATGAAATTCATACATTATTGCACTAATAAATTGCAGCAGACTGTAGTAGTTGTAACGCAGTATCGATAGTAACGCATACTCTATTTGATATTGATTTGAAACCAAATCTGACCATTTGTTTCATAAACAAACACTGTTTAACACGTTGCGTACCAAGCGTTTTAGCACAATTTTTAGTACAATTTTTCTAATTACAATTTGTTTATAATATTTGTTAAACCGATTGTTTTCGAAGGCCAAGCAAAAACTTAGCTTCCCAAAATATTTATATAAAATATTACAATAATTTTTATGTTGCATTTTCATTTATTTATAGGTCAAAAACTTTTTTGTACTAAAACTGCCGTCACCCATATTTGGGTGACGCGGTACGCAACGTGTTAAAATGAATAAATCAAATAAAACAATGTTTTGTAATAGGAAACAAAACTAGAACCGTACAAGAAAATCTTTTTTTGATGAATATAGAATTCAATAAACATGTAGAACATGTTTTTAGTACGATAGTTTTTGATTATTTTTTTTATAAAACAAATGTTTGGACTTGTTTACAAGCCAAGCGGTTTTAGTAAACTTTTTAGTACATCCTTTTTGTTCGTTTTGTTTTTTTTTAAATTAAATTTGTTTCTTCTTCTTGGCGTAACGACCTCTTGGTCATGCCTGCCCGTCAAGGGCTTACGAGACTTGTTTCCCTGTTGTACGTGGATAGTCAGTCCTCTCGTACAGGGGAGGGTCCGGTCTCGGTTGGGATTCGAATCCACGCCGTCGAGGTGGTGAGCCCCGGCGCTCATGGACCGAATTAAATTTGTTTATTTGATGTAAAAAACCGACAGTTTTCTAAGGCTAAGCAAAGACTTGGCTTCCCAAAGAATTCGTTTTTAATATTACTATAATTTTTATGTTGCATTTTCTTTTGTTCACGGGACAAAAACGTTTTAGCATGACAGCTAGCTATCAAAAATGGTAACCATGGTAGTCAACGTGTAAAAAGCTCAAAATTGTCTTGAAACTTATCGACATTCTTCTCATCGCGCAACGACGGAGTACGATAACAAGCTGGAGGGAAAGAGTTTTCCCGACCGTTCATGAAGCAATTTCCGTTTTACACTTTTACCTGCGCGAATCAAGTTTTTGTGCTTTGTCTAAAACTGTTTTGCTACATCCTGATTCATTACCGGTAAGCTCAGTTAACAAACACTTAGATACGGTCGCCCCGATCCGGACGTTGGAAAGGGAGAAAGAAGTGTGCGGGAAAAAATGGCTTGATGTCGGGTTTCGATTTCACCCGGAGGTACACAATGCAAAACGTCGCGTCCCGGTGACTCTTGACGAGCGCGCCGGGTTCGGTCGGTTGCTGCCGTTGTTATCATTCTTCAACTCGTATAATTAAGTTGGCTTGCTTTCACAACCCCACCCTTCCCATCCTTCCCACACTTCCGCTCCATTTCATCGAACGTTCTTTGTGCAAGTTGTGAAATTTAAATCGACACCGCGCTCACGAGAAGCTGACGTGCGGTGGAAGAGAACAAAAAAAAAGTGATAGAAAATCACATTTTCTCGGTCTTAAGTCTCCGCTTTTGCTTTATCGCTTTGCCTTATAGCAAAATAAAAAAAGGGTACAAAGCACCAGCGGTTTGTCAATCGACAGGCGAAGTGTATAGGAACTGTGTGAAGTGAAGACTGAAGCGCAGTTGTCAGCAGCAGATGTGCCGATTCGTGTTTTTCGTTTTGTTTCACCGCTTCTCCACTTTGCCATTCGGGGTTGAAGCACGAGAAGCGGCGGCAACCCCTTTCGCTCGGGCCTGGTACTCTCCGTTTTGGTTAAGCTTTTCCAGCACCCTTCGGGTTGAAAGTGCTGTCCATTATAGCCGTCAATTGCGTTCCATTTTCTTGTCACTCGTTTCTCTCTCCTCTCGGTGCTCCCTTTTTGTCATCTTGGATCGGTTTCTCCAATTATTTGCAAAAACCCGCCTTCTTAATTTATTCCTTAAACTTCCCGCAGTTTTCCAAAACTTTAAATAACTCCCCCGGAAAATGTGATCCCGTTGACGCTTTTCCACACTATCGAAAGGCGTTTTGGTGAAAGCGAAACGCAGCTGAGTTCGTTTGAAGGGGAAAAAAAGCGGACGGAACCAAACTCATTGTCACCCCCGAACGCGCACAAACCAGCTGCGGCGGACCTGTTGAAGCTACAATTTGGGACCGAGGCACCCTTCCCATCCACCCCTCATCATCCCATTATCTCCTCCCAAAGCCACCAATCAGAAGTTTCGGCCCGTTCCACAAATCGAAAAACGATCTCATAATTTTCGTTTCGTTGAGATGATTGCCCGAACCTGGGGCAAAAAAAAAACCTGATGTGATAACGGTGGGTGGGACGGTTCGTGGAAGGGACAAATGATACCGAAATGAATGCTGGTGAAGGGGAGGGGGACACACAATGAAGCACACAATGGATCAACACGGAATGCTATTGACGAGTAAAAGGGTTGCCATGCGGAGCGCTGAAGCGTTACATCTTCGGAGAGCGCGGGGTGGCGGAGGGGGTGGAAGCGCACAGGCTATTTGTCAATTTTCGACTCGATAATGGCCGGACTGGGTGGGGGGTGGTTTGTGTCTGTGGTTTTTCTTTCCTCTCGTCTTGGTAAGGATTTTCAATTCCTCCACATTCTCGTGTCCATTTCTTCTTCTAGCCTTAGGTCCCATTGTGTCCCATTGGCTGGCGGGCGGGAAGGGACCCGTTGTAACCCATAGTAACGCCCTATTCACGGGCGTTCGCACGACAATGGAATCGCTCAGCGATGGTATCTGGTCCGTTCCGACAAAAAAATAAAAACAGGGAATATCGAAAGGCTTCCGAAAAAGCTCGGGAAAATTCAGACGAATCGGAGACGATGAAATTCGGTTCAGGGATGGTTTGCAAAATTGCTTCGCATGAAGTCACACCCACACATACACAGACACACCGAAGGATCCCTTTTGTTTGCTTTTTCACCTCCTTCCTGTCAAATCAATCCCATCCCGGGTCCATTGTCCGCCGCCTCATTTCGGTGACCATTGTGTCGGAAATTCCCTTCCCTTCCCCTTGGCTGCTTCATTCCCCCAAAAATACCTCCCCCCCCCCTCCCTCCACAACCCTCCATCCCTCAAGTAGGTGTTCAATTGGCGCTTTGCAGTGAGGTGGAAAATTTGAGACAAATCACAACTTGTCATCGCCATCGGGTGTGCACCCCCCCAAAGGAGGGTAGGGAAAAATATATCAGGACATCATCAGCCACTGATACACACCCTGTTGGATGAATCTTGGTGCCTTTGTCCTGATCGCCGAAACCCTTCCCACATCTTTCCGAAAAACGAATCAATTTGCACTCGTCAACGATGCGATAGTAATTCAGTATCATAAACCGAGCGAAATCAGTCGTTAAGGAGGACGCGGGTGGGGGTGGAGAGGGTGGTCCGATCGATTGATGGACGAAGGTAAAAAAAAACTTTTCCGCTTAATTAATTTGTCAAACCGAGCGAACGGAGAGCAGCCTTTTATTTTATTCTTCACGCTTGATTAAAGCATTGCACGAAAGTTATTTCCGATTGGATGGAGTGGAAGTGTGCGGTGACGAGGGGGGTAGGGTGGATTCGCGAGAAAAACCCCACCCCTTCCCTAGTAACTCCCCTACAAATAGTTGATTTCCATTCTGAAGGTTTTTTTTAAAAAGGGACGTTGAAATCTATCGCTTTTCCAAATGAAAGTATCAATTACCAGCGAAAAAAAGAAAGGAAAATAGGAGCTTTCCCATTTTCCCCGTGGTCCATCAGGTTACTCATATTTTGATATCGATAAATTTCATGTCAATGTCGAGCTTGGTGGTTGGTTGTTTTTTAAAGGTGTGGTAGTGCCTGACGTAAATGATTATTTCTGCGAATGATTTGTGTGTTTTTCTTTCCGTTCGAAAATGGAACGCTCCACCCCGTGGAAAGCGCTGTGGGTGTGGTTCGTGTAAGGGCGAATGGAGCTGTATTAATTTACGCAAACGGAAATATTTTTTCGGTGCTTTTCCTGCCCCAAGAAAATGCTCGGTTGCTTCACTCCCGAACTTCGACTTGCTTGAGTATTAAAGTGTAGAAGAAAACCCAGGGAAACTCTTTCGATTTTCTTCTCGTTGCTGACCGTTAAGCTTATTTCACTCGGTCGCAGGGCATTTCCATTTTTCCAAAGCCGTTGGACCACACCTTCACCTGTTGAAGCATTGATTTTGGGAAAAGGATCATTCGTGATGAAGCGAATAATAAACGGAGGGGGTTGGGAAAAGAACGTCAAATGAACGGAAACCAAAACCCGTTGCGTTCAACCAGTTGCTCGGTAGGAAAAACAAAACCCCACCTTTCTTCTTGGTTTTTTTTTTGGCAACACGCAGTGCGTTTTTTCACCCGGGCCCGGGACGCTTTTCCGGCTCACAAGGCAGAAAATTACCTTTTGACTGCGCACATTCATATTCATGCCGGTTTCGAAGCGGCATCGTTTGAATAATGTCATCGAGAAATTGTCCCTTTTCTCAATCGGCTAGCACGGGGGAAAATGGCAGAAGAACCATCACTCTTTTCCCCCCCCTGCCAGACATTACAAACATTATCGAAGCCAAGGGGCGAGTGCGCAGGAGCATCCACGCGACAGCAAAACGAGCATATACACTTATTGAGGAGAAGAAGAGAAAAAAAAGGAAGCACGGAAGGAAAATCGCCCGTAAGTGGTTTCCTTGAAGTGATTTTCTGTAGCATTATTTTCTTTATGGCCCCGAATTATCATTGATGATAAATTATGTTTTCTCCTCCCTCACCTTCTCACTTCCGCGTGGGCATCCGCGCAGACGCAGCACAGCTTGCGAACGCCTCCCCCCCCCCCCCCCCCCCCCCCCCCCCGTCCGTCACACTTTCCTATCATCTTTCATACTCCCCACAACCCTGTCGAAGGGTTCGCAAACCTTTTTTTTTCTCAACCTGTACTCGCAAGCCGCAAGAAAAATCCTCTCTGATCGATGAGTGTGCAATGTTTAATTCATAAATGCATGGACCCCCGATGGACTTGGTCGGCGACAAAGAGCAGCAGGATGGGGGACTCGAGGAGCAAGATGGACATTGTGTCCAGCGGTGCTTTAAAGAGGTCGATGGAAAGCAAACGAAACGGGGGTGTACTCTTCCCCCATGCGTCATGTGGCAAATATAAATCGAACCGAAGAAGAGAGTGCACCTTTCGCTGAGTCTTTCCATCGGCGAGGATGGCTTTTGGGAAGAGGGTGGGGGGCAATGGATTTTATTAGCATGTTTTATACCGACATCAACCCGGCAGCGTTGGTTCGAGTCTCAACCAAGACCGGACTTTGCTCTGTTCAAGAGGATTTACTTTCGAAGAACGTAAGCGGAAAGTCAAGTCTAGATCGTTACACTAAACAAAAAGAGCTATATTCAAATATGATAAAGGGTTGCTAAACTTTTCTCGGTTTAATAAATAGTATATGACTTTTTTATTTATGACAGTAATAATAAATAAAATAAGGATAAATATTAAAATGTGAAGAAAGGATAAAAAAATGCGTAGTTTTGTTTCTTTTTGGGTGTCAGTACTGTTTGCTACATATTATTTGAACAGTTCAATTCAAACTGTCGAACATTTGATTCTTGTTCAAACATGAAAAATATACTCATAAAAAAGGAAAATAAAACCAAAAAAGAGAATAAACCTTTGTTGTCACTGTAAACATGGTTTTATTTATACGGGATAGACAAAGAAACTTAGCTGAATTTGAAACAGAGTGTGAAAGAATAAGTTGTTGAACATTAAAAGAGGATGCGATTACTTAGATACTCCAAAACTGAAATTAATTTTGGTGAAAAAGAATAAATTTAAATAAGAAAAACCCGATATGCTTATCTTAACACGTCACATTAAAGAGAGTGACAGCAAAGATAAGTTCAAAAAGTTTTTGACCCATAAATAAATGAAAATGCAACATAAAAATTGTAGTAATATTTTACATCAATTCTTTGGGAAACTAAGTTCTAGCTTAGCCTTCAAAAATTGCTGGTTTAATAAATGGTATAAACAAATTATATTAAAAAAGATTGTACTTAAAAAGTGTGCTAAAAATGCTTGGCAGTCAACGTGTTAAGAGCATTTTGTTTTCGTTCAGCAAATGATAAATAACGAGTAACATTTTGTTTTCGTGGTTTATAACTATTCAATTCGAGTTGTTTCAACAAGAAACACAGCTACAATTTTCATCTTTTTTAATTCTTCCAAGAGGAAGAACTCTTCCTTGAGCAAAAGCGACCCCATGGAAAAGTACCCGGACAAGAAACTCGATGCAGATCGATCATTTTCAAGCAATCGGTGTCCTGCAAACCGGTTGTGCAAGCGTCGACAAGCGGTTTTGCTGTTTTCCACCGCGAACACGACAGGCACAAACCTCGAGAGCAAACAAACCTTAGCTCACCGAAAAGGGACAATGTGTCCGCCCATGGATAATTTGTGGAAATGGGAGGTGAAATGGGTTGGGAACCGGGATACCGGAGTCACCTTTTCTTTCCTCTAGAAACGGAGTGAAGCAAACGGCCAGGGTTTTCTCGTTCTTCTTCGTTCGCCCCGGGGAAAATCGGTCTGCAAACGGCCGAACATCGTAGTACCACGACGAGGGGGAAGGATAACACAATCGAAGAGGGTTGTAGGGGGGGCTTGGTAGCAAATGGTACCCGAGTTGCTGCTGGCAAAAGCAGCATCCCTTCTTTATGAATTGATATACATAAATTTGCGACACTAACATCGAAATCATGTAATGATGTCCGTATGATAATAAAACAACAGTCCCAATGAGGACCAACCGATGGGCTGCCGGAAGGGAGCAGGGGGTGGAAGGGGATAGTCGTTGCTATTTCCCCCCCCCCCCCGGGAGCGGGAGAGCGAGATTTGTTTCTTTACGAAATCGACCGCTTCCGATCGTTAGTTTTCCGTCGATTTTCCCCGAAGCCACATACAACAAAGCGAGCCACCGGCCAAAGAAGACGACCGAAACTAACGAACGGCTAGAGTACGATCGCCATCATCAGCGCCACCGTCTGCAACCTCGAAGGAAAAAGTGCGAGCCAGCTGCGAGAGTTGATTGCGAACGGGCGAAATGTCTTTCGTCGAAAGGGAAAGCGCGGCTCGGTTGCGGTAATGAAAATGTGGTTCAGGGGCCACGTCGCACACGGTGGTGTGAACAAATACAACCGAACAAAGAAAACAAAAACTTCCACCCAGGGAAAGCAGGACCGCTTAGATGAGGGGTCTTTTTTCCGTACGGTTTCCCGTTTTTGTGGTAGATTCTTTAATTTCTTCCCCGAGAAACTGACCGTCCATGGGATGTTACACGCTGTTTGTAGGTGGAAGATAAACGAAAGGTACAGAAAAGAAGCAGGGGGAATGCAAATAGGTTCATATTTTCCACCCCCTCCCCGACGGTCACTACATTGTATTGCAAAAGATTGGCAAAGTCCAACGAGTCGGAGCAAGGAGCCTGACGAGATGAGCTTTTCCGAAAGCGAAATCGGTGAAGCGAGCGAGGAAAACGCAAACGTGCGCAAAAAAAAAAACACACAGCCCCTAGCCAACAACAAAGAGGACCAACATTTAACGTAAGCAAAACTCCCGGGGTTCGGTAGCGGAAAGGTTCAAAGGAATACGCGCTACTGCAATAACGACTCGCATTCGGGCTCTTCGATGATAAATTAATTGTACAAATGACGAAGCCCGGGCCGCGGCCGCGGAAAACGAGATCCCGGTTTAAACGGGAACTCGTGGATTAGAGAACAGAGGGATGCGGAATGGGGTGGGAGGGGAAAAAACACAGAAAGAGAGAGAGAGAGAGAGATCAAGAGGATAAAATAAATCTAGCGAACAGAAAGCGAAGTGAAGCAAAATTTTAATTGTTCACCCGATAACAAGTCGGTGAGACAAATTGGAATGGATTGCACGGTGTGGGCAATGGGAGTGGGGGTGAAGTATGTCTGCGATGATGGGAAGGTTTAGTCGTCAAGGCGCGATTCTTTGATGATACTGATTGAGCGATAAGGATACGGTCGATGCTGCTGTGTCGATGCAAGTTCCACTAGACGTTCTTCCAGATCTTTTTTAATGAAAAATAGCTACGGAATGCAGAAGTTTCTCTGATTAAATAGTTGCACCTGTAAACTATGGGCTCCTTTTAAACATTGACGGGATGAACGTTCCAGAAGATAACCTGTTTAGTTTCAGTTTTTTAACTGTATTATTGTTGAGCTGTTACGGTAAAACAATATTTTCCCCATTTTATTGTTTTGTTAGAACAAATGTGTTTGTTTCAAAGTTTAAGCAAACAGCAATCTCATTACTCATCAACTTTCATTCCAGTTCTTTAAGTTTAGATAAGAGTCATTAAATAACTACCTAGAAGGTGTTAAATTACTTTATATTGATACTGTTTTTTGGTTAGAACTATGGTTTTTCCTAGTTCAGTAAAATTGTTTTTGAGTCCTTCAAATAATATTCGGTTTAGTATTCCTTTTGCAGGTCAAAAATTTTCCAAACAAAAATATGAAAACAGAAAACTTGTTAGTGAAATCAAAACGAGCCTACAGGATAAAAGCTATTTCATTGCATATCAAGCGATATGTTTGCTGGAAAGAATTAAGGCATAAGAAGAATCAAGCTGCCACTCCTCGCGATGGAGGCGCCTAGTACTTTTAGAGCTGTTGCAAAAGCCCACAGATCACCAATTCGTTGTCAAGATTTAAAAAGTCTTGATTCTTTTCATTACTTGGAAAACCCGCTTTTTCTAAAACCAATATATATATACCTATTGAATATCAAACGAATATTTGTATACGTCATTTCCATGTTTCAATACTGTTACTGTTTGGAACATGAAGCGTTCCTGGTTTAGTCAATTATAACGTAGCTTTTGGATTCATCAGATCCACAAAGTAATCCATGCAGTAAATCAATTTTCATTCCTAGAAAAACCAATTTATTTGGTACTGTACTGTGTAACGTTAGTGGGTTTCTGACATATCAAATTGAATTGAATTAAATTTCAGTACATTTGCGATCAAATGAAGCACAATTAGGAAAGTAAGCCTTCCTTCTGGCAATTGAGTGCAACTAAAATGATTGATAGGTACCAATTGATTGATATCATTTATTTTCTTCAATTTAACAAGACATTTGCTCACTTCTTTATAAAGAAGTTCGAAATTAATTTCAGTATAACTGAGTTGTTAGAAAGTTCATTTTCGATCGTACATCTCGAAACATGCTCACTGTTCTTTGCTACACGGAACGTTACAAAGTACCAGGCGTCCCCATCGTCGGCGGTAAAAGACCAGGCGCCTCCATCGAGACAATTAGTTTCTTGCTCATCAGGAAACGCACACGTTGTACTGTTGCCTATTTATTTAAGCAACAAGCCCATTTCCGTTTGGCAGCAAAATTGATTGTGAAGGAAAAATGTGGCCAGTGTGTGCTTGTGCTCGAAAGGATGCCAGGATTTTCTCGACGGCCGAAGGTTTCGACCCGAAGGTTTTGTAAGGTGCACAGTGAAGCAAACTGGCGAAGTAACGGAAAAAAGGAGTCCACACCGGATATCGATTTGATGATGGCTTTTGTCATTCCGGAGTTCCGGGGGCGCAAATCTCCACCAGCACGAAGGATAGGCTCCAAGGGTGCTTTTCTCTCGCCATGCGCTAGTGAACTTGCAAATCTCGCACACAGATGCGGCCCGGTTGGAACCTGCTAAGAAGAACTTGAACTTCGGGTGGCGAGCATGAGTGTTGGGGGGGGCGAAAAAGCTGTCCATCAGTTTTGCATCACCATCGCTCAATAGGCAAGGTTGGGAAGGGGTGGGGGGAATGGCGTGGATGCCTGCGGGATCCGCGGGAAAGTTCGTTCGATCGTTCATTCCGTCGTGGCGGAAATCATCGCCATCCGTTTCCGCCCATCCGGTCGATTGCTCCTCCACTCTTTCTCTCTCTCTATCTCCGAAACGACCTTCGTTTCTTCGGGATTTGGCCCTCTCTGTGTGTATGTGTGTGTGTGTGTGTGTGTTAGTGCGGTTTTTTTCCCCCTTCCAGTAGGACCTTCACCAAGCTTTGTGAAAGCCAAAGCCTTTCCCAGCCGACGGTGAGTGCAAAAAGCCGGTTGACGGAAATAATGCATTTATCGGGGGAAAATTATTTTCCGCTTAGCGCACACCGTTTGGGGAGTTGCAAGGGACAGCAGCCGGAGCAGGGGAGGGGAGTGGGGGGGGGGGGGGGGGGGGGGGGGCAGGAACAAGGTAGTAGATTGGGAGCTTGAGATTTCAGCCGCGCTAGATTCGCGTTGACGTTGGTTTTCTTTCTTCGTTCAAGCAAACGGTGTGCGCGCGCTTCAGCCGAAGTTTGCTCACAACTTGGATGAAAAACAAGCACATACATACACACACACACACACACACACTCACACAACTACCTACACATAGCTATGGTTTAGTGCTGATGCATTTTTCAAGCAGCAGGGTTTTCCCAAACTCACTCGCACATCATAATGACCGCGATGATGGAGTGGTTTGCTCGGGGAAAACCTCTCCCTTTCCGCAACCCTTTCCCAACGGCAAATTGATGATAATTTTACGAATTCACGGTGGACTGGTGCGCATCGCTTTGCTACCTTCCCTGCCGGATGGTAGCGAAGCAAACCCTCGGAAACGAAAAACGTTCCACTGTGAAGGTTGCAGAAAAACAAACCGTCTTGGCAAAGTAACGATCAACTTGTCGACAATTTTGCGTCAGTTTGTAATCTTCCGTGTCCAGGACAGCGTGGTCACGACAACTGGGGGAAAAAAACTGGTAACACTGCATTAGGAATGATTTGCGGATACTTGCGGGATTTGATTGGCAGCCGTTAACTTGTTTTTAGAGTTCGAGTTTTTTTTTTCATGCTCGAACGATGGCAACGGATCCATCTTGATGCATCGTTCAACTTTACGCTTAAGCTGGAAGCTGGATTGGTAGGGAACCTTGTTTTTTTATTTATCACAAAATGTCATAGATGCCCTGTTCATCCCCCATCGTTTTCCATCCCTGTTTTCTGAGCCTTTATTGCTTCACTCGGTTCGCTTCCTTCCAAGCAGTTATCGAATCATTTATGCAACAATTTCACTTTGAGTGCTTGGGTATTCCTTCTGTACCGGGTATGCATCCGGAAAAGTCGTTGCAATCAATCGATACACTTGCAAATTGTTACGAGTTCGGAGCCCGGCACGACCTAGCTTTTACGACCGCCGAGTGGTGGAAAGAAATTTATTCATTTCCCGACCGAAGCCGGTTTGAAGTGGCGCATCGCTTTCCGAGCACGAGCTAGAAAAAGTAGAAACTGAAATGAATCCCCACTCTTCACCACCCCCGACGGAATTGTTCAACCAGGACCGGGTCCGTGACTCGCACTTCATACACTAATCATGCTAAATGGCTTCATTCGGACGTAAAACGCAATTATATTTATTTCTTCTCGTGCCTCGCGTGCAACTTTCTTGCGAAACTTTTGAAGATCTGCGCTTCGCTTTGCTTCCTTTCACCTAGTTTTTTTTTTCTTCTTTCTCGTTTCTCTGCCCGCTCACTTTACCGTCCTAGCTCGGTGCTTAAAAATAGGCGGACAGATTTGTCTCAAAGTTTTTTTTTCCACCTCGGCGTTGTCAGGACGTTTTGTTTTTTTTTGATCTCCTGTTTTTGCACCATTTAAATTCAATGGCTTCCCCCCCGCATCACCCCCCAGGCCACCAAGTGTGATGACCGGTGTTTATTTCCATGCTGCTTCCACTTCCCAGTTTGTTCTCCTTCGGTTTTTAATTTCATTCGTCGCAACATGCAAAGCGAACGAAACTCCAATGGTTACCGTTTTCTCGGCGGTCCCCCTAGTTTGCTGCTGCTCTATTTCGATTTAAAGAATTTTATACCCTCCTTCTCCGTTCCGTTTTTTTTTTCTGCGGTCGCCATGTTTTATTCATCCGCCACAACATTCACCATGCAGCGCGCCACGAAGTCGGTAAACTTTTCGATTTTTTACCCGTCAAAAAGATGATACGGAGCCGGATTATGATAGCCATTATAATGATCACGAGAAAACGAGCTAGCCAAATGGGAAGGTGGGGGGGAGAGAGGTGTGAGGAATAAAATATATAAACGAATTAAAAAAACAGAAGTGATAAGATAAAAATACCTACACTTAAACATAGACACGTAGCGCTACCATGAAAACAAAGTTCATTCTAATGCAAGAATGCAAAGCTTGTTTTATTGATGAAATAGGCTGGCTGAAATACAGGATGGAGAACAAAGAAGCAAGAAAGCGGGGGGAGGGGGGTTCCATCTCGAAGGTTTTGTAATAATTGTAAACATTAATGAAACTGTTGACCTGATATAAGACGGATCACGATGAGTGTTTTAATTTATTTTCAAAATAGATAGTCAACAAGAAAAAAGCTATTAATCTGAACAATTCCAATTGTATTGTGAATAAATGAATGAACCAAACGAAGCCAATAACATGATTCACAATACCATGACAACAATTATGCCGCAAGAAAAGTTATTTCGTAATATATTAAATGCAAATAATACCAGTGTTCGACTTTAACAGCTGACATTCAAATATTGTCCAACCCTAAATTTCGCTTCAACGAAAAGATCAATGGACTAAATTAAATATTTATGAAAAAACGGTTCTGAATTACTGGAAAGTACGATTTGAAGATTATGGAAATGTACGGCTATGCATAAGAAATATTTTGCGAACTTCCAGGATCCTATTTGCCTATTTCAAATGCTTCAGAGGAAAGGCCTATCTTGTTTAAAAGCGGTTGAGCGGAAAATTAAATTAAATGTTACATTATAGTTCATTGAAAACGATTATTTACAATTAAAAAGCTCTTCAAAAGTTATTGATGATTTCCCACGAAAAGGTTCTTCTTTTTCATTGAATCATTTGAAGGTTGATTGTAGTTGAATTTAAATTTGAATTAGATACAGAGTGGTTGTACTTAAAAGGTTTAACTTATATCTGCTTCCTTTAGAATCCTCAATCCATCTAAGTATTGTTGCAGGCGGAGGAAACAGGTCAAGTCTTCCGTGCTTTCTTCCCTAAGTTCTATGTAGGTTTCGTTCGACATCGGACTTTTCATATACGATTCGCCTCTGGGCAACCGTTTTGACCCCGAGGTTGCAAAAGATCCAAGGCCCGTGTGGTGTACAAAAAACAAACAGGTAAAGAAACCTTGTGCGTGTGTGCGTGTGTATGATTTGCGACAAAACGCGCGCTCGCACCGTAGAGAGGGTATAAACAAATTGACCTCTTGTCGTCGTTCAGCAAGTGACTTGATGTTGAATGGCTCAGAACCCGCACCAAATCGAAAAAAAAACATACACACACGTTGTTGTCGGTGTGTGCGTGCATGAGGAGAGTGTTTTGGCATCGGTGTCCAACACCGGAAGGTGTGAAGCCTGCAGCCCCGGAGAATTGGAAAAGGCAAAAGCGTGTCGAGCAAATGACAGGAAGCGTCAGATCTTCACTCGCCACGCTCGAAAGTCTGCAACATTTCCCCCAAGGTCTTGTGTGTGTGTGTGTGTGTGTCCGGGTTTAGGCATGGCTCGCAGCCGCCATCAATAGGCCAAAACGCTACCATCTTCATCAGAGCGTCATCATAAACGAGCTCCCGGGGCCAACTGACTTTCGTCAATTTGCCGAGATTGTAGGACCTCCATGACGTGTGCGTGTGTGTGCGTGTGTTCATTGGTCGCCTTTGTCCGGGGCAGTTTTGCGTACAATCGAACCGAAAGTACAAGCCCTTGTCGTCGGTATTTTACCTTCGCCGGAAAAACTCACCCCAAAAAAAGGCTTACGATGTGTCCACTTGTCCTGTTGTCGTGTAGCTACCAAAACAAAGAGACAGGTCGAAGGCTGGAGGGTGGGAACGGAGGACGGGGGGGGGGGGGGGTCATTCATTCTCGAACGACAATCACCGGTGGTCACCTATTTACGATCGACACACACCGAAACACTGGCATGGTTTTATTTTATGGGCCGGCTGGGAAAATGGGCCGAAGCAACGGAAAGAAAAACACGTGCGCTGGAAGGGGAGGGGGAGGGGAGGAGGGAGCGTATCAGCAGGGCACGGAGAGAAAGATTGTGGCATTTTATAGCCATTGTAGCCGACTCTGCTCGACCAATTTTTCGAAGCCACCGCCCGTTCTTGTCTTGTTCACAAAATTCATGAGCTTTGTTTCGCCGACGAACGGGGACTTGGCGTTCCGAAAACCTCTTTCATCAGTGTGTGTGTGTGTGTGAGCATGTTTTTTCTGTCGGTTCTGTCCCCATTGGCCATTTTCTAGGCAGTGACAGGGCAGGCTTTCCACCTCGGTACGATGAGAAAACGGGTTTTTCAGTCCGTCGTTACCGTTTTTTTTTTTTTGGGGGGAAGAAAACAACACATCCTTCACCTGGGTGACTGATCGTCTGGCGGGACGTTTATCTGGGTGAGTTATTTTCTCGAACGCAGCGGAAATTCTCCCCCCCCCCCTCCTGGTGTTTCTCTAATTCGAACAACTTTGTGCTCGAATTTTCCTTGCGTTAGGAGCAATCATTAAAGAGAAGAAATGAAAGAGTTCACCAACTTCGATGGTGGCGTGTTCGAATGCAAACGGTTCTGTCGATGACACTTGGTGAATGTGAGTGTGTGTGTGTGCCAACTCGTTAGCTTCTGTTCGGGGTTTGAGCTGTGCGAAAGTTTAGCAATGGCGATGAATTATGCAAGCGACGGTTTGGGGGTTTTCGGCGGAACGACACAGTTTATAACTATTCGTAATCCGATCTCGTTTGCGTAAGTCATCGGTGTAAGTTTACCTCCGAGTGGTATGCGGAGGTGTAGGCTGAGCTGGAGGGATGGAGGTCACGACATCAAGCTTAAGGCTCTCCCGCTAATCCCGTGTATCGTTGTCCGATTACAAGCCACCAGACAGCCAGAATATGAGACCGATCCAGGTGTTCTAGTCCCTTCGGCTGCCACTACGGTGGACAAAGTTCTAACCATATGCGTGTGTGTTGGTGTATGTTTATGTATGAGCGTTTCAATAAACGGTGACACCAGCGCATGCAGCTAGGCGTGAAGCAGAGAACGTTACGTTTTGGCGGGGGAGCGAGTTGACAAACCAATGGGTAGTTTCGGGTTTTGCGAACCGAAACCGTCGTCGGTCAGCAACACCTCCGAGCAAGAGGACGGTGTATAGCATGGGCCAAGGGGACGGGGGGAGCGGCGGAGGAAAAGCTTAACCAACCACGAAAGCACCGCGTAGTCAACGGGCGTTAGGTCATGTTGTTGGTTTTAACAATTGGTCTCGGTGGTGATGAACCTGATGCCAGCCATCCCGAACTTGCCCAGCTCCCAGCGCAGCGACGGTATCACCAGATTTATCCCGGCGACCCAACGGGGACAGGGAACTCACACACACCGGTTTAGCCTCGCGGCCTCTGTGTTTCGCCGACTTAAACCTTCATCAGTTTGGGCAAATATTTGGAGACCAATTTTGTGCGGGCAAAAATAATCTCACCGTACACGCGGCTTCCGTCGACCCACTCAACAGACACACTGTTCGCGCGAAATTTTCGAGAATGATTACCAGCGTCGTCTTCCCGGGTAGGTGTGACTCGTAAGCAAGAGTGGCGGAAGTAGGCAGGTGAGTAGGTAAACAGCTCCTAAAATATTATGCCACTCCACCGAAAACATTGAGAAGTTTCTACAATCACCAGAGTATGTATCAAACATCTCCCAGATTTATCGGACAAAGGTTCTGGAACTACTTCAAATATCCAATACGATAACGACATCGAGTCTACATTATTTCATGACAAAGGAGGTTTATACAGATGTTCATTATCGTTTGACTCACAATACAAACAAGATATACATTGTTTTGGAGGTCTATGAAAATATTCTGGCATGTTTTGACATTGAACGATAATACCTGAATAAGAACTTTCAACATGTCTGAAATGTTTCGAACAACTTCTGGAAAGGATCTGGAATTACCTCAAATTTCCTATACAATTACAAGTTGAGTCTAATTAGTTTCACAACAAAGGATGTCTGTACAGTTGTTGACGAACTTTTATCTATACCTCTTCGCGAGATATTCCGGCAGATTTAGACTTTAGAAGATGATGCCGAAAAAAGAACTTTCCACATTCCTCAAATGTATCAAACAACTTCAGGAGAGGATCTGGAACTACTTCAAACAATTACAATAACGATATTGAGTCTGATTAGTTTCATGACAAAGAAAGCCTGTCGAGGTTTGAGAACTTATTCAAACATACTTGGACCGTAGGAGGGTAAAACCCCGGTTAACTAAGACATAAAGAAAATAATTTTGAGTATCGTTAAACCAATTCAATTAAGACCATCATAAAGTTTGGAGAAGCATCATACAGCGTTACTGGAGTAATCAGATATTGTAATCTACCTTACAGTACTCTGGAAAACTTTTGAAAACTGTTCAATCGCATTTAAGAATGTAGGAATCTAGATTTTCTCAAATCTGAATTAACAATTCAGGAATTTCTAAAGTCCTTTCATTGAGACTCTAGAGTTGTATTCCATTCAGCATTAAATTTCCAAAACAGAGATGATCCCTGCAAAATCATGTGTAAAAGAGCCATATTGAACTTCGTTAATCATAAGAACACGGTAGAAATCAGCGAAATTGATTGGAGATTATCATCCTTGGGAAGTTCGGAATTCTGGAACAAGTTCTGCATTCCCCAGAGCGATCGGTTTGCTAGCCGACAGTGTGACGCGCTGGACGAGTTTTGCTTGCTTGTGTAATTGGAACCTAACCTCGGGCCGCTGGTTTGCGTCTAGAAGGTGGGGCCCTGTAGTATCTGCATCACGATTAGCGAGTAGTGCGCGGCCGTGATTGTTATTCACTCTTTTCTCATCCCGTTCCAGCATTTCTACCCTTTACCCTTCACCCTCCTTAGCCATTCAGCTCACGAACTTGAATTTTGAATTTCCGCTCCACGCCGTTTTCATGAATAATGCAGCGAGTTATGGGTGTCAACATTCGGGGCCTGACGGACCTGACGGTAGCTGGCGCATCCGCGCCACCCTGCTCGTGCTAACACCTCTTTCCCCTTCCGATCCCACTCCCTCGCCACGCTTTGAATCTGCAAACGTAATCTATTTTGCGCTGATGAACGAATTCCTGGAAAGTTTCGCGGACGCGTTGCACGAAAACCCGTTACGCAATCATCCCAGCAAACCGGTTCGCTGTTCGGTCAGAATAATTGCCGAGCCGCCGTCGCATGGCTCCCTGCCAGCCCCCCCTCTTTTTTTTTTTTTTGTTTTGCTCCCTCGGATCCCAGATTTACCGATCGGGATAACACTTTCGTTAGAAATTCAAATAATCTGAAATTGAGACTCACGCCGCGCCCAACTTTCCCGAACGTTTCTTTTTTTTTTTTGCTGGACGTGCTACCGTTACGGTTTACAAATGCAGATGCTTTCTGCCTTTCGCTTCTCGACCCCGCCCCGTTTCGTCTGTGGTTCGTGCATCGAAAAGCATCGACGGGTGAAATAAAATCGGCAACAAACCTCCCGGTACTCAACGGCATTTCGTGAGCATTGTGCATAGTGGAAGGGGAAGAGGGGGGAGGGGTGTTTTCTGCAGGACTCCACACGATCAGGGCGTCTTGAGTAGAATGCTGTGCAGTTCCGATTGCACGTTGGATTCCGACCATGGAAACACCGCAACTAGAGGTGGGATAATAACATTCCAGCAAGGATTCGAATCATTCCAAGATTCGCTCCATGATTTGGTTCTTCGATCTGAATCCCATTCCGTATGATCATGCGTGCACATCGAAGTAACCAATTAATTTATTTAACGATTTACGTAATAAAATCAACAAATGGACAATCCTCTCCTCAGTAAACTCAGTTATCTGCTTCACTCAACATTTTTGCAGAAGAGTAGCATCTTTTTTCAAGAACAAATATGACAGTATTATTATTTCAATTAAATCCATCATCGGCAAAACATTATTTTCTTTTGATGGAGATAGAGTTAGGAGCCTACTACCCTGCATCCATTTTATAGCAGGTTACAAAATATATGAAATGTGTTTGAGGCATTAAGTTTCCAAAGAAGTCCTCATTGAGGATGTCCTTTCCCTGTTACGTGTGTGTCTTTTCCCAGAAGGAAATTGCCACAGTAATCGTATAGACTTTCGTATTTGTCTTAGAACTGAGGCTGTTTTAAACGTCATACGCGAAACTAATGAAAAACCTAATATAATTAAATTTAGTTCACAAATTGTAAATAACAAGTGTTGAATTTATATAAAGGCGATTTCAATGAGGGTAGTAGACTTCATATCGCTATAAGCAGCGTCTCTCAGAGACCTGTTGCATTAGGTTTAGTGTTCGGGTTAGAGTTCAAGGCCAGGAAGACGATACTTAATGGCGACTGTAACGATTTACAAAAATTTAATCTCTTTTCACATTTTCTCTTCATTGCCTCGTAACGTGTCTAGTTCGACTCCCCTGGCCTGTAGTCATATCAAATCCAACTAGATTCGAATCAAGCCAGAATCGAATCAAACCGAATCCCAAACCAATCCAATCTGATTCAAATTCCAAGTGAATCAAATCTAATCCGAATCCATCAAATCGGATCTAATCTCATTTCGAGTCCGAGCCTTCCGAATCCCGATCGAGCCAACCCTAAAACAGGCAACGCAAAGCAACCGGCCGTTCGGCGCCATATTGGAACGAAATTACAGCTATGCGAAACAATGCGCAAGGAGGCGGCGCTCACGGGGACGCCAGGTTCGCTGCGACTGGCGTCATTATTGTTTTACATTAATTGCTTTCGGAAAAGTTTATCCGTAGTCGCGTCACGACGGGTGGGTTTTCCTTTCTGGGTTTGCTCCGCCGCTTGCACACGTTAAACAAGGCGTTAATTAATCGTTGTGCACAGAAACTAGAGTGCAGGAAAGGGAGGGAGGATAATGCGGTAACATTCACACGGTGGTGGTTTGACTGTGACCGACTTCCTCCCCCCCACCCCCCCCCCACAGTTTTTTCGAATTTTTCTGAATCGACAAATTGGGGTTTTCCAACATCCACTTTCCCAGACCAGGGGTTTCGACGCGCCTGGTCGATGCTACTACGCTGCTCCACTTTTCAACTTTTCTTTTGGCTGGTGTGGGTGGTTTTTTTTTTCCCTCCCCGGGAGCTTTCAAACCCCGATGGCGGACAAATCATGCATTATTCCGTAGCGTAGCGTTCCTGCCCGGGACAACTTTATCTGTTGGCACCGGCGCACAACAACTACTGTCCCCGGTTCGAGATTTTCCGAGCTAGAATAAAAAAAAACCCTGCCTGGTGCGGTTTGGGAAGGTGGTAGGGGGAGGGGTAGGATAATTCATGTAATCTGGCAGACGAATGCATTCCGGCGAGCACGATTTTCATTCGTCTAACTGCAAGCTCCGAGCGGTTCTGGCTCGAAATGTTCTCGGTGTGTTGCCCAGCTGTCGCTAGCAACTTCGCACGATAAGTTCCTTCCTTCGCAACAGCGGCGATACATTACAGCGCGCCTGCCGATAGCGGTGCCCATCACTCCCGAGGCTGCGATGCTAGCCTGTGACAAACCCAGCCATCCTGCCATTGTTCCGGAGCATCCGATCTAGCTCCAATCTTATGCCCCAACTGGCGCCTTTATGCAACCAGGGAAAACCTCCTGCGTCCTTTCCTCCATACGGTGCCCTCCCTTTGTGCGTGTGTATGTGTGTGTGTGCATCGAGAAGGGTGGTGTCAAACTCAGCGTTTGCTGCCGGTTTTCACATTTTGCCTCAATTAAAACTTGTTCCAGCAAGCTCTGCTCTGGTTGGGCGGTACCTTTGGTTTAACACCATAAATGGTGGTGATAAATGCGCTCACTTTTTTGCCAGCGCGCGTGTGCGGGTGATGGTCCCGGGTTTGGTTTTTATGCTTCGATTTGCAAAACTGTCTCCGCCATATCGGTAAGCTGGATGATTCCGAGGTGGTTCAACGGAGATGGCACAGTTCCGTGAATAAATTGGGTCATTGGGTAAAGGAGTGGCTAAACAATATCCAGAACTGTTAAAATAAAAAAAAATAACAAAATAGTTAAACATTGTATCTTGAACAAAAAAATTAACCCTACACTTCATGAAGAACAATGCTAGACGGAATTTGCATCACGACGCATGCTGATGTGCTAACACTTATTCGTAAAGCCATCGAAGCGCGTAACATCTTGTTCAATGGTGAATATATAAACGACACATGTAACAGGGAGTTCAAGTCTTTTCTGATGTAATTTTTCTTTGCAGAACACAACATTGAAGTCCTAATTTAAATTATGTTCAATGAATCATTTTATTGTATTATCATATCAGTTAATTGATAATGAAAGTTAGTTCAAAATTTTTGATTGAATCAATTTTGATTAAAACCTCCTCAAAAGCATTAGTTGAAAACAATTGTATAACGAAGTAGTAATATGAGTAATGCTTTATATAAACATATTTCCAAGCAACCAGGGTAGTTTGTAATAGAAAAATATGGATCAACACACTATTGCGCAGAGGGGTTAATCAAAGGCGGATCTTAGGATGAGCAAACTAAGCAGCAGCAGCCTATTTTTTTAATTTAAATTTAAGAATTATTTTTATTATTTTGCATCAAACTTGCTTATTTTCATCAAATGCTTTATGAGGTTTTGGGCTAAAATATGACATCGATCAAGGATAATGGACATGGATTATCAAATGTAATATCCTGCACAATTGTGCTTTTTCTTTTTCATTCCTTTTTTCAATCATCAATTTCAAATTGTAAATAATAAAACAAACTGCTTGGCAATTTGGTTCATCGAAAATGAGATTCGATGAAAATAATTCTCTTGAAAAGTTATTGATCATTTCGCATGAAATAATGCTTTGGACATTGGGCTTTTGGTGATGAAAACATTTCAATGAAATTACATGAAGGAAAATTGTACTTTAATTTTAATTCGATTCTTGATTACAAATGGTTGTAGTTTTATCAAAATTCAAAATTTTATAAATTTTTGCATTTAAACCTGAATGTATTGCATGTTTTTATGGGCCTTCAA
Source organism: Anopheles ziemanni (assembly GCF_943734765.1). NCBI lineage: Eukaryota > Metazoa > Arthropoda > Insecta > Diptera > Culicidae > Anopheles > Anopheles ziemanni. Next base: position 13,578,183 of record NC_080707.1, on the reverse strand, counting down.
CTTATTCGTACCTTTGACCCCTAGTACGCTTAATCCGCTTCTAGGGTTAGTTATGAAAAACATTAAAATAAATAGTTAGCCACTGTTTAGGTATAAGAGAAGGCGAATAAAGCATAGGAATGTTTCAAAATATTTTCAGACTGTGTAAAAATAATACGAGGAAATAATTTTGAAAGTATTATTTTCAAAGCAAAACCGCCAACTTGGAGTGAGAAAAAATGTTTACGCATAACATCTAATCGGTTTGATCTTTTTCCCATGAAGCCCGGTTTGCTTACCGGCGATAAGGTCCGTTTCGTAGTTTGTATTTATATTTTAACCAGAATCGAAGTGTTCCGTCTGTTTCGGCGAAGAAAACATACACCAGCCGCCCGCCCGGAGCAACAGATGTTGATGGCCTGGAGGGGGGTGGGGGTGTTTTACAGGCAGCTGCTGACGCCACTTTTTCGGTTTCCGGGTCCTTTTGTGCCCGGTGGTGGGAAATTTCATTGAAAAACAAGCGCGGCGGGACGGGGTTGCATGACCAGCAGCGAATTTCAATTTACAATCCGTTCGATGCGGTGGCTGGGTGAGTGGGAGAGGGGTGGTAAAACGATGGCCGACGGAAATGTGCACGAACGCAAACAATTAACCAACTGCATCCGTGGTGTTTCGCAAAAGGGTCGGCTCCGTAGTTTGATCACAAAAGGCACGCGAACGAACCGGACGGACCGGTGCCAAAGGGGGGGCTTAGGGTGTCCTGGGTAGTGTCCAGTAAGGCAACCCCCCCTAGCCCACATCCCGCGTAGGGAAGAGGTTGGGCTTCCCAATGATGGGAGAAACATCACACCGAGCGCGCAACGGAAAAGCGAAACCAAAAAAGGCTTCCAACTGCAGCAGACTCGCACTCGCTTCGGCTGTTGTGGTTGTATGCATGCAGCTAGCTTTTCCCAGCAGAAAGGGTGGTTTAATATTATCCTCTGCCCGATTCGAACGGTTCCCACAAGTTATGCAACACGCCCGACATGCTCGCGACTGCAATGAACAATTAATGGGAAAAATATAATGTGCTGGTAGGAGAGCGAGGAAAAACTCCAGCGCACTGTTGACATTTCAACGAATTTTTAACTTACCCACACACTGCACCACAAGAAATTTATAAGATCTTTTTTTGAATTCTACTTTAGGTTTTTAAAACGAGTGAAACATAGTTTTGTGTCTTATGAATCATCTGGCGAGATTAATTCAGAATGATTCATGGATCTTTTGGAATTCAATTAATAAACAATTGATGAACCTTGGGAAGCCTTAATGAATCATCATGAATCGTTCATGAATCATTTACGAATCTTCTTGACTCTTTGAATGGCATGAATTAATCGACCAAAAAAGAGGAGTCTCATCACATTTTTAGGGGCTTTACTTTGCTGTTCTCAAGAGTCATTTCAGGCTAATGAATCTGAATCAGAACCACACAACGCTACAACAAACCCTTCGCTCTTGGTTTGATACATGCTACAACGTTCTAAGACTTTATTCAGGGACACAAAAAATCCAAAATAAAACTCCATCAACTTCAAAATAAAGCTACATACTCTCCGTGCTGTATTTTTTAAACTACTAAATAGAAATAAGTAAAACAAATTTAAGACATATAAGTTGAAGTTCAAATTCACCAAACCAAATATAATGTAATTGGAAAGGTTTCCATCTAATGAAAATGGTTTAATACGCGAATATAAATCATTGGTTCAAGCACATTTACTAAAAATCAGTGCGTGTGCGATAACTCTAGCTACAAATTCACAGAATATTTCTAAAAAAGCAACAGTAACATCAGAATATGGATGGAAATCGACTCTAGCAGAAAACTGTTTCAACTACATCGTAAATGAGTCACGCTGTGGGTAACAATTGCTGATCCTAACTCGCTTACGGGAATCACTGAACTGAAAATTTGCTTTCCTCATTTACAGTGAATAAAAACAGTTTTATTTATAAAGCTTGGTTCTGTAATTAGTAACAACAATTTTAGTTTTGTCAATTCAAGCTGTTAACATTACAAAAATTGTTGATTCAAATAAAAAATACCTTTTCAGAACATTGGCTAAATCAACAACAAACAATTTATTTCATAAACAGCTCATTGTGGATTGTTTCATTTCAAAAGAGTCGTTTAAGATGAGATTATTTATCCCAAGCTTAACAATTTATATTTATTTATAAATTAAACCGAACCCCACAAATTGTTGCCCTGTGACCGCGAAATGGGACGTCATTCGCTTGGATAAATCGTTTTTCCGAGGTTCTGCTAGCTGGCGGTTTCATTTTCTGCTTGAAGGTTGAGGGTGGTTTCGAACGTAGGACGCAATTTGCTTAGCAACCATTATCCAGACGTTCGACAGTCTCGGGCGGAGATTCTGAAGTCATTTTAATCATCTCGCCGAGGTTGAGAAAAACGTATGTTTTTGACCGATAAATGCAATGTGGAAACGGAAGCCGAGCTAGTGTAAGCGTTTTTGCCACTGTTGCCACTGCGACCGTGCAGTACATTGTCGCCGCAAAGTAGCAAACAGCTACTACGGGGGTGGAAAAATGTCATGGCAATAATGATAGCATGCTTCAAACTACCGTTTCCTCCCCCCGGTTGACGCGCGTTTCACCCTTGATTCCTCACCAGAACAAAGGGCATTAGGAACCCCTTCGTCCAGTCGTTTGTTTTATTTTGCCATTGTAAACTATATTTTATAAAATATAAGGCATTTTTCCATAACGCTCTCTAGTGTTGCCCCCCCCTGCCTTAGCAAAAGCTAGCCACAGCTAGCTTTTCATAAATGCAATCCAATTACTGCATACGTCAGTAGCATAATGTTTGTCGCGTTCTTTTCCACAAATAGGTTTACATTTTCTCTTTCGCTTTATCACTCCCTTTTTTCCAGCTTTTTATCTTTCTCGTGCTTTCAAGTTGTTTTTTATCTTTTTTCCATCCCTTTTTCTCGTTCTCTCTTGACATTGTCTTCTTAGTTGTTGTGTTTCGGTTGTTAAATCCTTCACTGTAGTTCTTGAAGGGCGCCAGAGCTGGTTGGACACCCCCGAGAGAACCACGAGCAATAGGGAGAAAACCCTTTTAGTTTTGCTTCAGACCCTCCTCTCCTCCCTTCCTTCCTCCCTCCTCGCTCCTAGCATCCATTGGTTTGGCTTTGGTGGGGGGGGGGGGTGTGTTTTTGCTCTCCAACCGGATACGCTTCCGAACAATGACAATTTTCATTACAAACCCCACTCGCTTGGCACCGGGTGTGTGTGTGTGTGTGTGGGTCGAAATGTGAAAAACAGGAAGGAACAGGAGTGATTATTAGAGGGTGGTAAAGAGGAACGGAAAACTAACGCATGTTCACACATCCAAATTGTGACGCCCGGAACTTTTCGCAAAAAACCCGTACGCCTCTTCGAAACGGTTTTCCGGCAAACGGGAGGAAACTCTCACCTACCTACCACCCCCCTCCCCTTCCTTCTTTTTCCTGCAACCCATTCCACGAGCAGTGATTTCACATTTCACCAAGAGATGGGAATCCGCTCGCATGGGGCCTCCGGTTGTTTGGCTGTGGTAGTGGCATTTCCGACAACCCTCGGTAGTTGTTTGCGGTCATTGAGAGCCCGCCTGTTGTGAATACACTTGCGCCAAAACCACCTGCCACGCCGTGGAGTTGTGTGGAAAGTCAAAAAGAAAGCAACGAATGCAAGGATAAAAAAACATGTAATGCAGGGAAGTGTGCGTGCGTATACGTCGGTATGCATATTTTCTGTGAGGGGTGTGGGTGGGAGAGGGGGGGCAGGTGGAGGGTTTCCCCGGAACACTGCAAAAGAATGTGACGACGAATGCGTTTTCTACGGTTTGAAGTGGCTGCCAACACATTCATTGCGTGGAGAGGGGCATTGAAAGGAGAAAGGTAGCAAAGGTGGGGGAGGGGGGGCGGGCAACGATCGACACGGCAGTGAATGATTGCGCAACTACAATTTAGCTGCTGCTGGAATTTGCGCAAAACTATTCCCACAACACCCGGCCGGGATTTGGAGCGGGCCCGTTCCTTTGCTGCGGCCACGTCACGCAACCGATGCTGCGGTTTGCGTCTGCGATGCAATGGGGGAGGGGGTGTGGAGTTCGTGGACCCGTCTGACGGAAAGGCTGAAGCACCATACATCAGCGCTGATGAATGCACATACACTCGAGTGGATCGGATGGTGGAAAAGGAAGGCTGAGGGTAGACGGAAGGGGACTGGGCCAGATCCGGCGCTAGGATACGTGTAGGCTCCCGAAGGCTGTGGTGGTGTTGGTGACCACAGCAAGCACGTTCCCTCGGATGCTGCGAGAGTGCGAGAATTCCTGGAAAATGTCGGCCTGCCCAGGTCCGTTTGGGTTCAGTCTTCAGGGTGCAACGGAGGGCTCTTGAAGGCCTTAAAGGAGGGAAAACGATGGTGGAGGTGCCTCCGAGCTAATCTGGTTGCGATTGTACAGGCCGCTTTCCATTTTGGCGAACACACGCGTTCTACACGCGTTCAGGCGTTCAGACATAGACCGCCACAACACGTCAAGAGAACACGAGGAAAGGACGTTACCGAAACAGGGGGAGCGGTGAGGGCATGAAGAAGACGACACCAAGAGCAGCCTTGAACAGATAAAACACTTGCCAGCACGAGAACCAAACCATATCACACGGAAACCGAGCCCTCCAACCCTCCGGAGCGTCGGTTTTTCCGAGATCTAAGCACGCGATCGGGAAACTCCGAGGAAAACAGGATACGGGAAATACGTAGTCTGTGGTACTTACCCTCGATCGTCCACGACCTCCGCCACTGCCCGAGTAGCCACCGTCGTAGCCACGCTGTGGAAACTGGTTCATCCATTGTCCATCCGACAGTTGTTTGCAAATGGTTGGCCGCACGCGCACAGAGAAAGAGAACAAGAAAACAAATTGCAAACGGTGACATTAGGTGTTAGTTTCGATGTTCGCTTGCTTGGAAGCTGGAAAAACAAATCATTCGGTGTTTCGGTTAAGCTAGAGAAAACTTAAAAAGAACCATCGTTTCCTGTTCATCGGCCGTGCGTTTTTTTTTTCGCTGCACCAGCAAAACACGCACTCACACTCTTTTAAACACACACATACACAACCACACGCACTCAGATGTAAAATATTGCGGCAGCAAATCCACCTGTTCTTAGTGTTTACCATTTTCCTTTAACACATTTACTGCCATGGCTTTCACTTTTGATAGCCAGCTGTCATTAGTTCTAAAAAGTTTTTACACCCATAAATGAATGAAAATGCAACACAAAAACTGAAAAAGTATTGAAAACTAATTCGTTTGGACGCTTCACATATGCTTGGTCTTCGAAAACCCGCCAGTTTGATTATTTTATAAACAACTTTTATCATAAACGATTGTACTAAAAAGGCGTGAAAAATGAAATTTGGTGGCAGAGATAAGAGTTTCGTATATCAATATTGTGTGTGCATGTTTTAACGATATAAGTCAATTTTGTAAATTGCAAGCTTGCCTTGTCGTTTCTATTTGCACTTTAAGCGAAAAGAAACAAATTCACCGTAACTAATGGTTGATTTTATTCCGAAATAAAGCTACTTTTATCCTTTCCTTTATACATGATTCCTTGCTCTGCTATTTTCTTATCGTTTGCCTTCTTTCATAAATAGACAACATTGGTAATGAAATGTTAATGATTGTATAGGTTACAGCATTGTTGTACCTTGAAAGAGAAAAATGCCAAATAAAGCATAACTTATGCATAAGTAATTGTAAAACTATCGTTGAATACGAGAGGCTTCACGAAAACCAAAATCGATGCAATACTTATGTGGTTAGATAAAAACATTGTTCATTAGACTGAAACACATATGAAAAATAGTAACAAAAATTGACCTTGCAGTAAAGAAAACAACGAAAAATTACACTGTGTTCGATATTTTCAAAAAATAGAGCCCAATCACAACAAGTAAGATCAATTCTTCATACATGTTGAATATAAAAAAAAACAAAAGTCACTCATTCACAAACTACAAACTCATATAAAAAAATATCATACAAAAACGACCGCTAAACCATAAATTTGGTTAAATTTGGTTATAAACTTTCTTCATGTTACTAATCTGAAAATGAAACTCTGTTCAAAATGCTCAAAAATTCGTTCTTACTTGCAAAAGGAGCAGAACAACGAAGCAGGTATATGAACTGTATCTAAAACCGGTAAACAGTGCAACCACTTACTGGTACCTGAGGTTTATCTGGTAGGAATGTCGATAACTACTGTAGTTGGGCACAAATACAGTGCGTTCCTGAATGATAATCTTTTGCTTAACGAAAAAAAATCTTTAAATAGCCAAATATTCCATCAAATAGAAGCAAAAGAAGAATAAATATAGAAAGGGTGGTGATTCGTAGCTTTCGTTTAGAGACAGCAGTAAGTTACAATAAGTTTTTGGATTAATTTTTGCTAGAAAAGAGGCCAAAAATCTGAACTACTGTTATTTGCTATAGGGAAAGCTAATTATTTCATTCCAGGCTTACGCTAAATCTTCAGAATCAACCTTCATTCGATAGTAAAATCGGGTTCTTGAAATATATCCATTACACTTGTGCAACAGTTCCGACTCCCATTCCCCGCAAGGGCGGCCTGCTGTGGTTTGGAAACATCACATTCAAATCCAGAACCCCTTTTTCTGATGTCACGATTATATTTGATTCTGTGTTTGCCCATTAAAAAGCTTGTCTGTGATTAGTTTTTGTCCCTCCCTTCTCTTTCTTTTCATTTGTCTAGTCGACGTTTCTGTTCCGTGTTGGTTTTTGTTTTGATTTTCCAGCGCTGCTGACAACCGAGCCTCCATTAGACAACCTGCCAGAACAGGCGATGACTTCAGCTTTGCATTTCGGTGCTTCCCCCGCTGCCGCGTTCGCCACGCTGTTTGTGTTATATATTTTTGTATAGCTCGGTTTCTTTTTTTGTTTGTTTTCATTGCTCGCCAAACCAACCCGACCATTCCCAGCGGGATGCCGTAGCTGCCAGTTACCTGTCAGCGCGGTTGACATCGCCCATCGACAATCGGACAAGTAAGTGCGTTTTTGTTTCATTCCCTTTGTGCTTGGTGGAAGGGGTTTTTGGGGGGGTGGGGCGGGCAACGAATAGTTGTGGAAAACCAGTTTCCCGACTGCTAACCCTTACCTTCCCACCGTTATCAGCCTCTGCATGGCATGAACGATTCTGCCAACTAATCACACGCTCGTGACCAAATTGGTTTTTGGTGGGGAAAAAGAAGCGCAAGAGCAGTGCAACAGTCGGAAAATCCACGATGCGGTGCGATTTTCCGACCTAACTCGGCACACGACAAGCGCGGTGAATGCAGTCGGTTGGTGGATTAAATGTATTCGAACGGTATTTTACTGTAACTTGTTGCGATATGCAACAATTAAAATGGAGTAGCTTGAAAGGGAAAACGAAACATTTCGAGGAGAATGGCATAATGCATTCATCAAGAGAAAATCGAGCGTCCCAGGGAAGTTTAATTGTTTTCCCGGTGTTTTAAATACGAGCAGACAAATTAAACTAAACGCTAGACGCATATAGGAACATAAACAAAAATATCCCTTCAATTTCATTTCCTACAGGTTGACGTAATGACTTGTTTTTTTATTTCAATTAAAATGCATGAAACTAAAAAGCAGCATGCGACAACGTGAAAGTCCGAAATTCATAAACCTTACATTCGGGGGAAAGAAATTGTGTTAATGGAGATTGATGTGATGGGGGGGGGGGGGGGGGGGGGGGGGGGGGGAAGAGGGGGCTGCGAGGTGAGAGGTGAATTGAAAGGCCATGACATGACAGTTTATCACCGGTAGGCTCAAACGGAAAACCACACGTTGCTGAAAGCCAGTGGTGAGCCCTTTGACGCGCGACATTTTTATCATTTATATTAAATCCTTTCCCCACACATCGGCCCCTCGTTTCACTCACCCTTTTTTTCGAAATATTCACAAAACCATCAAAGTCATCAATCAGGGAAGGGCACAATTTTCCACATACAACACACCGGAGTTATAAAACAGCAACAAAACAAAGGCAAAACGGCAAATCTCCATCCACGCACACACATACCGTGGTGGTCACCTGGTGGGAGCTCAATTAAAATAAAATCTAATTCAAAGGACCATTCCCACCCTATTTTGTGCGGTTTGTCTGCTGATTATGTGCAAGTGGAGGGTGGAAAAAAAATACACACACACACGCACTCAAATGGACGGCCATAAAAGTCAACTACGCTTCAATCTGCCCGCGTAGGGTTGGGGTTTAGAGGGGAGGAGTTTGACATTTATCCAGCACGACGACATTTAACCGCGTGCCGAAAGCCTCTAAATGCAGTTCAACACGCGTAGCGTAAACGGAAACAAAAAGTCACAAAACGCTGAATGAAGGATGGTTTGATAATCACCAAAGCCCACACCATTAACTGGCTGGCGGTTAGCTCGGGGAAAAAACACTCAATAGACATAAGAATAAAATTATATCATAATGCGGCCATACAAGCTGCATCCGGTGTAATCTGCAACATGAGGCATTGTTGTACTTGTGCGTGGTAGGTCAGCGAATCGTTTAATTGATGGCACTACGTGGGCTTCAGTAGGTTGAAAATGATCGCACGGATTTGGAGCTTAAGGCTAGTCGTTTTAACATTTTTACTTCAATCCGATTTTAGAAGAGTGTGAGTATTTTTAGTACAAGTATTTTTAATAAATTTTGTTCATAAAACAAATATCGAGGCATGTCTTTAACCAAAATGGCTAAGCTTCCAAAAGCATACATTTTTGCATTTACTTTAGCTTAATTCTTTATTAATCCAATACTATATGAGTTTTGTGGCTACACTTATATTACAATTACTTTAAAAAAGGGTAAACTTTCTTCGGTGAAAGGAGAAAATTTGCAATAAATAGAAGAATTTTTTATGTAAGTAAAGTAGTTTAAGTAAGTAAAGTAGTAGAAAGAGTAATAGTAGAAAGTAAAATTTAAGTAAAAATAAATGCAAGTACTTTACTTGGGTTCCATAAGCATAATTTATTATAATTTCTACAGCATACTACTGTACAAGTGCAATACTATATGATTTTCATGGCAGCTTCAAATAAAAATTGTATTAAAATTATTGTACTAAAATGTGCTAAAACCAGCTTGAACCAGTCAAAGAATCGAAAAATGAAATCACCTGGCCACTTTCTGCCCAAAAACAAAATCAAAGAATAGTTAAATAAAATTTTACTCTTTACGTTCATTGCATTTCTCGCTGGAAGTTTGATTATATGTAAATGTCCAATGCTAACCGCACCGTGGTTTCCGGTTTACAGCTTGCGCGTTTTTTTGCCTCAGCTCTCTACCATTTAGGTCGAGATTTTCCATCATCTTGCATTGGGGTGCGCTTTTACGATACAATGCGAAATGGCGATGCAAACCCTTGCTCCCATTTTGGGAGCACTCTTGCAATGGGCAAACAGTAAGCTCCCGCTGGAATGGCATACCGCCCTTTTGGCCACACGGAGAGAAAGGGAAATGAGGCACGGAGACCATAAAAGTACGACTTTAAAACGAGCTTCTAATTCGAACCGCTCACCGTCCCGGGGAGGCGTGTCAGCAGGGGTGAGTTATTTTCATCTGTCGCAAAGCTCCCCCGAGCCCATCATTCTTACCCTGGGGCTTGACCTGCGGGACATTTTTATCACATGGTGCCCTTCGATCTCGAAGCATGGAAGTGCATGGGATGCGGTTTTATGTTCACTTTTTCCTACGATCACCAAGACAAAGCGTTCCTGGGAAATCTCGGTGTCAAAATAAGAATACCGAAAATTTGTTGGTGACTGAAAGCAGAGACCAATTAACAAATGGATATCCACTAATAATAGTAAAGATAATAAAACAAATTTCCCAAAGCCTACGGCAATAATAGAAACGGGAGAATACGAGTGGTAATGATGAAAGAGAATGTTACCCAGGGCAATTACAGGCCGTTAGAGATGTTTGCTTGGTGTTTCAAAAACCAAAATATAACCATAAAGCAAAAAATTATTTTAAAATATACAAGCTAAAGAGAGAAAGAAAAACCGGAACGAAGAAAGGAAAGACATAATCAGACAAGGATGAATAGATAAAGCGAAACCAGCGAAACTGTATGTAGAAAAGGAAAAAAAGTCAATCAGTAAGCACTGATGCACCCATTTGCTGTATTTCCAATCGCCACTAACAACGCCACCATTGCATGGTATCGGTGATGCTGCACTGTCATCAAAAAACCGCAGATTCACCCTGAAGTGCAGTTGCGCTTCGTGAAGTGCATTTTTGTTGCCCATCAAAATAGTTAAGAACAAAAAAAAACTCAACAAGCTATTCCGACGTATCCTGTACCCTGGAGCTGGGTTGGAGGTGGTTTTATATTTTAAGGTCTTTCGTACTGGAAAAAAAACCATGCATGTGAATGTATGTGTGAGCTTTTTTAAATAGTTTTAACATAACTTACGAACAAAAAATTTGGCACGTTGTGTGCGGAGTTGATAATCCAGAACAAAAAAAAAAACAAAATAAGCGTTCTATAAATTAAAGAATGGTCTTCACCATTCTTTTCTTTTTGGAAGCGCACGTTAAAAAAACAGTGGACGAACCGGATGGCGTCGGTTGGCAAATTCGCAAATAATCACTTCCAGTCAGGAAAAAGCAAAACGTGTAACAAATTCAGCAGCAAAACTTGCAACGCACCGAGAATCACAGGTGAAGGAAGTTACCGAGTAGAAGTGGGGTTGTAAATTCAAATCGAAGGGTTCCGGAAAATATAAATAACCAAAGCCAACAATCGCCTTAAAATTACCAGCACTTGCGCTAGTAATGGGAAACCAACAAGCGCTTTTGTGTGGTTCATGGTATTCAGTTTCAAGTGAGTACGTGTGTGTATATATCGGGGGGTTAGTAGCGGCAAATTTCTTTTCAACTTATCCTTTGACTACCATACTGCTTTAGTAAATTTGTTTAATACAACCATTTATCGATTTGGTTGGAAAATTTATTAAATCAACGCTATTCAAAAACCAAGCAACGGTTAAGCTTCCCAAATATGTTTGTCATTACTTTTGCTTACTTCTGTGTGCACTACTACAAAGTGGTGGGCGTTCCTAGGGTGGTGTAAATGTTTGATGTTAATTCCTGTTGCCACCCGCTTTTTGGGTAACATGGCAGTCAACTTGTTAATTGACATATACATAATAGTTGTCAAGCATCTTTTTCGAATAAATATCGGGCTTCTTTTTTTTTTTGGTACGTTTTGTGAAAATAAAAACTTCCTTCCAAAAAATGAGCAACATAGTATGTATTTGACTACAAAAATATTCATTATATAATGTAAAAAATCACTTTGAACTTCGTTTCGAACGAAACTGAGGCTTAACCATTGTTACTTTTGGCATATTATAAGGCTGATAATGTGTGTGGTCCACCTTTGTTCTTTGATTTTCACGGATGCTGCCATTTGTATAACACTTCATTTGCATCAACTTATTACTGGCAATCCCTTTCATCTTTTCCATAGGCAAGTGGTTTGAATTTTTTAATTACATTAAAAGTAGGTGATTTTTGGTTTCCTATTTAATTTTATTACTATTCTTGCTTTGCTCTTGAACAGTAATTACATTAAAGAGAAAAGGGCACTCGTTAACTTGTGGTTCGAATGTAATTGCTTCACAGTTGCTACCTTCATCCCTTTTCTTTATTACCAGCTACGATGGCAATTTGCGTTTCGCAGGGTCGACCGATTCGTTTACGAATATGATTTAATTAAGCTACCACACTAATTTATCTCAATTCCCGGGCTTTAAAAAAGCTTCCGAAGAGCGAGCGAAATAGAGGTAGAGAGAGAGAAAACTGATAAACTTTCCACCTTTCCATTATGATCGATCGTGCTTTTGCCTTTGCGTTTGCCAAAGTTTTGACCACCCGTGGCGCTCGTTAGCTGCAATGATAAATAATAGATTGTACTCCAGCCCTCCGGCATGCGCTGATAGGGCGTTCGGATTTTCTTCTGGTCACCGCCATTTTGCGCTCCTCGTTCCCTTTCTCCCTCTCTTTTACTCACATGTTTCCCTTTTGCAAGCGGTCGCGCAGTGTATAACAATAACAAAACATGAACACGCCAAAACAAACAAACTAAAAGAAAATAAAACACAACAAAACAAACCGAAAATTCCGCAGGGTGAGAGAGAGAGGAAGAATCCCTCGAGAGTGTGAAAAAATCAATCAAAACTTTTACTCATAAAACCAACCGTAGTGGTTTGGCCCCGTGCTAGTGAAAGGGAAAAAACGGGGCACTAGCGAAGCGAAGCGAGGTAAATCGGGCTATAAAATGGTGGTTCCACACGTTCACGATCCTGTTCGAGCAACGCTTTCACCGAGCGGGATCCATGTGGATCCTGCCTGGCTTCCGGCGATGAGAGAAGGAAGGAAGGGTAAAAAAGGACGAACGAAAAGAGAACCAGAGCGATGGAATGGAAAGAGCAAAAAGCGGGCATGTAGGTTTTCTAACAGAGGCGCCGGATCATACAATCAATTATTGGCTATTTGATCTCCGTCTCGGTCACTTTTCACGCCCCGTTCGCGCGGAGGACGAACAAGATGGCACCGGAACGGCTTCCACATGCATAAAAGCATCCCTCTTTCTCCGGTGTCATCTGTTTTTTACTACCGAGAGACAAGCAACGCGGACACGAGAAATCGAAACCCGACAAATGGGGAAACATAGGACGAGGAAAAGCAGGGGATTAAAAATCGTAACCCACCGGGCGCCTCCATCGCCATTTTCTGCACAGAAGAAAAGCAACACCGGGAGATGAAAGGGAGGGACCGTACTGGTCTGGTGAGAAGATAAAGTTTTCCCTGAAACCCAACATTATGACCAAACACTGCGATATCCATTGGCATGATCAATGGGTCGGTGTAAATGCTTTGTTATGCTCTATTTGTTTCACACGCGCGCGCACACACACCCACACACACACTCGTTGATACAGTATCTGCGTCATCACAATGAGAGATTCAGCTTGCCACTGGCTCGGTGTACATCGTCTAATCGATTGCGGTTCAATTAGTAATCGAAAAATGCAAACGATAATCTCCAAAATGAAATTTTTAAACGTCATCAACGAGTAAGGAGATTAAAAACCTGTTCGTTGATATTTTAATCGATGAAGATTATTTAAAAATTAATAAAACAAACCATCCTTAGTATATTATTATTCTAAAGAAAGTTAAAGATACTCAATTGATATTATCAAACGTGTACAGAAGTATTTACAGTACTGCCAAAGTGGATAACGACGAGTTTTCAAAGTTAATGGACGGTTAGTCACTTTTAGGCTTGTATTCTTCATAAAAACAGAGTGCAATGTTTCAAAACTCTTTAATAAATAAAATGACAGATAGCTCTCTTGTTTCGGCATCGACATTTTTTATACCCTGGTTATTTGTTTTAGATATCTAAACCAAAAAGCTTTCCAGAGTTGCTAGATTAACTAAAATATTGTTATTCAAACATAAGTATTTTTTTTATCGCAAATTTACTCGAAAAGTTGAATGTTTCAGCTGTAGTTGACTCTAGAACTGAAGCGTTTAAGGGTACTGTTGACATCAATTTGAAATTTTCAACTATTTGTTCTTGATATTTTTCCACACATAACCTTATTGTGTGTTCTTTAATGTTATGTAAGTTTTACTGCTGGACTTCTAGCATTTTTAAAGAAATCTCGCTCCAGTCCTGCACCGAATTCTATTTTGAAATGTAATTTTTTCAAAAGAGAGCTTGCGAGTAAACATTCTAGACGGTATGCTTTCCTCGTTGATGAGATCGTGTAGCATTTCGTTGTTCGGTGAATGTTTGTGTAGAATGCCACGATGACATAACCGAATGGCATGATAAGAGGGTGAAAATTTATGGTTCAATTCAAGCGATGCAACGAGATCGAAACGATGCATAAAACTAAGATTGTTGAATGTTAACTAGGTGCGATGGTCCGATCACATGATCCTGTTTGAATGATGGTACGATGCTATGAGTGTACAAAACAAAACACAAAAACTTGAGAAAGCAATAATGTAAGAAGATGCAAAACGAAAAATAGGCAATCCAACTAGAAGCAACGTAAGACTGAACCTGAAACCACTCGAAAGTATAACGCAAGAAAAAGAAACGAGAAAAATGTGAAACACGAACGCAAAAGGGTGACATTTGATGTATGTTATGATAGAAAGGAACACATACCGTCCCACTCGCCTCAACACCACCATAAACAGCACTATTAGCTTCATTATAATAAGATTTACGGGCGCGAGTCCGGTTCGCGTCGGTCGACTCGCGGAAGCGATAGCGTACCTTTGGCTGGTTGACCTCGCGCGTCGAGATGCCCATCTTCTCGTGATGGCGCAGCTGCACGGGATAGATGATCTGGTAGTAGCTGCTACCGATCTTATCCACTAGCTCCTGGTTTTGCTGGTGCTCCTTCAGCAGACGCTCCACTTCACCTGCGGGAGAGAAAAACAAGAGGAAGAGAAAAGGACGGATAAAGAAGAGTTAGTAACGCTCGGGTTGGAAATCGTTCGGTGGGACAATGCTGCAATTAATTATGTTCCCGATTGCTGACATCAAACATGATTTTTCCAATTCTACCCCGGTAAATTTTTCCCGAGAACGGGATGATTCCTGTTGGAACGTAGTTGCGCCAACTCGGGCGAGAATTCAATAGGTTCGCGGTTACCGATTCATGGTTTTTCGCGGAAAACAGCACCAGAGGTTATTTGCCTCGGCCAAATTCTTCGTATTTTGTATTAATTTTAATAATGTCATTACGATAAAAGTGATACTTTTACTGGGGTCGTTGCGGGTCAATAAATGTAAAATGATAATTAACTGAACTTTGCAAACCTATAAGATTTCGTTTACGCTGATTTTATTTTGCAAATGATTTCATGTGAAATTGTCGATAATACTCATCAAAGGGTGGTCGTACTATTTCATTGAATTAATTATCAATACGTGAATCAATAAATATGACTTAAACACGTTGACTGCCAAGCGTTTTTAGCACATTTTTTAGTACAATCCTTTTAAATAAAGTTTGTTAGTAAAGTTTGTCAAACCGACGGTTTTCTAAGGCTAAGCAAAGTACGTAGTTAGCTTTCCAAAGAACTTGTTATTTATCTTACTTTGGTTTTCATGGTGTATTTTCATTTATTTATGGGCCAAAAACTTTTCAGAACTGATTTCTGCTGTCACCCACATTACATTAAACTACCATTATAGCTAGAACTTGAATAAGTGAATGTATTACTTTAGTTTTAATCAAGTGATGCTCGGTCTCGATGTATAAATTAGAATGTTTCAATTTCAAGAAGGAAAGTTTCATCGAAACAGGGAATGTTAACAGACGCATCGAGGAAGTTTGCGATTGATTAGGGAAGCAAGCTTTCATCAGTGTGTAATCTAATGGATAGAAAATTTGAAGGTACAAGTTTTAATGGAAATGAAAGATGAGTAAAAATACACAGATAATAAATTACTTTTCTAGTGTGAACATAACGGCGTGGATCAAATCAAAGTAAATAAACAAAGTAAAACTATCGAAGACTTTTGTGAGGTTGACAACTCGCTCCCCTAATCGGTTGCAAAGCTCTCTGTTTGGTATGCACGTTGACCCTGAGCTGTCTGACACAATCCCCTATATGATTGCTAAGGTCGCTCTATCGGTTAAAAATATTCCTTTCGCTTTTGAAATGTTATTTCTACCAATTAAATATTCCATTAAATAGATCGTAACCCTGTATGGGTAGCCTGATTAATCTAAATCATAGAAATTGACAATGACGCTGGTGTTGAGCCATGTTATGAGTAAAAGGGTCGTTGAGAAACACTTTTTTACTCCGGGTTTTCATCATATTTCGGGTATTCCTTTTGGAATCAAGTAGATAAACCGATCCATTCAACGACTTCAAACATTTTAAATAAGATTAAACTAATTTATTTTTATTTTTTTTATTTATTTATTATTTTTTAATGATCACCTGTTTAGTTCCTTGAAAAAACATTATAAGCTCAACATTTAAATACACATACCAAGAAAAGATATAGATACATATTTGGAGGTTTTACTTAAGTTTTCCCGGGATTTATTGATTTGGTGAATTATGAGTTTCGAAAAAACTGGATTTATTCATCGATTTGAATCGATATTTGTGGCGCCATTTTAGGACCGCCCTTTAGTGACGATGACCGCCTTCGATTGGGCCACATCGATTTATGTTCACACAGTTATGAGGCTGAGTAGCTGCGCGGGTCAAGAAATAAAGTTCAAATAAACCCATTACAAGCAAAGCAAACGGCTATAACTGGACGGTCTTCTGTTCGGGTTTGCGTAAAGCGGACGTTCAGTGGGGGAGAAGAGCAGACGTGAGACAAACACTTAATCATGGTCTATTCCAGCCGTCCTTGGGGGAAAATAAATTTGGCAATTTTGGAGCAAAATGTCTGCCTCGCAGGGAGAAAGGGCGAGATAAAAGGCTATCGTTTATCTTACACACCGATATCGAAACGCGAAAAACAAAATACCTACCAAGTTAAACGCAAACACATATTCACACACACACACACACACATTCTGCGCACCTAATCAGCCTCGTGAAACTTTTGAACTGTGTGCCGTTTTCCGAGCGTTACTTTGTTGGTTTGTTTTGCTTCGGTTTCGGTTTTCCTGTTTGTTCCTCGCCGCTAGATCTTCCCGGGTTTCTTACTGCCGTATAAAATTCTTTTCCCATCTCCAACGTCTTGGCAACGTCTTGCCAACGTCTTGCTGGTATGTTTTTCTCACGTTTGATGTCGCCTTGGGTGGGTTTTTGCGTTTCGCGAAAAATTGTCAATTTTTCTCGCGCCTTTTTATGTGTGCGTGTATATCAAGCGTGATTGTTGGTGGGCGAAAGGAAGGTTCGTTGCTTTACAAGACGTGTACGACAACGTTGCTGACAGCGTGGTTTCCGTACAGCAGCAAAAAAAACATTGAAACGAACAACGTGTTCGTCAAACCGTTCCCGACCCACGCCCGTGCTGACTCGCCTACTGGCGATGAGTTGCCGATGTGGAGGAAGTTCAATCCACCGAGGTTCCGAGAGCTGATTGACGAAATTTGACAAGTTGTGCGTTTTATTTTTTTTTTCATCAGCGACCGAAACGAGGATCGGAAAACGCGTGGTTGTTTATTCATGTGCGTAAGTTTGGAAACAAATCGGTTTTGGTTCCACTCCGGTGACGATGCGCGGCGGAAAAAAAAATGTGGTTGCAAAAATTGGCCGTACGTACGACGGTTTTCCATCCGCCACCGATTTTCCTCAGATGGTTGACATTTTCAAGGTTCACTTCGGACGCTACCGGATACCGGATGGGGTTGAGAAACTGCGCCAAAAGACAAACCCATCGATGATCTACCTATCCGGATGTACGGGAAAAAATATGACAAAAGGTTGAGAGTGTTCCGAGTTCTAGAGTTGCGAAAGAATCGTAAATTTCGCCCGCCTCACCGAGCAAGGATGATAAAATCATCCACCGGTAAACAACGGTCCTCGAAAATCCACACCAAGGATCTTGCGAACCTCCCCCGCAGGATACCCCCAAAGGAACCGAATAGCCCACGTGCTGGCAATAAATAACGGCTCGAGCTACTCCCTTGCTCGCCCGCTCTTTCTTCTTAATCGCGGGCTTGTGAGATAAATCTTGTGTTTCCCAAGGATGGGAGGGTCGCAGAGTTGCTAAGCTACAGGCACCAGAGTCCAGCTACTTACTTCCTGGCTGAGGAGGAGGAGTCGCCCGAACACACAAGGTCGATAAAGATTACATCGTAATAGATGTTAGATTTAACAGCGCTCATACATCTGAAGGGGCTTAGCTATTGTGAATGTGTATTTTAGTTACCTATAATATCGTTTTAGAAACCGAAAATTTCACCCATTATTATTCGAATGGCAATAACCCTATGATTTTATTGAAGTAAATAAGTCTTCCTCATGAATGTTTTCTGAGCTGTATCTACTCTTGCTAAATCGTTAATATTATATTGCCTCTTGTATCCATTCAAATTTTATAGTGTACCTTTCACGATCGTTACACTTATTTCAGAAATACAAATCTACTCACTAGATTATTATTATTTTGAAAAATCGTTGTTATAAACGTTTAACCTAGAATAATTAGGTTGATGCTTTCCTCAAAATAAAAAAAAACATCCAAAAACCATTGATTGCTAGCACCAACATCACCTTAATATCAGCTTCTTTGTTACATCAACTCTTGTCAAAAGAATTGCAAAATATTTGAACCATCAGAATGAACTTCGTTTCGTTCGAAAGCTCTAAATAGTTCGATCAACTATTTAGATTAGTTACCGCAAAAATTTAAAGTTTACATTTGTCTCCTAGTTTTCATCACTTGTCATAATGTTTTTCCGTACGTTGTGTTTTTGTCGCTTGAAATAATGTTTTTGCATGACTTTAAAACGCTTCTCTATTCTTCGTTGTTTTTTTTACCCTAACTCGGGGGCGTTCTGTCACACTCTTCTGTCTGTCCAGCTAATACCACCCGTTTTGATGAACCGCCCTGACTACGGTATGTGATTGGAAGATTTTTTAACCGTTTTTTCGTGGAACTAGGGCCCTGCATCAAGGAAAGTGTTTGATATTCACGTCGGTTTTGAAGGAAAATGGTCATCTCCATGCATCGTATCGGCCAATTTTAGGAAAAAATCTAGCAACGTTATTATCATCACATAATTGTCAAAACAGTTAAACAACTACGTTATTCGCTTTAACTCCTTCACAGTCCTGACAAGTCGAGAAAATTAGAAAAAAATTTAACACACTGTTCTTTTTACATGTTTGTATAGTTGTTGGTCTAAAACCGAAGAACAAACTATATTTTCCTAAAACATGTAAGGATTTCATTAATTACAAATGTTGGTCAGTTTGTAAGTAATTTTGTTCTACCATTTGTGTGATTTGGGACTGTGATCAGCAGAAATTTGGCAATTATAAGCAAAAATGTTGTTTAATTGCTTAATTTAGTATAAAATAAATTTATAAAAGTTTGCAAACACATAAAAATGTCTTTTCAAAGCTAGTGCACTAAAAATAAACGTTGCTAAACGAAAGTAAAAACAAAAAGGGCGACAAAAAAAACTCAAAGGAGTAATAGTCAAGAGGTTAATGCTACCACTTCAGACTATAGGGAATTGAGCACCATGACATTATATACCAGCACATTATATACCTTAAACAGCGTGTTTTCTAGAGAAATAATGAACATTTTACCACGGTTTTTGTTGATTTTCTTGTTCCGTACAGTTGATGAGCACTATTATTGGATTGACGTCATAAAATACTATTTCAGTCTAAGAATTGCTCAAGTAACACTTTCCTATCACCTGCACCATTGAGGCTTAGTTTTATATCAGAACCTAGGTACAGCATCGCGATGTCTTGGATTAGGTTTCTCTGCAGTTTACTAACTTCCGCTCCAGAATGGTCCCCGGGTCGACTTATGGCAATACGATGTTGAAAGGGGCCACATTTTTCGGATGACCAGCAAAGGTTGCTCGTACGGGTTTTTCGAAAAGCGAAGCGGAACGCGTGCCCTCCGTAAACAACGAGGTTCACCTCATGGTACACCTTGCGAAGAGACGAGACGCCCATAATACTGAATCACCCGTAATCCCTTCGGAAATGGTGCCAGGTCGGAGATCCTTCAGGAATCCCGAAACTGCCCGAGACCCGGAGCTAATGTCTCGGACCGTACGTTGACATCGTCCGCCCGTACCGAAGGGGTTCCAGAGGGGAGGGGGGGAAGAAGCATTAAGTCAAGCCGAAAAATAAAATCAATTTATTTTCAACACTGTGAACTTGGCCCAACCGAAGTGCCGTAGAGCGATGCCCCGAACCCCGGGTTCGTTCGATGTTGTCGTTAAAATCGTTTCGACCTACACCCGGTCCAGGTGTCCAGGACCGAGAGACAATGGCGGGAATCCCTTGCGCGAGGGGGTGCGGGAAAGCACAACACCCTGTCCTGCGGATGTGTAAGTCGTTTTTATGGATGAGTTTTGTGCCGGCCACAAAACAATCTTCAAATTCCCCTCTATCTCTCGAAAAAGGTGGTCGGATAAGTTCACTACCGTGAGAGGTGGAGAAGGAACGAGGTGCGAGGGGGAGAGATATGTGAAAAGACGCCAGGAATATAAAATCCTTTCGACTGTGCAAAACCCTCGCCGTTGGGGATATTGATGAGATGATCATGTTCGTCAATCAATTCGTTTGTAGCCGTAAACCCCGACTCAAACCGTCCCCGGGTTCAACGTTGGGGGGGGGGATGAGCTCCGGGTGCGGTCGGAAAAGGCGTTGCGTGTGCAGTGAAGAGGCAGAAAGGCGGGAGCGCTGGGATCCCAAACAAGATTTCCAAATGGTGGCGCGTCGGTGTTGAGGCTGTATTTTCGTCCGCTCGCATAAGGATCTGACCACCCTTTTTCAATTTCATTTTTGGGCAATCCAATACCTCAGCCCTCCCCCTCCCCCACCTTCCCTCTTCCCTTGCAGAAGGAATTCGATGGCTTTGTTTTGTATCTGCCCAGTTCAACTCCCTGTTTTTGTTTTTTGCTAGTACGAGTTTCGGTTGTTGTCCCCAACTCTCGGGCCAGCAACAACCGAAGCACGCAAATTGTTTTCCAGCGCAAGGACTGCAAACCGATTTGCACAGTTTTTTTTTTGTTTTAGGGTCAGGGTTGGCTGAAGGGGAAGGTATTTCCGTGCTGTCCAATAATCGAATTCCCTTCCGACGAGGCGGGACCGGATTATGGTGCGGCGTGGTTTATCGAGCCGAACCCGATTGCTATTTACTCCTGAGGGATGTTTATGTGCTCGGGTGCCTTATCCAGTCGCACCAAAAACAACCCCAACTGAACCCTGGAGGTGGTTCCAAGGGGAGTAAGTGTGGTGCGCAGGTGCTCAAAATTGAATCAAAGAGTGGTAAATGCAACCGACATTCGCTATGTTCTTAATTGAGACGAGAACTAGGTAGACTAGAGAGAATAAACATAATAACCATTACATTTGGTATAGTGGTAACTAAATGGTAACTAAATGTACATTTTAATTTATGTAAGGTGTTACAAATAAACTTTCTACTAAGAGAATGTTGTAAAACGAATCAATAGTTATATGAATTCATTCAGATTTCCTGTAATTAATAATACAAACAAGTGAAATAAAAAAATGTATGAAGTAATGGATATGTTCACACGCGTTCACAAATCAATCATGTGACAATTTTATCCAAATTAACAGCTAATAGAAAACCCAAAGAGCATAGATTATTGAACTTTAATTTCTAAAGTGAGTTTCTTATCATATCACGTTGAGTCACACACTGTAGTCTACTACTTAATTAACGTCAACTTGATAAAGCCGATGAAAACGATTGCTACTTTCACCTATCGTTGATTGTCAAACGCTTTGTGAACCTCTTGTTCCAGCACTTGTAAATGTCATTTCGATGACAAGGTGTCATTAACGAAAATCCAAGTTGGCTAATTATGGTGCTGTTCTGCTACTTTAGGTTTTGACAGCTTCTAAATGCAATCCATGCAATGTAGTGCATTTATTATTCCCAAAAAAATCAATTGTTTTGCTGTTGTATTGTGTTTAAGATTTGTTTTGTACATATTTGATTCTCTTTTATTCTTTTCAGGGGTTATCGAGTGGATTTGAAGTGGGTTTAGGTGTTTTGTTACCATGCTTTAGAAAGTTGCGTTCTGTGTTTTGAGAAGTAGTCTTTTCAGTGCAATGCAACTATGCAAAGGTAGAAAGGTACCAACCAATAAAAATTGCAATAATTGAGCTTTAGATTTAGATTAAAAAAGATAAGATGAAAATAAGTATTAATGTATTGGAAGAAATACAAATGCAATCTATATCCTTTAAAACTTAAATGAAATAGAACAAAATAAAACAAAAGGAAGTACCTAATGTTGCAAATAGAATAGAAATGAAATAAAATAATAAGTGCCTGGTTCTACGTAAACGGTTACCATGGCTAATAAAAGTGAAGTGTAAAACCTTGGTTAACCAGGCATAAAGTATAGCCAGAAACCATCCCGGCGAGACTTCGCACGAGATGCAAACTAATTGAATTCAAACGTTCCTGCTCCCGACTGCATCGCAAATGAGTGTGTGTATGTATGTATGTATGTGTGTTTGGTGGTAATAATACAGCAATAAAGTGGACACTCGCTTCTTAGCGCACCACTAGATCAGACGAAGAGGTGTTTTTTTGCGAGGACGGGCAGGACTTAGTTCCACCAAACCACAAATAGACAACCTTCGTCCACCGAGTGTTGACTCCACTCCTAGCTCGCTTGGAGCTGCCGCGAGCCACCGGGAGCGTTTGGACGGTTCTGCGTGCCTTATTAGTCTCGCTCCCGGCGATGGCGAAAAACAAGGGGACCGAGCGATAAACTTTTCTGCACCGGGATTAGCACAAAGATTAACAGCATCTTTTCCCCCGCGCGCGCACACACACACACACACTTGGCAAAGGGGCTCCTTGGTGCAGTGCATGTAACAAATAGCTCTCTGCTGGAGCCACCACAAGCCTCTCGTACGGGATAAAACCCTGATGGGAAACTTTACAGACTCTCGGGCTTGGTAGCAGTGTCAACGTGCGTTGCTTCTCTCTACCCTCGTAACCAAGGTTGGTAACCAGGGGCTACGTCGGGCACGCGAAGTTTCGCCTTCGCTTCCCTCTCCTACAGTTTCGTCCGTTTCCTTCTTCCGGGACTCGTGTCTGCTGTCACGTTTGTCACTTCAAATTATGTACCATTTTTCCGCCGTTTTGGCCGGGGATTTTTCGGTGCCCTATCCCACCTGTTTCTCCTCGGTGGGCGGCCATTTTGTGCTACTCCAGGGCTCATCCTGGCTGTTCATTAGGAAATGCGGCTGCTAGCGGATGTGCGCTTGTGGCAAAAGTCCCAAAGCAGCAGCTCGTCGCAGTCACATCGCTTGGCCGAACGCAAAAAAAAAGAAGAAGTCAAGCTGCTGAAGAGCTCCACTGGGTAGGTTTTTTGTGTCTGGTCTTTTTTATCCTCCTTCTTGTTTTTCTTTGTAAGCAGTACGTTAAATAATGAGGCCCAGCTTGTCCTTTTTTTTCTCCAAAGGCAATTTGTGAAACCGAGTTCCGACTCGTGTCGCACAAAATTCTTTCTCGCCTTGCAAGGGTTGAGCATGGGGCTGGGCCGTCATTGATATTTTATTGCTTACAGGCCCCCGGAGGCTAGTTAACGTGCGGAGGCCTCGTGTTGGGGCCTCCTCAGCGCACTCGAGTATGTCCAAGCGTCAGACCCCCTCGGCAGCGAAGGGAGTGGTGGAGAGAACGAATATAGGTGACAACTGTTCAGCTGTTGCGGGCTTCGGGGGAGGGGGGTATGCGGCCCCAGAGGGCAAGTTAAAAACGTAATCTATGGATGTTGGATGGCGTTTATCCAACCCCGTGTTCGACACGGTTTCCAATGCCGCAATTCTGGAGGTCCACATCGATGGTCGGAGCTCCAGATGGAAACCGGGCTGAAAAGTCCAAAAATCGAACAAGAAAACCTGGACATTCTCAGAACCTGGAACTACCGCTTTCCCCGGGGGCCCAATCAACAACCTGTGCGTTTTGATTACTTATGTTAACGGACTGGTGTTGGCGCAAATCGTACCCGCCACGCTTTGTGCATCCAGCGAACGGACTAATGACCTACAAGTAGCGTACTAATGGAGCTGTAAGGCTGGTCACCACCCGCTTGAGCTGTCACAGGAGCGTACTACACAATGGGCAACTTGTATGAAACCAACGGTCATAATTATTTTCGCGTTTTGATACTTTTCAGCTTCACTAAATAATTAATTTATCGATATCTTAAAATATGTCTGCGCCTTAAGTTATGAAATATGCAGATATATGTTTGTTTATATTTCGATACTAGCTTGAAGCCCCAGTGATTCTCGGAAAAGAACTGGAGGAAAGAAGAAAATGTGTTTTTAACTATTTTATTTGGGAGTTGTATTTTCACGCTTGTTCTAAAGTTATGCTCTGACTCTTTCCAACAAAACTTTGTTTCCCACACTTCCAGGAAGTACCGGTCGACATGCTGTACATAACTATCTATTTTATAATATATAGTTGTTTTAAGAGGTATAAGCAAATAGTTACAATTATGACATATTTAAAAAGCTTGATATTCATAAAAACCCCGGAATTGCTACGATTATTTATTGTTCTAAGTGAAAATTATCAAAAAATGCAGACAATTTTTGACTTATGTAACAAAAATAAAGATTTTGTCTGGTCTTATAATGTACTGTTTTATGTTAAGCACTTTAGAGTTATTTGATGTTCGTATTGTTTATGTTAGCAACCCTGAGCTACAATTTGAAGTAAGCAAAGTTAAGATAATCATATTTCATAACAGTAATCGAACCAATCTTCAACAACAACTGATGTACTTAAAATGAATGTGTGAAATGTTTCAGAAGTAGCGGCTCAGTATTGGTTTGCAGTGTACACTAAACTCCATACGAAAAGAAAAACAAAAATATATAATAGATGATTAAATAAGATGCTATAAGCTACTCTTTCAATGTATGACAATGTTGGTCATAAATAAATAAATTTAAAAAAAACAAAGAGTAAAAAAATGAGTAACTTAATAAATGAATAAAGAAATTAACAAATGAAGAAATGAATCAAAAAAGTTATAAATAAACAAAAAATTAAATGAATTAATTAATACATAAGCCATCGACATTTTTCGTCGTTCATAATTGTATATTGTGTCAAAAAAGTATCTTACAATAAAGTATCTATTCTGAGTTGTTCTAATATGATGATTTTCTTGTCCGCGTACAAGTACTGTTGAATGTTTCCCTTTATTTAATCGACTGCTTTGACAATTTTTTGACTGTGTCATGATAACATTTGGTTTTTCTTTTTAACAACTCAGTTTGTATTTAAACATTCAAATGATGTATAATACAATATGATTATAGTTTGAATACTTTCAAAGCGATCGCCATCAAACAATCCAAGATTCGTTCTTTTTCAGGGTCCATTTGTCATAACACTTTAAACTTTGACAGATAGTTTCTCAAAATCTAGTTGTCCTAGGAGACTAAAATTTCGATCGGTCTTAGTTAACTTGTTAATTTTAAGGAAATGTCAGTGAAATGTTTATAGTGCTGACTCATTACCGCTCTTTCCTCATTGTAGTGGTGCCTTCCTGGAAAGTCTCCGAAACCGTCGGACACAACCCTTAGCATCATCCATCAGTTGATCAGAAAGAGACTCAAAAAAGGAATTAAAAAACCTCCGCCCGTTCGTTGTTTCCGTGATGCGAGGCACGTCCACACAGCCATACATCCTCCCCCCCCCCCCCCCCCCCCCCCCCTCCACCAAACGCTGACGTGCGGAGCGCGCCTTTGCGCCAGAAACCACGGAAATTATCCAGTAATTAAATTAGCAATAAACTTAATGAAAATAAATGGAAACGGAAATTAAATTTCAATTCAAATTTGAATAAAATTATAATTTGAAACTTAGCGCGCGGACGCGCTCTCTCTCTCGACGGGCATGGCTTTCCCGCGGCTGTTTGGCTTCGGCCCCCTTTCCGTCAGACCGGGCCCGTGACAGGGGGGTCAAGTACCTATTGTTTGTTTCGGTCTGTGGCGCTCGAAAATCATCCGGAAGTTCCGGAGATCTGGTTCACCGGCAATGAAGAAGAGATGCGATGAGGGATGAGTATTTTCGATTATGTTTGTAGATAAATATGGGTGATTTTTTAATAAGAGGAACACAACATACACATTGCATATGCTTAGCCCCGAAGTGACTGCGCGGTTTCGATGGCCTCGATTTGTTTTTTGCTTCGCCTTAGCTGCGCTAAATTGCTCGCAATTACAAACCGTTCGTCTTTGTTAGCGCGCGTTTCGGAAAATGTTTTTCAAACGACTGCTTTGCGTGGAGCTAACCATCACCAGGCCGGCTGGTATTAAGGGGACAACCGCCGGATGGATGCTGGAAAATCGATTTTCCTACCATCGCACCGGGGTTTCGTGAATTACCTCCTCCCGGAATGCCAGATAGCCGGAACCAACCCCGGAGGACACTCCTGCTCCGAGGTTTGTGGGGTTTTTCCTTTTTTTCCTGTGTGTGTGTGTGTGTGTGTGTGTGTGTGTGTGTGTGCGGCTGGCCATTTGTGGATTGAAGAGAGGACCGTGGGTAATGGGCAATAATTAGAGCTATCATCATTACGACTATTATCAGAAGAGAGATCGGGCGGATATAAAAAAAACACGGCCACACGCACACACACACACACGTGATCGGAGCATTATGCTGCCAAACCGACAGAGGTTTGACGATGCTATTACAATGATATAGTGGTGCACTGCGTGGTGCTTTTGCTCCTCTTTATTGTTTTCCATTATTGGCGCAGGTCATTGTTAAAAAAGGAGGTGGTGTGCACGTAAATAAAATAAATAAAAGTAAAATTGGAGCTACGCTGAGCTAGCTGCTGTTCCGAGGACACTTTTTTCCAACCCCGGTAACACCAACGAAAACGGAAGGAAAATCAATTCGATTACCCCGGCAATGTAAAGTTCGTCCCGCGAGCAATCGGAAAATTCCCGATGACCGGATGGGCCAGCTACTTCGCGAAAATTTGCCGAACAAACCGAAACGCACACTACCGAGCACAACCACACTAGCCCCGCTCGACCAGACAACGACCACGAGTTTCGGAAAGTCAATCAACCCGACGCTAACGACGTCGGTGGCTTTCGTTTCCAGCTTCAGCGCCCACCAACGCCCCCGGGGTTTTCCGCAAAGGCATCCGGAAAAATCGGCGGCCAACCCCCACGTCCCCCACCCCACGGTGTGGAATGCGTGAGTTAACGCGTGGGTTTACTCAAAACGCAACCTCTCCCGCCCGTTTGCGTAATGGATATTAATAATTAATCACAGCAATTACGTTTTCAATTACTAATCACTTGAATTGCCGCCTTACTAACCCCTCCCCTTTCGGCACCAACCTTCACTTCGGGGGTTACGCGAACTCGTTAGATCGTTGATCCACCTCCGCGCACACTTTCCCCGGCTCAAAAGCTTTGAAGCTAATTTTTTCCTCGGCCTTTTCACCCGGGGTTTGTCAATCCCATCCAATGGAGCATTCAGTGATAAAATAATAATACATTCTCGTATTTTGTTATAATAAGCGACAGTGTTTTTTTGTGTATTTGTATAAACGCTTCATATTTATTCCTCGAAGCAGAGGTGATACTGCCGTAACACGTTGCGTACCAAGCGTATTTACCACACTTTTTAGTACAATCTTTTTAATTAAAACTTGTTTATAATATTTGTTATACCGATGGTTTTCGAAGGCCAAGCAAAAACTTAGCTTCCCAAACAACTAATTTTTAATCTAACTGTTTATGTTGCATTTTCATTTATTTATGGGTCAAAAACATTTAAGAACTAATTACTGCTGTCACCCTTATTTGGGTGACGCGGTACGGAACGTTTTAACACGTTGACTGCCATATCACCCAATAGTGGATGATAGTTCTAAAAAGTTCGAAAAAGTGTTTTTGTCCATAAATAAATGAAAATGCAATATAAACATTTTAGTAATATTTTATGTCAATTCTTTGAGAAGCTAAGTTTTTGCTTAGCCTTCAAAAATCGTTGGTTTAATAAATGTGTTAAGCAAATTTTATTAAAAAAGATGGTTCTAAAAATGTGTGCTAAAAACGCTGGGCAGTCAACGTGTTAAAATGTATTGTACTAAAACAGTGAGCTAAAAACGCTTGGAAGTCAACGTGTTAAGGGTTCAGGTTCTCTTCCATCCTACAAAGGGTACACAGCTGCAAGGTGTTTGGTATTTGAGATACCTCTTGGGTGTGTTGCAGAGTTGGTAGTAGTTTTTGTCATAAAATACTTGAAGATACTATAAGGACTCTTTAGTAAAGTGATATTCATGATAAAATTAAGGAGAATTTATTGTCATTGACATTATTTCAAAGAATTCACCTTCTGTCGCAGTTAAACTCTACCTTTTTTTTCGTCTCTACCTTCTTTTCGCAGTTCACTTACGCTTGGGTTTTTTCCCCGTTTCGTTTTCCCCAACGAGCTTTCTGTTTCCATGCAATTGCACCGCTAATGGCTTAATGAGTCGTGAGCGAGCGGCCGCATAAACGATCGTTCTGTTGCCTGCTCGCTTGTTTATTAAATAGTCCCGTCACGAATGTTTTGTATAATTTATATACATGTACCAGATTGCATTCTACTCGGTTGCGGCTGCATCGTTAATTAGAAATGGTAATCCCAACGAGTTGTCTGATGTAACTTTTGAACTTTTATGTTTGACGTGGTTTAGGAACGGTGGATTAGAAAAGGAAAGAAATTGAATTGAAAAATGGTTCTATCCGTTTTCAGAGGTGAAGGTTACCCTCTGGTGACGCATTGCACACTCCTTTCGGTAAATTGATTTACACAAAAGAAGGGCTTTTCTTTTTCCCGGCTGCGGTGATTTAGTGAAAAAGCTCGAGCATTTGCCCGAACGTTGCAACGAAACATCATCGATCTAATTTAACCCTCTATTAGCCAGACGGCTGGCTATGCTGCAATCCAGAGCTGCCTCCTCAACGCCACTGTTACCCTTCAAAAAACCCAGAACCCGCACCTGCCTTTCCCAGCTTAGTTGAAGCACATCGATTTTCTCCGTTTTTCCGCCCCGTTTTTTCTTGCCTTTGCCGGGCGAGCGCACTCATTACCTATTCCGGGCAGGCAATCGCTCTCAACGGCGTGTGCGAACGTGACATGAATTGCCTTCAAACGAGTGAGCATTAGATGCCCGCTTCTGCGTTTAGTTTTGCCCTTTCCCCCCAAATGTCTGATTATTTTGCTTTAGCCAGTGAAGCATTTAATACATTCCGAGAGCGGAAATCCTTAGCGCCCGGGCGCTATTTGATTACTTTCCTCCCTCTTTTCCTCGAGCGAAGAAGAGGGGGGGGGGAATGGTAGGGAAGGTGGGGGGACAGTAAAACCAAATCATCAATGCATCAAGTGTCGCAAAGCGGTTCGGGCTTTCAGCGGCATCATTCCCCCCACCGAAAAAGCCGTATGGATAAAAAGCGGTCCAGATTCGGAAAATGCGGACTTAGTCCAGGTCGAGCCTAGAATGTGTAATGGAACGCTTCACACACTCACACACATACACACGTCGAATGTTGCTTCATTACGGAAGCGCCCGAAATTCAGCATAGAATACACTCAGCTTGGTTTCGATTGTCACCAGCGTGTGTTTTGTGCGAAATTGTATTTTCCAAACGAAGAAAACGATTCTTTTGAGCGTCCTCCGGAAAAACGAAAGGCGGAAAAACCAAATCCGGCACAACTGCTTTTTTTCCTTGCCAACAAGGTCGAGATTGACCATCGTCGGACTTAAGGGCTTGTTGTCTACCGATTTGCGACAAGCTGGTGTTTATCTTTATCAACCATCTATCACACAGATGTACCGGTATGATACGATTGTTCCGCAGTTTGTCACATTTCCCGGGCAGGAAAATCTCTACATCGAGTGTGTCTTGTATGACATAAGGCAAAAAGGTGGTGAAATGAAAATATATAGCAACACGAAGGCAACTTTTTTCAGATAGCGGTTGATTTTGAATCGTGTGTTGAAGATCGAATCTAGAGTCCGGTGATTGAGATTCAGATGCATGAGTCTGCATAGCTAGAGTTGAGCAATAGATTCAATCTCAATTGCTGGCTATCTTTGTTTCGAATTTCCCCAAAAATAATTTCAACACGTTAAATGAAATGGTTATCATTTCCGGTAACGAGCTATCAAAAGTTCTAAAAAATTTTTGCTCCATAAATAAATTAAAATACAAAATAAAAACTATGGTAATATAAAAAACTCACTCTTTGGGAATGTATGTCTTGGTTTGGTCTTCGAAAACCATCGGTTTAATATACATCATAAGAGAAATTTTATCAAAAACGACTGTACTAAAAAGTGTACTAAAACCGCTTGATAGTTAACACGTTGACTTCCAAGCGTTTGTAGCACACCTTTTTAGTACATCCTTTTTTAATATAATTTGTTTGTAACATTTATTAAACCAACGATTTTTGAAGGCTAAGCCAAAACTTACCTTCTCAAAGAGTTGATATAAAATATTACTATAGTTTAGATGTTGCATCTATAATTATTTATAGGTCAAACACTTTTTAGAACTGAATTTTGCTGTCACCCACTTTTGGGTGACATGGCAGTCAACGTGTTAACACGTTACGTACCAAGCGTTTTTCGCACAAATCAAGTACAATTTTTTTAACTAAAGTTTGTTAAACCGATTGTTTTCGAAGGCCAAGCAAAAACTTAGCTACCCTCATAACTTATTTTTAATATAACTATAATTTTTATGTTGCACTTGCATTTATTTATGGGTCACAAACTTTTTAGAACTAGAACTACTGTCACCCATATTTGGGTGACGCGGTACGGAACGTGTTAAAGGTTCATTGAGATTCATGAATGTTTCGAAAGATTCTTCGATTGAGATTTGAATTCTCAAAGATTCATGAATCAATCCGAATGAATCTTTTTTCATTGAAGATGTCATATGAATGAATCTCGCTAAAAGATTCATCAGCCACTACTCACTGAATTAATCTTTGCATCGAGTTAGAGATTCATTAAACTTCAAATGAACAACGCATGAATCATGTGAGTCGAATTAACCAAATCGAATAAATTTTGAGTGATCAGTTCATATGAGTTAATCTTGCCAGAAGACACACCTCACCGTTTGAACATGAAAACGTGGCGTTGGATTTAAAACTCCTATAAAGTCGCATATAAAGAATAGAGCCACATCAGGAGTGTTCCATAAAAGTGAGTCGCTTCACGTTCTCCAACCAGATCGCTTGTTCCAGCTGCCTACGCTACGCTCCTCGCCAGAGTGTCGAACACTTACCAACTGGGCTTTCTTCATTCCAAAATGAATCGTCTAGCGTGTAGTCAGCTTCTGGAAAGAGAGAAAACACAAACAGAGTAAGGATCGATTAGCGTTGGATATATGTAGGACATTTGCGAAAAAATGACACCACTTCCATCACCGCACGCTCGATAGACTGCGCTGTTTTTACAGCTCCCTAGATTCTCCCTAGGATGAGATTTTAATTAAAATATGAACAGCTCCCTTTCCCCGAGCGGAGCCAAGTGTGTTTATAGTGTCGGTCTGGGTTCTTCTGGATAATAGAATGCCAAGGCACATCACCCTTTCGCTCGTGGTTTCTAATCGCAGTACGATCGTTCAAATTCGGCTATCCTCGAAGCGGGCAGAAAGTAGGCATCAACACCGGCTGTTGCCACGACCCGGAATCGATTCAACTGGCATTGCCGGTTGACACGCATGAGCGTTTCCCGTGCGTTCCGGGTGTCTCGACTCTCGGCTTAATTAATTTGAGCTCAGCTGCTGGGAAACATTTATCTGCCAGCAGCGCAATGCCTTTTTTTTCTCCCCCATTCGTTTTTCGTTCTTCAACTTCTGGCCACTTCCAAATAATCAACTCGTTATGTCAAACGTCCCCTTTGGAGGGTGGTGGCTAGGAGGGGTTTGTAATTTTCTTCCTGCCTCCAACGGTTCTACGCCACATTTCCCAACCCGAATGGTATGTGCTGAAGCTGACCGGGCTCTTTCCTACCTCGATAAAGCAGCAAATCAAATTTTCTACTGGAATGTCGGTACTGGAGTTTGTTACCAAGACCGACGCGAACCACTCGCCTTCCGTGGGACAAAGCACAACCGGCAGCGGGCTAACAAAGAAAGGCATAATGGTTACGCGTCATGCTAACAACGACAGCATAATTGCGATTAAATTGCAGCCATTTCTGCAGCACCAGGAAAGGCAGCGCGCGTTTCGCCGAGGAATTATTGGTGGTGAAAAGTTTCTCTTTTCTTTTGCACAACACTTCAGGCAGTTACTGGGAGGGTGGGTTAAAACCCGGAGCTACTAGAAGCTGTTGTTGTGCAGGGAGTGTTTAATATTACAGGATGCCTTCCGCTGGTGGAGTGTGAAAAATGAACCATCGTCGGGTAATAATTGTTTGGTATTCGTGGGGGAAAAAAGAACCCCGTACCGTAAGCAAAAACCGTTCCGTTCCGGAGGAGATGAAAATAAAACAGATACCCGCACACACACGCAAACTTTTTATCCATCCTGAGAGGGTTCGAAAACGACATGCACAAAACAAAACCAGCTGTTTTCAAAGGACAGTTTCGGTATTGAATATTTCACGAAGGCGCGCTTCGGTTCGTCTCGGCGTGTTTTAGTTTTTGCGCTCGAACTTATCCGAAAGCCGTTTGGTTTCCCTCAGCCTCGCCACTATTCTACTTGCTTTCATTGCTTGCGTCGAGGTGCTAAGGCTTTCGTGAAACGCTTTGTTGTTCAAATTGTTCATTAAAGTAGACCAAACTGTTTGTTTTTCTGTGTGAAACTGTAGGGAAAGAAAGGGGGGCCGGGGTGTAGGAAGGAAGGGGAGGGGGGGGGGGGAGGATGACTAAGGGTTAAAAACCAACCACCAGCAAAGAACGTTCTCGCGAGGCTGGCGAAGTTGCTGTTGACCCGAAGACGGGCATAATGCAGCTTATAATTAAAATATTAAATTGCCAACCACTCCACTCCAGCTGGGAACGAACTTTGCGTCCTCGGAAATGCTTTCGCACGGACGTGCTGTATTGTTTTCTCTCCCTCTCACACGCTCTGTTGCTTTGGCTCGAACGGCCCAAAAAAATACTGGTACGGTATTGTTAACCGGGTTTGCAATCGAGTGCTATATTGTGCCACAGCTGTTTAACGAAAACTCACCTCAACACTGTTCATCTTGCAAACGACCGAAATCTTCATGAATGAGGGAAAAAGCCCAATCACAAAACAACCAGATAAAGGTTGAAAATGGGATGTTGCCCGTTTGAGTAGGCAGCCGACGGGTTGGTATGGAACAAGTGAACCAAAAATATGACAGTAGAAAAGGCTGCATTCAAACTAATCAAGTGGTTTTGTCACCATGGAATGTTACAATGTCTTTTATATTGAAGCAAAGACAAAAGAGTGACAAAATCAAGCTACGATATAAAAGAAATAAGTAACACGGCGAAGAAAACAGATTCTCAAACGAATAACGATGTCCACAAGCAAAGTAACTCGGATATAGATTACTTGTTCTGTACATTAAAAGATACTTTCAAACATTGAAATAAACGAAAAGTACTCTTCTAGACGAAGTTGATACATCAACAATATTCAATAAGCGCACCCGAAAAAAATTGAAAAGCAAAACTAAATGTTTATTATTGGTTCGTGTGATTAAAGGTTCGTCCACACAAGTTTCCTCATAAACAAATGATTGCAGAGAGGAATGGATAATTGAGTTTTGATGAAAAAAACGTGTCCAAAAGTCGCCTTCTCGTGTTTTATTGGGGTTAAAATAAAAAAAATGAGTCTCTAACGTCTATTAAACACGTTGACTGCCACGTCACTCAACATTGGGTGACAGCAACAATTACTTCTAAAAAGTTTTTAACCCATAAATAAACGAAAATGCAACATGAAAACTATAGTAATATTAAAGACAAGTTCCTCAGGAAACTAAGTCTATGCTTGGCTTACGAAAACCGTAGGTTTACCAAATGTTATAAACAAATTTTATTAAAAAGGTTGTACTAGAAGAGTGTGCTCAAAACGCTTGGCAGTCAACGTGATAAATAATCAGTTTAAAACTTTCATATAAAACAGTACTATTTTCAGAAAAGTTTAAATATAAGGAAAAGTACTGTCCTGCACATTTCAAAACATACAAAAAAAGGGAAAACATGTATTACCCTAGATTTTAAACATTTGATAAAAAAGACTTTCTCGGTTGTAAATCAACTGACGAGCTTTCTGATAAAAAAAGTAAAACATGAATTGGTTAATAATTTACTTAATGAAAAGTGATATAATGCATTTTATTCGGTAGTTATTGATGATTTCGCATCATACAAGTAAATTGAAAAACAATTGCTTCAAATTTAAGCTGCTTGGGGACCCTAAGAACGCTTAACCCGTTTCTGTGTATATTGATGAAACATCTGTTGATTTAATCCTACCTAAAATAGTGTGTTAATATACATGTTTGTTTTTTAAATCATTAGATACAAATTCATAATTTTAAATGGTATTTATTTATATAAATGAAATACCAATGAATTGTAACAAAAAGGGTGGTTTATTTCACTTTGGTCCCATTTATTTTCATTTTGCTAAAGGCCTCCAAAAGTGTAAACCATCCGCTGCATCCACTAGAGCTCACGCTCCACTTCATTCTTCGACACCAGAGTGAGAACCCTTTGGAACCTCCCCTGCCACAACCTCCCCTGCACTGTGACGATGCGTTCTACTTCCTTCGATTGGGATCCGGGCAAGAGCATTGTCGTTCCGAAAATGGACGTCTTCCTACGAGGGTAGGTCATGTGCGTTCTGGAAAATTTCTTCGCAGCTGCAACAGGAAGTCACGAGAAGGGGGTAGAGGGCATGCACTGCGTGACTGTGCCTTTGCGCCCGGGAAAAGCGGCCCGCCGTGGGAAACGGAGCCGTCGACTTTCCGTCTGACACCCGACATGTGTACACGTCATGTCACATTCATTCCCGTACACCGGGGCTCTCGACATTGTAATCGCAATCGGGTCGGGTGATGGTGTGGCACTTGCAGGCTGGGAAAAGGGCGCACAGTAAGACCAGGCAGATGCTGTCAGGATGCATGCGCCCTGTCGTCCGCACTTAACCGAGACGCTCGATGGCGTCCTAAGCTTACGCACACACCGTACTGCCTCTCGTATTTGCAGAGATGTTTCGAGAGCGGTTTGAAGGTGTTGTACCGAACCCCTTGGATCAGGGTTAAAGCCCACTCCTCGGTTTCGGAACTGATGGTTGTTTTAAAGTGTAGATTTAAATTACACCACCCATCCTCGCCGTAAAGGACCTCGAACGAACGGTTTAATGCTATGGCAATGTGCCAACCGTCCCTCCCCCCGCTCGGCGTGGGATCGTTACCCACCCACCGACCAGGGAGCTTATTTCCCATCCGCTTCAATTATTATCCGGACCATAATCGGCTCAGCCGAACGGTGGTAATGCACGGTCCGCAAACCGCACCGGCTCGTCAATATTATCGAGACTGACAGTTGACAACGTGCACAACCACCGCAGAACCCCCCGTTTCGCCGCATGTCCAGCAGGTTTGCACCCTGCCCGCTCCCCCCACCATAACCAGGCAGATTGATTTCGCTCGATTTAGTTCCCATCTGACTGCGCGCGTAATATATGTTTATGTTCGCTTAACTGGCCCAGCATGCTCACACACACACACACGCAGAAGGGATGCTGTAATGTTTAAATATTCCACCACCCACCACGAGCCTCCACAGTGGGGTGGGAGATGAGTGTCATAAACCAAATTGCCAGTAACAACGGAAAGCGTTATAACAAGCGGAGGGGGTATGGATTGTGGTAGAAGCTCAAACTCAGAGATCATTTGCACAAAAGTACATCTTTTATTATTTATTTAATTGTTTACCCACTGCCGTGTCGGTATGCTTTCAACCACCACCCCCGGTTCTTATATGTGGGTGGGTGTAATTTTATAGCATGCCTCGTTTTTTTTTTTAATCACCACGCCAACGCCATATCCCGCGTGGAGGTTGCGGGCGGGCGTAAACACAATTACATTGCAAATAAAATGAAAGCGAAATAAAACCCGGCCAACTTCAGGCCGCGTCGGTTGATTTACGTTTGCGCAAATAAATATAGCAACCACCAGGCGCCTCCATCGGTTGCATTTGGCCGCTGTAGAAGTTGAAATCGGACGTATTTTTGCCTAAACTCGGTGGGAGGGAGGAGGGAGGGAATGTTGGGAGGGTGGTTGTTTGAGCGGGTGGTTTTGCATAACTCCACACGTCCACTCCCCCTTCGATGGAAATGGGTTTCGGAAAGTCAGTCTATTGGTTTTTGGAAATTAGGCTCACTTTACCGGGAGTGATTAACGTAATTATCTAACCAACGCTGGCACTCGTAATGTCGTTCGGTACATACATATACACAGACACATATATGTACACACATGTAAAACGATGGACGGAAGAAAGGCAAACCTGAAGTCCACTCTCCAGTAACGTTCGTTTTTCGCAGGAGCAGACCTCCGCTCAAACAACGTTACACAAACACACATACACACACACACACAAATGGCGATCAAAAAGCTACTGCTGGGAGACGCGTAAAGGCATCCGTCAAACGAGGTTTTTATTTGCGCCGCACGCTCCTTTACCAGGTTATGTTCAAGCCACAACCACAAAGAGGCGCATTGTTTGGCTTCAGTTTTCGGGCAAAAAAAGGGGTTATTGAAGTTGCCAAATCGATGCCAATGGCGCCAAATAAAACGCGGCGCGTACGCAAATGACCGCATGACGCTTGTACAAGTCGAAAGACCTTTGGTTGAAGGTGATTGTTTGACCTTTACAGGGTTTCGATTTATATAATGGAATGTTTCAATTGGTAGAGAGAACATTTCAAAAGCATAGGGGATATTTTCAACCTGTTGAGAGAACTTTACAATCATATAGGGGAATGTTTAAGACGGCTAGGGGAATCGTGCAAACTCACCGGGAAGCTTTGCAACCGGTAAGGGGAGCAAGTTGTCAACCTCACAAAAGTCCTCGTTTGTTGTAATTTGTTTGTTTACTTTGATCCACCCCTGTTCGTTTACGCAAGAAAAGTAAATTAATTACTGTGTAGTTTTACTCGTCTATTAATTTAATTAAAATTTGTATCTTCGATTTTTGCATCCACTAGTTTACACCCGCTTGTCAAGCAACGAATTTGGTATGATTGAAAAGCTGAAAAATCGGAGAATATTGTTCTATTTTAGTTGAAAAACAACTTATAGGTTTTTCTATAAGCATATTTCCTTGGCATTAAAAATGAAGAGTTTTGTGAAGTTAGCAGCTCGCTCCCCTAACCGGTTGCAAAGCTCCCCGGTAGATTTGCACGATTCCCCTAGCTGTCTGACACATTCCCCTATATGAGTGCAAAGTTCTCTCACCCGGTTGAAAATATCCCCTATGCTTTTTAAATGTTCTCTCTACCTATTGAAACATTCCATTATATGGATCGAAACCCTGTATCACTGTTTTTCTTCCCTTCGATCGATGATTTTCTATTCAGTTCAAATGCGGCTCAAAGCGGAGAATACTAGCTTTTAAAACCCTTTCCTCCCACACATACATACGCACCGAAAACCCCGCACTGCCGGTTCCGATCGGCAAACATTGTGCCTCCCGGTTCATGGTTAATTATCCTTTGTTTCAGTTCCCATGCGTTTCCTTCTATTTTTTTTTCTCCTCCCGTTAAAAGGGGAAATGGGTTAGGGTGAAAGCCCCCGGCCTCCTCCACCCGTACACCCGGTCCACGACGTAAGGCGGGCCTGGTAAACATTAATTTTGAAGGATTATGCACATCATACTTTCCATTTTTCCGGGTGACGCCTTTTTGTCTTTTGCTTGCTTTTCCCCAACCCCAGGTTGGTTGCCGTTAGAATTTTCCACATCCAGCACAAAGCATCACACACACACACATACCAAGCGCGGAAGACAATGCCCTCGGGAGTGGATAAATAGGAGCTTCCATAAGCTCACTGGTTTGGAGCAAGATTTCGGCCGCGGGGTTGAAAATTACAAAACCGGGGCGGGAAAAATCTGCCGAGTTACCCGGCCGTCCCCGGGTGACGTTTTCCGTACTGTCGTGCCTTGAAGAGGGTGGGAGAGAGGGGAGGAGTAGTGTCGGGCATTATTCTGCACACGTGCAGCTCGTGAGCGTTCGTTCTGCATGTCAAAATAAATTAAATGAAAAAATAAATTTTCAAAACAAAAGTTTTTCCCTAAACGTACTAAAAAATAAAAAATAATATATGTTAAATGACATATGCATTTATGTATCAATTTTTCGTCTTTATCGTTATTCGCATTACATCGAGATTGCTCTCAGTTCGATCGCCATCTACGATGCTATGCGAATAACGACAAAAACGAAAAACTGATACATAAATGCATATGTCATTTAACATATATTATTTTTTATTTTTTAGTACGTTTAGGGAAAAACTTTTGTTTTGAAAATTTATTTTTTCATTTAATTTATTTTATACTTTTACGTATTACATGAACAGAGAAAACAGGAATGATTCTTTTATATGAAAATTGTCATTAAGTTAGTTGAGTCGGAGTGTTATAATTCATTATCAAACTTAAGGAAGGAGTAGAAATACACTGCCTGTTACTGCAGGATCTGACGCAACTCGTTTTGCTTTGCTGTGATCAGGATCGCGATGTCCGAGTACCAGTTATCAAGGAGTAAGAGTAGGACTGCATTCTGTTTTAACGTTTGCTATGAGTACTGAAGAAGTACTCTCGTTCTACTGCACTGCTGCGAGAGAACACAACATGCGATCTCTGAATGTCACACAGCGCTCTCCCGGGGGAGCTGCTGAAGGAGACCAGCACGCTATCTGTTCAAGTGTGCCAGAACGGGATCGCCAACGCACAGTCATAATCTGGGAGCGAAAAATGCGGGTATTGCTAGCACAATCTTTCATTACTGATCTTCTATCGTTTATCTCTGTCCGATTCATATTTTGCGACATCCGGGAAGGTGAATGCATAAAAACTTTTTAAAATATAACAAGAGCGGCCTGAAACGGTGTCAGCCCAAGCTCAAACCCTCTCCTCCCGCTCCCCCTTGCTGTGCAGAGGAAGAACAATAATAATACCCGCCATCGATCCGGGCCCTCGGTGAGGCGGAAGCGACGAACCTTCAACCAGGTTCCAATCATGTTTACGAAGCGTTTTATTTTTTTTTTGAACATCACCATGGGGTTTTGGTTTGCTGGTGAAGAGGTGAAGAGGTGAAGGGAAGGGCGGGGGAAGAGAAAAGGGGCAAGAAACCTCCCGACAGTCGGCGATTCGCGCACGGCGTGGGGTATTTGGATAACATTTTTGTTGATTTTCGTTTTAGCGAGCAAAGTATCCCCCGGACTCGGTGGAGAACGGAAGACAAAGCTGGTGGGGAAAAGAGGGAGGGGGGGGGGGGGGGTTGAGAGAGAAGACCAACCCTGCCGGTGTGTCCCGGGAAAGCCGGGTACGGGAAATCCCTGCATCCCAAGCATCGCTCTTTTGCATCGCGTAACGCTGCAGGTGCTGACACACACACACACAAATGGAAAAAAAATACAGCTCCCTATCCGCTTGGGAGTGGGGGGGAAAACTTTGTCCCTGAAACTGCTGCTGATGCTGCTTTTGCAATTTGCATATGTCACTCGATTTGCGCCAATTAATTCATCCTTCAAATATTCAAAACTCTCACCTTTTCCTATCCTTTTCTCGCTCCCGATGCGCACACAAACACACACACACACACACACAGACACGTACGTAAATACACATTGGTCATCTGGTCCGGTGTGAAATTGTGTTATTTATCGGGGAGGTGAGGTGTGAGGAGGGGGGTTTCGTTTTTCCTTCTTTCGTTCTCTGTCGACCATCTCAACGGAAAAGCGCACAATCCGTTCGTTTGCAACAAATCAAATGAAAATGTGTCCCAGCAGGAGGAGGAGGCGGGGGAGAGGAGGATGGGGGGGGAGGTACTGGCACTGCCTGAATGTCGTCCCGGTTTTTCGCAAGTGAATAAGCAAATCAAACCATAAACGGATTTGCACCCATCTCCTCCACCCCCACCCAAACTTCCCCCAACCCACCCTTTGCAGCGAGAGTAACGGTTTAAATTGTGTAGAATGGTTAGGGTGGGGGGGGGGGGATGGGTATATCGGTGGATTGGGATGTGCTTAAAGTTTTTCGGATGCGATTCCAGGCACCAACCAACCCCCTCCCTCCTACCCCCACCCCCCGCCGGTTCGGGCTTCTGAAGCTTCATTTGAGCAAATATTTTCTTTCCCATTTTCACATTTTCCAACGTCGAGCCACGGGGGTTGGGAGAGGGGGAGGGGAGGGGGGGGGGGGGTGAAAGATGCGCCTCCGGAGGGAAGGGGGGAGTGCGCGATGGCCAAACGTGTGAGCGTGTGCCTGGGAGAGGAAAAATGTTGATGGTCCGAGCTTATCGAATCTCGTTATTTCTTGCAACATGTCGTGTTGTCCGCCGGGTTTGCCAGTCAGATAGAAAAGGTATGTGTGTGTGGGTGGGTGTATGGGTGAGTGTTTGTCCATCCAATTTCCATTTTCAGGACATGGGTTTCCAGTTTATGCATAAATCAGCGAAAACCGGTCGAAAACATATTTCGCCATGCCGAGCACAACGTCCCTTTGGTCGCTTTGGGGTACGGGGTGCGGCGGTAAGGGGAGGAAGGCAAGCAACGGTGCTCGGATTTGACGGAGAGACACCTCCCAATGTGGCTGTGTGTCCGTGTGTGGGTGGGCAAAAAGGACACGAGCCAACGGAACGGACGTTTGTCCAAGGTACGCCAGATTTTCGCGTTGGGAAAAACGGTTGGGAGGGGTTGGGAAAGTCAACCGGGTGCAGAACAAAACACGCCCAGGGAAGCGCCTCTCGACGCCATCTACGGGACGTTGAACCACGTCTTGCTGTTGCTCCTTTGTTCGCGATTTTCCCAAAAGTGGAGCCCACCAACCCCACTGCAGGCTGGCCGGCGGAAGTCAGGGGGGTTTTTCCCGAAATTAGCTCACCACCAGACGCACCCCGTAGCAGCCATTTCTTGAGCGTTAGTTGTTTAACTGGTGAAATTTTGGGGTGTGAGCAATACTCGATTATTTTTGTTCCTTAAACTCAGAATTAATAAAACATTATTAAGTAAACTTCAGTACCACGAGCTTCATTCAAAACAAACCCTGTATTCCCCCCCACCCCCCTCCACTCCCCCTCCTTCACACAACGTATGTCACCCACTTGACTTGAGAGTGCACGGCGTAAGAAATCTCCCTTGCAAACCTCGTCTGTTTCGCGTAAGTCGGCATCATTTATCATCGGCGAACGTTTCCTCCATCCCGCACAGCGAGTGGGTTAGTGGGGGGGGGGGGGGGGGGGGGGGGAGAGGGGGGTGAGGTTGGGTAGTTGTTCGGGGTGGCTTCCCCTCACGTTTGCACGTCGAATTCCACCCAGAGCGGAGGTCGTTAAGCGAAGGAACCCGTTCAAGCGCCCCACGTGTATCATTTTTCTCTCACACACACACACACACACTCGAACACTCGTGCATGCGTAACATGCATAAGCGATTCCTCTGACGTTGTGGGGGGAGGTGGGGGAGGAAAAAAAACAGACCGCACGCAAAACGAATAGGAAAATAATATACCAAGAAAGATAGCACCGAACCCGGGGAGCTTGAGCTCAGAGGGCAAGACCCTGCTGTATCGTGACGTAGGGGTTGGAGAGGGTGCGTGATCCGGACGACGTACTCCTTGGCAACACCCGTTACCATAGGCACACAGTACCCTCCCCCCCACGCTGGCTGC
Source organism: Anopheles ziemanni (assembly GCF_943734765.1). NCBI lineage: Eukaryota > Metazoa > Arthropoda > Insecta > Diptera > Culicidae > Anopheles > Anopheles ziemanni. Next base: position 13,536,419 of record NC_080707.1, on the reverse strand, counting down.
TGGTGATGATTAATGTTTCGTTTCAGAATCCAAACGCTTTGCCGCACTACTTTAATCACGGTAAAGCGTAGGAATTCTAAAAAGAACCATTAACATAAGTAGCGTGACTTTCACTGACTCCGGTTCTGTTTCACTTTTTGCCCGGTTTTGCTTGGGATTTTTTCTCTCGCTGTTGCTGCTGGGATACATTTATATCCTTTTCCCGTTTTTTTTTTTTTTGTATGTTTCGGTTCGGCGAATGATGACGAAAATAAAACCGAAGGGTTGCACTGTATACATTTCCCGACGAGTAACCGTTGGGGGTGGGTTTTGGGAAAAGGGGGGGGGGTGGAGAAAGGTGATATACTGAGGAAGAAAACCCCAGCTGGAATTGGAGCTCGAGTTGTTATATTTTTATTTCAACCGGTTCTTCTTTATTTCGCGATTGAAAAAAAAATGTGCTGCGGCGATGGAAAAGCTTCTTATCTGAGACTGGCCTGATATACCTCTCCGCCGTGGGTTTGTTTTCCCGAGAACCGAGGGCCCTGGTAAAAATTCCGTACACCGGAACCTCTGAAATTGAATAATCAAATCTAGGCGCAAAAAAAAAAGAATCCACGACCATTTCTCGCGCTCAAAAGCGATAAGCGAAGAAATTAAATAATCAAAGTGAAGGGCAAAACACGGCTGGCAAATGATGTTGCAGATGGTCCGATAGTAATGTAATTAAAGCCGACTTGAGAAACGCAAATGGTTCCCCAACCCGCCCGGAAAAGAGGGGCCATGTGCTTTCGTGCGAATTTTTTTTTTTAAACCGGAAAATTACGCACTTTCGCCGGTTCGTTCTAATCGCTTGTTCGGTGATTGAAAATGGAACGAATCGCACGCATTCGCGGGAAAAGCTGCTCGTTCCGCGGAAAACTCCCGAGACGGGAGCTAATGCCGTGGTTTATGCCACGGAAGGCTTTACCGGAACGGAGTGGCTTGGAGGCGGTAATCTGTCAAAATTGGAAGACTTTTGGCGCTCGCGTGCCTCGGTTGTTTTCTTCCCTTCTGAAAAGCGAATCTTTGCATTTGAAGATTACAATCATTGGCTCCAAACCGATGCTTTTAAGCGATGAGGAACATACACTCAAAGGTATCCTAACAATTGAATCGAAATCGGAATGCAAATGGTAGACAACGTTAAATAAAAATAATAAATACTTTGTCTAATATATTTTGCGACACTTTTTTCGTCCAACTGTAAGGCTGCAGGATATACATTTGGACATATGTTTCTAACATATTACTATGTTTGAACAAGCCATTAAAAGCGTTTTTAGTTATTTCCATCCATTCTATAATAAGAGATAAAAATGTTCCAGATTAAGATGAAAAAATAAATTTTACAAAAAGCGCCCCCGAAAAACATCATGAATCATTTTAGAACTCAACTATACTTGTACTTTCACCACACGCTTACAGAGCATTTCCCGATGAATTCTATTTAAACTAAAGCAGTCAAGGTACGATTAAAATAACACATATTCTTTAAGATATTCCGGATATTAATAGAAAAATTTCATGATAATAAAACCTCTCGTCAATAATGGTTTATTTAGGTATATTGAAAAATAACCAAAGCTACCACTTGTTTTTATCCAAACATGGTAAAGTCAATTCTATAATTGGTATTTCTGTAACGCAAATATAAAAAAAAGAACAAGTGATAACTGATAAGGTGCTCAAACTAAATAGAACACCTTTTAAAAACTAAACGCTTTCCAGGATAAACAAGTAAAATATGTCCTGTTTGATGTTGCATTCTTTATAATTTAAGAGAAAAGAGCGATGGTTATGAAAAACATTTAAATTTGGTCGAATTGATATTCTTGCTAAACATATTTGGTCATTTAACTAAAAAAGCAAACCATTCAATTAAAAAACTAACATGCAAACCCGGATAAGTATTTTTAAATATTTTTTGTTTGTTTTTGTACAAGAATATACCTGACATCATGTAAGACGATCAGAACTTTTTTTTAAATCAAGCAACGATATGTTAGAAGAATCTAACAAGAACTTTAAACGCATGTCATCGTTGAAAAACATAACAGCCTTTGCACAGTTCAGTTATAGTTTATAAACAGTAAAAAGGCTTGAAAAACTTTCTAGATGATTTTAGAAAAGATTGATTCGATTTTGTTCGCTCGAAAAATACAGTAACGGCAACGATTTGCTTGAATTTCTACGTCTTACACGCCTTCCCTTGTGAGTTTCGCGCAAAAGCCAGAGGGAGAGAGCAATAAAGGAGATACACATTTACACGCACAAACACACACACACACACATTCCTGCACGCACGCTGGAAAATGAGCATCCGGCAACGTCCGCTCGTAAAGAATATTCTGCTAACAGACACCTTCCAGCCCTTACCATGCGGTGGAAAAACCCCACCCGTGAAAGGTAAAAGGAAAAGCGGTAAGGGTTTCCGGTAGTGAGGGGGTGGAAAGGGTAGGGGGGGGGGGGGTGGAGGGATTAGCCATGCCACACAAACTCGGCTGCAGGTTTGGTTATTTTTGTACCCGAAGACCCGGTTTTTCCTACTCTCGTTTATCCCCTACTTTACATATCAATTTGTTGACATCCCATCTTTCCCACCGACTCTCCTACCCCTCCCCTTTGCGTACACGTACACAGCAGCAGCATCATCAAGTGCTGCGTCTTTGCTGGCGTAAACCGAAAGCACATCCAACTCCTCTCCCCGAGGGCCAGGTGGAAAAAGCAGCGTGGAAATTATAGAACGTATTGCCGAAACGAAAATAGTTGAACCGTAAAAAAAACACACATGCGTGGTGAGGTAATGTGCGTGTGTCTGTGGGGAGTGGATTTGAGCGCCTCGAAGGTACGCGGAAACATTGTAACACAATCAGAAGGCACCCGGCTCGGCTTCGCAGACTGTAGAAGCACCCGCTTGTGTGTTTGTGTACGGTAGTGTGTGAGCATTCCTTGCAAGGCAAAGCACGTCGTTCCACCCCCCCTCTCCTTCCCTCCCGCGGGTGACACGGTGCGTGACTGCTGCAAAGTCACCGTCTGCAGCCTCCGGAAGGACCCAATTTGGCGCATCGCAAGGTTTCGCCGATTTCCTCTGCAGCAAAATGCCGCCCACATTTCGGTTCCTTTGCTGTTTTTTTCGTCTTTTGTACTCACAGCGTTCACTTTCAAAGCCCCAGCGTAAAGGTGCAGTGTACAGGCAGCCACACCGTACACACGTACACGTGCACGATTTGGAGCGGTTTTTGAGCCAGTGAAAAAATTACACGTTTTGCGGCTCACCTTTGCACCGATGTTCCGAACGGCGCAAAGATGGAGGAAGGATGGAGAGAGAGGCTGCTTTCACGGCAATCCGGGCGTGTATGTGTATATTTTTGCATGTGGGCTTATCTCTCCGTCAAATTGTTCATGTATAGTCAGTTTTGATATTAAAGATAAGAAATAATTGAAATTAAATACAAAATTAAAACTGAAATAACATTTTGAACAATTTTAAAATAATCAAATAAATACTTATTCACTTTAACTACATACAATGAAGAAGAACAAATGAAACTTTAACTAAAATGAACGGCTTTACGGAGAAAACAACCATACTAATAAGGTTGGACAAAGTGCTAAACAACAGTAGTAAACACTTTTTAACACGTTGTCTGACAAACATTTTTGTTACATATTTTCACAACCATTTTTGATTATTTTTATTTTGCCAACCAAACTAATGGGGTTGGACAAAGTTATAAACAACAGTAGTAAACAATTTTCAACACATTGTCTGACAAACATTTTTGTTACATATTTTTAGTACAATCCCTTTGGATTATTTTTATCTTGGTTGTAAGAACAATCCATTCAACGGTTTTTAAAAACCAAGCAAATACCAACATCTATAAAGGATTCATTTTTGTAACAACTACACTTGGTCTAGCTGCTATAGCACCATCCCGGTATTTACGTAAATAAATTGGTAAATTAGCACGCTTTCCATATTGTTCTAAGAAAAATTTATCAAATTTGCATGCAAAAATACGGAAATTGATAGAACAACATAGCCTATTAAAATAATATGATAAAACTTTTAAAGCCCATTCAATTATTGACCAGTTTCTATAAACCCACTTAAAGAAAATCAGAGTTAAAAGGCTTTATCTCTAACTAATATGTAGGTACAACAGTTTTAGAGTAGAATCAATTTCAAAATCCTTTTCAATCAGTGAAATTGAAAAGGCAGTTGGAACACAAGTTTTCCTTTGAAAATTGCTTAGCTAATGATGGCAAGTACATGTTAGGCACATAGATATAATCTCTGCTAGTCATTTTAGCGAATATGATGGTCAACTCGAGAAAAAAACTTAATAAAAGGCTTCCATTGTTGAATTAATTTTCTACCTTCCCCAGACCTCATCATTATCGATTCACACTATCGATATCAACTATATGAATCTACAATATAAGAAACATCCCACATAAACACTTTAAGTAGTTAAATCTAACATGTTATATGTGAAGGCGGCACCATTAGTCTAGCACAATTCACTTATCGACTTTTAACAATGTTAGCCAGTATAAAAACAAACCAAAATGAGGCAAAATGACTTACGCCGTTCCCCACTCTAGTTCCGTTCTTGTTTGTTACACACTTTTGTGACATTACCGAACCCTCGTTCATTTTTACTACATTTATTTAGGGACTATTCAAAAACATTAATTATTAATATTTTATTGTTACAATTGTTTCAAACAGAAAATTGTAATTTGTAAAATACACAACTTTTTCCAGTCCTTGCAGGGATCTTACAAATAAATTGTAAACGACTTGAATCAACAAGAAGAACAGATTTTCTCTCACATTCCGCCATTTATTGCTCAGAATGAATGAATTTAGTGATTTAGCAGCTCTATTTATGATTTTCCTTTCATCATAAGCAAGAGATCCGGAGTTTTATTTTGCAAAAATTGACAACTGGTCTTATAGCAACTGGAGTTTGAACATTTTATCATAAGATATTCTGCAGGCAACGATTATTTATCAATTTCTATTTTTGTATATGCGAATTTTGCAGCTTTTGACAAAAAATTATATTAAGTTAGGTAATTTTCCAATACATTCATGGAAAAGCACGAAACTCAAGGTGGTCTTATAACAACTGGATGATTTCCGTTACATTATTAGAGCACTATTATAGTGGTGTAAACGACTTAAGAGATTTAATGTGTTAAAAAACTGTAAAATGCACCAAATATTCTTTTACTGAATTGGAATTTAAACATATTTGAGAAGAGCTGACGTTTCGTTCAATATTATGAAGAGTGGATGTCGAAGACTCATACAGCGAAAAGACAATGAAATCAATCACTTCACCGAGCAAGAGCAATACAGAGTCACGCAGAAAGTAACAAACAAACGATTCGTAGAACTCAGGTTCCACGCTCCCCGAACCATACACCATACGCACGTCTACCATTACTGTCATTTGCATTGAACCCCCTGCTCAAGTGCGTCAAGGTTCAAGCGTCAGACAAGGCAGGAAAGCTAGCCGGTCGCCTCCAAAACATGTGGAGTGGACCCGCATCAACTCAACGGGAAAAGAAACCACCGACGACGACGGTTTTGAAAGGTCAGAGAAAGAAAAATCAACCCGTCACACACACACGCACACACGCGGGTTGGAGTAAAGAAAAAAAAACCGCACGTACCACAGGAAACAATTACCGAAGCGCGGCGGAGGAAAGCCTTTCGGAGAAAATGGCGGTCCGAAAAAGAGAAAAAAAAACGCACACGCAACGATTTCGGAGGAATTATGACAGATGATTTCGTCTGACGGTGGCGGTCGCCGTTTGATGGGATGATCGTGATGTTGATGGTAATGATGATGATGTTGATGATGATGAGGAGGATGAAAGATGGGTTTGATTTATGGGCTGCGCGTAACCCGTGGGGTCGCTGTCAGAAGGTACAGTTATGCGAGAGTCTGAAAGTCTGAAAAGCAGAGTGCAAAAATATTCACATGCAAATCGAAATACACATGATACGGTGTTCTGGTACGGTTGCCAAAGGTGGATGGCATATTGTGGCAACGTAATGTACCGTATCGAGACGCGTAAGCGACTCGTCCCGTGTGTAAGCGCTGGGCTGCAAAATGGAACGAAAACTCACGTCCTGTAAATTACTCAACGGAACAGGAGGCACCTGCCCGGTCCGGTTCCACGTCCACGTGCGCAGCGACACTATGCCGCACTTCCGGGGCGGTTGAAAAGGCATGTTTGCACAGCCACTGATGAACTCCGTTGACCCATTTTCGCCCGGCGAGAGATGCCGAGCGGCAGAGCAATTTAAGCGCTCATCAAACAGCCGGAGGTGTTCAAAATGACACCGATCAAAACCATTCCGTGGGTGGAAATAAGAAGGTTTAAGGAGACGGTACGGAGTTCCGGAGGAGAAGGTTTGCTACCACCACCAACACCACACCGAGCTGTCCACTTGTTTTCGACGCATTCGGGTTCAACGGACTGGACGCATCCGACTCGAGAGAGAAGCTCCTGCCGAGCCTGACAGCTGACGGCTTGGGGACGACTTCCTCTGAACTCGGTCGATCCGGTTGGTTGGCTTCGGACCAACCGACCCAGCCCGCCGTAATCTCACGCACACCCCTGCGAGCTACCTCAAAAAAACAAGGCGTCTGAGATGGAGGACTGCTTATATCGGGCAGCCAAAGCAAATGACCTCGGGCTACGCGTCTCTTCCCCTACATCGCTTCCCGGCCTTGCCGACTCGAGAGACTGCCAGGTAAGGAACACCTACGTACCCACGCGGCTACACGGTCAGTTACTTCGGTACGGCTCGGATGTTCAGAGCGCCGCAATACATTATTGAGCAGACAATTAGGGGTAGGTACCCGTTGGACGCTGTTCGGGGAAGGGGCGATGTTGAAAATCAACAGGCGGGCAGGTTGCAGGTACAACCTTGCACAGACAGCCCGCAGACAGACTGACTAAAGTCGTGCTCTACAAACTCTATTTTTCCTAAATGGCCATAAATTGTTACTCCACTTGCTTTTTCCTTCGGTATTACATACGTACAAGCCATCGTTCGCCATTTTAAGTACGCCATAACGTGCGTTACTAGAGTGGGTGAGGAGCGATCAACAATAGCAAAATGCATTTTTCTAGTAATGAGCAATGTTTTACAACGAGTTTCTTCGCTCCATGACATTTATTGAATTAAAGAACTCATTCTTTCACCATTTTTATATTCGATCATACTAAATAAGCACTTTCTGATTCGATTTTTCTACACAATATTGTATAGTTGGAGGTAGAACTGTTTTTAAGAATTGAACCGTTAACTGTAAGATAGCAAAGAGTTGCTCTTTCATCGAAAACATATGTTACCATCTCCATAAACGACTAGTCGTCCTAGTCTACCGTTAGTACCTAAGAGATATAAATTTAATTTTAAAAACTTTGCACATATATTCATGGCACGGAGACCTCATAATAGAAAGCGGATATTATAAGGAGGATTATATAAATTTGTTGACTAAATAAAACGGTTCTATAACTGATCCAACCTATTGCTAACCTCCATGATTAAAATATCAACTTCCAAACTTATAACACTGGAAACTAATTGTGACAAGCATGAATCTACAAATAGCCCCTAAGAGAACTTAAATTAAATTGAAATTTAGTACAAATACTGGTCGTACGGACGCGTAATACAAGAAAGGGAGAATTATATAAATTTATGAATAAATAAAACGTTTGTTCTAATTTCCATGATTCAAACATCAACTTTGCAAATTATAACAATAATAACTAACTTTGATTGGTACGAATCTACCACTTGTACCTAAAAGACCTCAAATTAAATTGATATTTAACTTATCAATATTTACAGTACGAACGTCTTCTAAAAGAAAGCGGCATAAAAGTGAATAAAATTAAAAAATCGAACAAATGAGATGATCCAAGCATTTGTCAACTTCCAAATATCATCTTCCAAACTTATAATATAACAAACGAGTTGTAAACAATGTCACCTCATAGAAATGTCGAGGAAGTGGCTTAAAAGTAAGTACGCGGTAAGCAAAACTACAGGACACAATAATTCTGGATACATTTATATCAAATCTTGTTAACTCCTTTTTGCCAAATCGAGATATTTTGAAAGCTTTGAGCACCTATTGTTGCGCTTGATAACGTTTTATTTGTGTGTAATTTATATGCATTTATAATGAATCCGTAGAGCGGTGACACATATGGAGATAAAAGACGTGTTTTCACGAAGAAAACATTCCCTTTTCGAAGTTTTACTTTTCCTGTTGAGGTTTTTATTTCTCTAGTTTCTTTTGACTAGTTGTGAAGAAAGCTGTTGAAGTCATTTTCAATCTACTTTTTCTGGTTCGATAAAAATTTTGTATAATTTTGATAAAATTTTAGAAGTAGCTTCTCGGCGCGCAAAACTTTCCCCTTCGGCATGCACTTCCTCTTCCGCCCGCATCGTAGTAGAAGGCTTGCAAATTATCTTGTAAGAATGTTGGCACTGTCAGATCGCGCTGTCGTCGTTCTGCCAAACCGACCGAAGTGAAGTGGCTCCTTGCCTGCCTTCTGCCATCCTTCGAAACAGGTGGCGGAAGGAAACTGCTTCGCTTACCCTTTCCTGGGTCTGCGGGCTCCAAAAGTTTCTTCGCATCTGTTTCCTGCCAGGCACCGGTTCCGGGCACGATAATTGCACCCCCTCCTCGACCCACCAGGGTGCGGGCGGGCAGGGTGGGATGAAAATTCATCAAATGAAAATGAAAAAACTTTTCCATCCATCCAGCTTTCGCTTGGATTCCTTTTTTAACCAGTTGCGGTGCATTTTTCGTTCCTCCCTCGAGTGCATTTTCTCCTGCGTAAGTTTTACACTTTTATTTTATTTGTCCTGTCCGCCACTTTCTTTACTTTGACCGTTCTTTTTTCGTGACAGTTTACTTCGGCACTCGCATCCCTTTCCACCCGGTTTTACGCTTTTCATAGTGACATTCCATTTTTCTCTCCCAACGATGACAAAAGCATTCGACGGACGCGCATTGTAGTACGCGACTCTTGACGCTTTCCTTCGCACAACGATGCGCGTCTGTTTTTTTATGTTTTATTTTTGGTTTTTTAGGAAGTCTAATTTATTTTGCGTTCCTTCAAAAATTGTTTTGACACCACGAGTTAAAAAAGATGTTAAAGTTGGACCAAAACTAAAAACATAGCAAAAGAGTAGTTTTATGTCCATCTGCGCAAATGTTACCTCTTCTAAACGAATGAAAGTCGGCTGTTTAATATTTTCAAACCTAGATGTGCAGTAGATTTTCCATACGAAAAGAAAAGCAAACGGCCATGAGGAAAAAGGGGGAAACCCAATCGCAATATACGATAGAGTCAAGACAACGCCAGCGTATACATTGTGGACAACGCCATCGCATACATTGTGGACATCGCCAGAGCATACATTGTGAGTCAACATTCGATCATCGCGACGCGGCCCCCGGACCACAACATTATGCTGAGTTGCAGCTTCCCATAGCAACGCGGACCGCCCGCATTATGCTGAGATTGCAGATTCCCGCAGCGACGCGGACCACTTAGAATCAGAAGACCGTGAACCAACGATCCAGATCGCGAACCGATCATCAGTTGGTATCCAGCATCCGAACACGATAGTTGGGTATTAACCCGCACATATGTTGTAGGAAATAAAGTTTAAGTTTTTTTAAAACTCAAACACCCGCAGCAGTGCGTTAACTGGCGCCCGAATAGGGACCGCGCTATGTGAAATTAAGTACAAGTGAAAGTGAAAGTAACCACGCTAGAGTGATAGTTACCACCGAATCCCAAACTTAAAAAGACTTTCCTGATCGCCGAGTGCAGCCGTGTAAAAAGGATCCCGAGTCACCTGTGCAGTTAGCAGCTCACACAGGACAAAAAGGAGCCATCCATTACACCGAGAAGGAAGTCATTCACAGCCGGTTTTCCAGAAACTAAACTACGCCCGCTAGAGGAGCAGTAAAACACAACGCCCGTCAGAGGAGCATCATAAATTATAAAACCATCGCCCGATACAGGATGCGTATGGTACTGTAAGTAACAAAAAAAAAACAGTAAGTAAAAATTGTGAAACAAACACAACATTGTGAAACAAAAATCAAAAGTGATTAACAAAAACGCGATTAACAAATATTAAGTAAAATTACCTAGTGAAGTGAAAAACGTGTTAAAACAAACAAAAAATCCTGGAGGATCGTATAAATCCATTACAATCTTTTTCCTTCAAAATGTCGAGACCAGACCTTGACCAAATTATTAACCGCATTGCCGCACTCGAAGCGTGCAATGTCGCCCCCGCTCAGATCGATTATTCCGATCCACCGCTTTACTTTACAAAGCCAGATGGAACAAGTGTAAATCCCGAAAGTTTTGAAAAAATCCCTGATTTGGTAAAGGATCTACCAAATTTCACTGGGGATCCCAGCGAACTGAATAGCTGGTTGAGTGACGTAGACAGCTTGGTAAAACTGTACCAAACTAAAAGTACAGACACACTTGAACGCCAAAACAAATACCATATGATCTGCAAATTCATTCGCAGAAAAATCCGCGGTGAAGCGAACGATTCACTCGTTGCTTCAAACGTAGGCATAAATTGGAACCTGATCAAAAAAACATTGGTCACGTATTACGGTGAAAAGAGAGATTTGGAAACATTAGACTTCCAACTTATGAGCGTGCAGCAGAAGAACCGCTCATTGGAAGTATACTACGATGAAGTAAATAGATTGCTCTCGCTTATAGCAAATCAAATAAACACTGACGAAAGATTCACACACCCCGAAGCCTCAAGAGCTTTAATCGAAATGTACAACAAAAAAGCAATCGATGCTTTCATGAGAGGACTAGATGGAGACGTTTATAAATTCATTAGAAATTATGAACCGACATCCCTTGCAGGAGCGTACAGCTACTGCATTTCATTTCAAAATATTGAGTGTAGAAAAATGCTAACCAAACCAAGGCCATATATCCCACCAACGGCACCAAGGAATATGATTCCCTTACCGCCACCAACGCCCATAAGATATACAAATCCACCTCCGCCACCAAGGCCTTACCATCCCAAACCGTTCACGGGAAATAGAAATTTTAATAATTTCGCCCAAAGGAACAACCAACACTACCAACAAAAACCATTTAACAATTTTCAACGTCAACCGCCACCAGAGCCCATGGAAGTTGACCATTCCATCAGAACACAACAAGTGAACTATGGAAACCGCCCTAACTCAAACAACGTTCGACCCCCAAAACGTCCCAGGGTCAATAATATCCAAACACAGCCAGGACACTCAAATACGGTGAACCACATAACGGATGCCAATCCACCACAACAATTCGAAAACGGCAACCCCGCGAACAACACAATAGATAACAACACATCACAATCGTTCGAGAGATACCTCCGAACCATTGAAAAACAAGAAGGATGCAACTTCAGTGACACTGTCGAAGTCGCAGAACTTAATTTTTTAGACTAAACTCGGCGTTGCCTTACTTTCTTTTTTATGGTAACGCCTCGGAGCCATTAAAAATGCTCATTGATACCGGTTCTAATAAAAACTATATCCACCCGAAACATGCTAAAATTTCCCATAAAATCGATAAACCATTTTATGTATCTTCTGTAGCAGGAGACATAAAAATCGAAGCTTATTCACAAGCCCGTTTATTCCAACCATTTTCAGATAAAATGTTAAAATTTTACCATCTTGAAAACTTGAAATCATTCGATGCCATAATAGGGCACGATTCACTGAAAGAAATCAAAGCAGTTATTGATACAGCCAATGATGAATTAATCATTGACGGCACAAATGTAATACCCCTACAACAATATGAACTACAGGAAGTAAATAAAATAAACATCCGCGATAGTCATCTCAACCAAAACGAAAAAATACAGCTACATAACCTATTACAGGAATATCAGGATCTTTTCCAACCACCTGATTCTAAATTACCTTTTACCTCACAAGTAAAAGCTACGATAAGGACAAAAAATGAATCCCCAATCTACAGTAAAACTTATCCTTATCCCCAAGCACTTAAAGGTGAAGTTAACAGGCAAATTGAAAAACTAATAAATGATGGAATCATCAGACCTTCAAAATCCCCATACAATGCACCAGTGTGGATTGTTCCAAAAAAACTGGACGCTGCCAATGAAAAAAAATATAGACTTGTCATAGACTACAGAAAATTAAATACTCAAACAATAAGTGATAAATATCCTATTCCGGATCCATCTACTGTTTTAGCCAATTTAGGCTCAAATAAATTTTTCACTACCCTTGATTTAGCATCAGGATTTCATCAAGTACCCATGTCGGAGAACGACATCGAAAAAACTGCATTTTCGATAAACAATGGAAAATATGAATTCGTACGCATGCCCTTTGGATTAAAAAATGCACCTTCCATATTCCAACGCGTCATGGACGACACATTGAGAGAACATATAGGAAAAATATGTCACGTTTACATCGATGACATTATCATTTTTAGTGAAACAGTTGAAGAACATCTGCAAAACTTGAAAATTGTCTTAGACACATTGCGAGCCGCAAATTTCAAAATACAGCCAGACAAATCCGAATTCTTAAAAACTGAAGTCGAATTCCTCGGATTCATTGTCTCAAGTGAAGGACTTAAACCAAACATAAAAAAAGTTGAAGCCATAAAAAAATTCCCAGAACCACAGAACCTTAAAGAACTGAGAAGATTCTTAGGACTGTCAGGATATTACCGCAGGTTTATTAAAAACTATGCACACTTGGCAAAACCCATCACAAAACTCCTAAGAGGGGAGGATGGCCATCGCCAAATTTCAAAAAACGAATCAAAAAATGTTCCTATTAAATTTGATCAAAATGCAAAGAACGCATTCCAAACCTTGAAAGACATAATATCTTCTAATGATGTTTTAGTTTTTCCAGATTTCCAGAAGCCATTTGAACTGACAACAGATGCATCAGATAAAGCACTAGGAGCTGTGCTTTCACAAAAATGCCACGACGGAGATAGACCAATAACCTTCATTTCCCGAACTCTTTCCCAAACAGAAGAAAATTATGCAACAAACGAAAAGGAGATGCTTGCCATCGTGTGGGCACTACATACACTGAGAAATTTCATATACGGAGCGAAAATTAATATACATACTGATCATCAACCATTAACATTTGCTTTATCACCGCAGAACAACAACGCAAAGCTGAAACGATGGAAATCATTCATAGAGGAACATGATTACCAGTTATGCTACAAACCAGGAAGATCGAACGTCGTAGCCGACGCCCTTTCCAGAATACAAATTAACTCACTAACACCAACCCAGCACTCAGCTGATGAAGACGATAATTCATATATCCCTTCAACAGAAGCACCTATTAATGTTTTCCGCAACCAACTAATATTTAAAATCGGAACTAATTCCTCTTCCGAACTAATAAGCCCTTTCCCGAAATTTAAAAGGCATATTTTCATCGAACCAAATTTTACTACTGATTTTATCAAGGATAAATTCAAAAAAGTTATTAATCCAAATGTAATTAATGGAATTCATACAGATGAACAAACAATGGGAATTATCCAAGAAGTCTATAAAAATCTTTACAATCCAAAAACAGTTAAAGCTAGATTTTCTCAAATACAAGTCGAAGATCTTTGCGACGTAGAAAAACAATTCGAAGAGATTAAAAATATCCATAATTTTGCACACAGAAACGCTAAGGAAAATTCATTGCAATTTATAAAAAAATTCTACTTCCCCGGAATGAGAAAAAGTATTCAAAATATTGTTAAAAATTGTGAGTTATGCAAAACCGAAAAATACGATAGAAAACCACAAGTATTTATACCAGTAAAAACACCAATACCGACATATCCAGGAGAGATAATTCATATTGATATATTTGCATACAACGCAAACTTTTTATTTATCACGTCAATCGATAAATTTTCAAAGTATGTTAAAATACGACCGATAAAATCGAAATCAATCGCTGACATAAAAGAAGTATTACTACAACTTTTATATGACTGGGACTTGCCAGCCCAAATTGTTATAGATAACGAATGTACTTTTGTATCGAATGTAATCGAACAATCAATATTAAATCTAGGAGTCAAAATCTTCAAAACTCCAGTTAATCGTTCAGAAACGAATGGTCAAGTAGAGAGATGCCATTCGACTATCAGAGAAATAGCGAGATGTACGAAAAAACTCAATCCAGAAATGAGTATTATAACATTAGTGCAACAAGCCGTTTATAAATATAATCATACTATTCACTCATTTATAAAGGATACACCAAGAAATGTGTACGTAGGAGAACGATCAGATGATCCACAAGAAAGAGCAATAATAAGAGAAGCTACAAATGAAAGAATACTCGAAATATTCAAAAAGAATGATGAAAAAATCAAAGATGAAAAATATAAAGACTATGAAGAAAATGAATATGTATATGAAAGGAAGAAAACAAATAATAAACGCGAAAGTCGTTTCAACATAATAAAAGTAAAGGAGAATCATCCAACTTATATAATCGATTCAAATAATCGAAAAATTCACAAAATAAATCTAAGGAAATGAGGACAAAATATTAATACACTCTTTGAAATTCTTTTAACTATCGTTACAGTGTGATTACAACCCTGTTGATCAAGCTTATTGTAGCAGATATAAGCATATATGATCTAAGTAATAATCCCTTAGCTATAATACCAATAAGTAAAGCTAAAGTTCAAATCGGATATGTAAGGACGATACATCCAATCGATTTATCAAACATAGAAGAAGCAGTAGAAAAAACGTTAGAAGAAATTCCAAATGGAATCTATACGGCATCAATTGAAAGTTTGATTAATATAAAAGCTAGAACGCTACAGGAAACCTTTAGAAAGATTAGACCGTTTACAAACAGAGAAAAACGATGGGACACGATCGGAAAAGTTTGGAAATGGATCGCAGGAAATCCAGACGCCGACGACCTACACATTATTAACTCAACGATAAACTCCCTAATTGCTGAAAACAACAAACAAGTAGTTATCAACCAAGGTTTAAATGAACGACTCCAACAAATAACAGAAGTCGCCAACACGGTTATCAACATTGAAAATCAACGATACGAAACGCACCAGACAGAGATTCGTCAACTGATCCTGTTATCAAACATGAACATGCTACAAGAAAAATTAGAAGTAATTGAAGATGCCATCATACTCGCGAAACACGGGATTCCAAGCAGCAAGCTACTATCCCTAGATGATCTAAACTCCATAGCCCAATTCCTAGAGAGTAACAACATTACTTACCGTACTCCAGAGGAATTGCTAGGGCAATCAACTGCGCAAGTTGCTGTAAACCAAACGCATATTATCTACATACTAAAGTTCCCCAAAGTAACCACACAAATGTACGAATACGAATACATTGACTCCATAATCCAGCACGAGAGACGGATTATCGTAAAACAAAATTTCATAATACGAAATCGAACGCATGTATTCGAAATTACGGAAAGATGCCAAGAGCAGGAAGATTTCTACATATGCCAACAAGTAAATCTGCAACAACCCACCAAATGCATAGAAAAACTCGTGAAACGAGAAGACGCTGAATGTCAATACGAAAAAATTTACTCGAAAGGATTGGTGAAACGCATTAATGACGCCAATATTCTCATTAATGATGCAATCGCAGAAATATCGTCAAATTGCAGTAATGCAAACCAAGTATTGAACGGGTCATACTTGATACAATTTGAAAATTGCAACATAATCATCAACGGAGAAATTTATTCAAACAATGAAGCCATCATTCCCGGTAAACCATACTACTCAACAGCGGGAATAAAAGTCAACATAAGCGAAATTGAAGACAGACCACCGATAGAATATCTAAACAATCTTACGTTGCAACATCGAGAAACTCTACAAAGTATAAATCTACAAAACAATTCCATCAAATGGAAAATTCATGCATTCGGAGGAACGTTCATGTTACTATTCATATGCGCAACCGTAATCTGCTTATTTTTCAATAGAAAGAGAATGGTAAAAGTAAACATAAACCAAGAACCGCAACGCGGAGAAACATTCGTAAGCAGACCAACATCATTCCACGCAGCAACAAGACTTTGAGGACAAAGTCATTTAAGAAGGGAGGAGTCAAGACAACGCCAGCGTATACATTGTGGACAACGCCATCGCATACATTGTGGACATCGCCAGAGCATACATTGTGAGTCAACATTCGATCATCGCGACGCGGCCCCCGGACCACAACATTATGCTGAGTTGCAGCTTCCCATAGCAACGCGGACCGCCCGCATTATGCTGAGATTGCAGATTCCCGCAGCGACGCGGACCACTTAGAATCAGAAGACCGTGAACCAACGATCCAGATCGCGAACCGATCATCAGTTGGTATCCAGCATCCGAACACGATAGTTGGGTATTAACCCGCACATATGTTGTAGGAAATAAAGTTTAAGTTTTTTTAAAACTCAAACACCCGCAGCAGTGCGTTAACTATAGATTTGACGATGACGTTTACGATGATTTCGATTGATATCGGTTCATTCGTAGGCAGCAAGCAGTACAAGCGGGTTGATCAGAGACAATTCCACATTTCCCCTTACCACCCGCCTGCGTGACGTTTTAAATCTCGTTCCGGAAAATCGCCGCCTCCATTGTGGACGGTTTATAAGGCTATCGTCGAAGGGTCTAAACAGGGGAGATATCGTTTGCAAATTGATGTTTACGGTGTAAAGAAAGGAAAAAACAGCAGGCGTATGACAACCGACCCCAACACATTCAAGGTTGTACTTCCTTTTAGTAGGTCGCTTTCTCTACACCGGCGGACGGGGGTTGGTTTCCGTGCTGGTCCCGGATTAGTGCAGGTACCGTCTGCCTTCCGTTTGGCGCACGCATTGATTCACTCGTTAAATAACCTTTTTATTCACCCCTTGTCAGTGGTTCCATGTTTTTCCTCATCGACACCACTTGCGCTTTTTTGTATATGTCTTCTGTTTCTCTAACGCAAGGCTTTACACACACACACACACACACACACACACACACATAACGAAAAGGGTCCGACACGAGCGACATAAATATGTTCTGTTCGTGCTGGCTTTTTTTCTGCGGGGTGGTTTGCATTTTAACTCCACAAACGAAAGAAAGCGAAACTATCAAGTTCTACAACAGAAAGGACGAATCAGAAAGGAAGACACGAAAAAAAAAACCCGAAGACGTGTATACACACGCATTTTTTTCATCCCCGCTTGTTTTTTTTTGTTTGGTTTGACATAAGGTTCGAAAACAGTCCAATTGAATAAAACTCTCACGTTCTAGTAAAAGGAGCGCTGCGGCGATGGGGTTTGTAAGGACACACTGTTCAGAGCATTTTGTTCTAATCCCGGTGACACAACTCTCCCCCCCCGCCCTCCTCTTGTTTTTCATCAGCAGCTCCTCCGCGCAGTAGAAAAGTTCATCAGTGTGAGCTGGATTGAGCTTTTTCTTCTCCCTACCGGTACTTTTTATGTGCGTGTGTGTGTGTGACTGATACCAACATCATCGTTATCGACGATGGCTGTGTACCGGAACTGCACCGTGCACAGTGGACTCCTCCGTGGACACGTTGCTTTACAAATATTTTAATTTAATTTAACATTGAATGTTATTCTTTGTTGAGTTAAACTAAATTATATTAAAAAAATCTCTATGATAGCTTTTCTTTTTCAGTTTTTTGGTTTCATTCAATATTAAATACGTAACAAAAAATAAAAATTTATTTGCTCCAATAAGCGTTTGTTCTTAATAAATAGTTTTTATGTCTATCGATATGAAATCATAGCACATCGTTGAGAAACAATTTTTAATTTTTTTTTTGAAATATTCTCTTTTGGTTTACTGGTTTACTTTAAGAACTAGAATAAAATCTTTGTTTCTTCTTTGTGTTTTTCTCCTATTTTATTTTCAATTTAATGAATTTAAATTCGAGAGGTATTGAGTTTCAGATTCATGAATCTGAATGAATCTTTGCTTTGATTTCGAAATTTTTTGATCTTCGGTGAAGATTGATGAAACAACTACCTTATGGAAGGGAGCTCTGTTTTTATTTTTTTGGTCAATCAATTTACGTCCATCAAAGCAACATTAAGATTCATGAAAGATATAATATAAATATATATATATATATATTAGTGTAATACAGTACATAATATAATATTAGTGTAGTACAGTACATAACACATACATTTATGTAAAACAGTTATATTACAGTAATGTTATAAAAAAAAAATTATAAAAGTTTAGGGAAAAGAAGAAAAAAAGAAAAGAAAGATTTAGAAAAGTCGTACGAGTCACAAGAATATATCTCCCCAAAAAACACAACTTCAGTTTATTTACAAGTAATAGCAATAAATTCATGTAAAGGGTTTTTACATCAAAACTAGCTTTTCGTTTGATTCGTAATTTGAAAACATACCCACAGACTCTAGTTGGTCTAGTTCGTTTAAAGCACCGGGTTCTTTAAAGTTGAGAAATATTGTAAAATAATAGATGACTTTTAAATTTCCGTTCCCGTAGAATGCCCACTGTGCCATGGTACGAGTTTATTCTTTGACGGGGGAAAAAAACCCCCGAAGAGCGAAAGAAATAAACCGTCCAGGGCGATCACGTACGGTAGATTTATTAGAAACAATAACAATAAAGGATTCATCCTTAACGGGGTCGTAGTCGCACCGACCGCGTAATGCTGCCCGACGTGCGCGGTGTACAATTTTTGGAATATCATCTACTCCCACCCAAAAGTGTGGCACAGTGTGATCCCTTTTTCCGCTTCCAATGATGGTGATGATGATGATGATCATGGTGTTAGTATTTGCAGCAAATTGCGTTACACCGTTCGGACCTTTTCCGTTAACCTGAAGGGTGGTGAATGATTATTCTAAAGCGAAAAGGGAAAACCTCACGAACCCGGGGGCGTATACCGCTGGTCATAGTCCCGTCCGCAGCTGACCACAGCGTGGAACGTGCCAGCGAACGGGCGGGTTGATCAGCTAGTGTGAAGGGTCAGTTGCAGCTGGCTTGCAATTAAATTCTGACTGTCAATTCTCCCCGGGAGTTTTTCCCGGCATTCGTACTCGCACACTTTAATAAGTAACGGGGCGGGTGGCTGGGCAGATTAAGTGAGGGTAGAGGAGAGGTCCATTCGAAAGCAAGAAGCAGTAAAGTTTCCGTAATTAAACTGGGCGGGCCGGAAGATGACCGACTCGGTGCGGAACGCTCTACTTAGCCCCGTTATCGGAAGCGAGGTTGGTCGGAGTGGCCTTTCCCTGTGGCATCCCAGGATCCGATTGCAGACCCCCCCCCCTCCCCTCTACCTAACCATTAGATTCCATTCGACCCACAGCACCTGCTGGGGAGGGGGGGTAACTCCGAGGTGGGTGCTTTTGAAAGGAATGGATAAAGTTTTAATTATTATCGACTACGTTCCACATTTCTTTTTTCGCTCAAGCCCACCAGGACCGCCCCCATAGTTGGAGGCAGGGATTGCACCCAGTGAACCCGCGCCTGGGAGGAGGACCTTCCCCGGGACATCTACATCGTTGGCTGCAGTCGATTCTTTTCGGCAGCTCGACCATCTGCTGCATCAGATAAATATGATTCCTACTAAACAAAAGACCCACGGTGAGGTGGAGGGGATAGTCCTGAGGTCGGCACAGGGTGAAGAAGACGAAGGCATACCGAATGATATCTGCCGCGTCCGTGCACGTGATACGCTCAATTTTCATCGGTACAAAAGAAAGCTGGCCACTACCATCATCATCGTCATCGCCCTCATGCATATCATCACCCTTCAGAGTATTCCACACAAGCGGATTAAGGTCTAGTAGGGGTTGAGTCGTATGATGCTGGAGCTTTTGTTGCCGACACACACACACATACACCACGGGTAAGATAGATCATGAATACCGGGAAAGGCTAGAGATTTGTAATTCTCGATCCATCCGTCTGCCGTTCGCGGTGGTCATTGTGTTCAACATCACGTCCCGCGCCCTGGCCGGAGCTTTATAAGCCGGAGTTGGATGGACCGACAGTCGTCGTCATCGTCATCATCCCCATCAGCTGGATCGCTGAAGTCCTAGCGGTGGTCGATTGGACTAATCTAACGTTGAGGCGATGGACACAGCTGGAACAGAATGGTCGGTCTGTGCAAGTTGGCGGCTCTCAAGAAAGTGAATCAACCGAACTGACCCCGTCCAAGGAGAAGGGCTTCGGTGAACGACTCTCGGTTTTATTACTCAACAGCGTGTACCTCCGGGTAGCCCGCAGATGTGAGACGTGAGGAGTTCGGGCCGGTGCAGCTGCTGCAAGTGGTGGTGCAGCACATTCACGTGACCCAATGCCGGGCCGAGGGGAGACTTCCCATATCTGATTCCCGTCTTCCAAGCGAAACAAAGAACTTGCTTCGGCCTGGCTGGAAAGACCGTCGTCCAGCGAACGATGCCATCTGGTTTTCTCGGTTTCATCCCCCACTTGAAGGAGTTCATGCTCCTACATTCCAGATATATACATTGTATCGATTGGTATGACGATGAACCAAGCTTAGAGCTACGTGACGCGTGACAGCACCCCCACATTGAGTATCTCTATCTCTCCCCGTCTCCTGACGCCTCTCCAGGAACATCCGATATTGGGAAAGATTTGTGAAACCGATGTTGGCGATTCATTGCTCTGCCCGCACCAAATCCGACTTCTTAGAATTTTGTTAGTCCCCCCTCCCCCACCACGTGACACATCGCTCACCACCAAGTCTTAATTGGGCCTCGGCGACGAAACGGATGCAACGCACATCAAACGCATTATCTGCGAGCTCACGCACGCCTCAGCCTCATCCCTCAATGAGGTGGTAAATTCCTCCGGTGCGCAAGTAAGCCGCACGTTGTCCCTAGTCCCGGTAAGCTTTAATTAAAATTTAATTAAATTTCTTCAAGCTCCAGCCGAAGCTGCCGCTCCCCGATTATCATCAGAGTAGGGTGGT
Organism: Anopheles ziemanni; assembly: GCF_943734765.1. Classification (NCBI taxonomy): domain Eukaryota; kingdom Metazoa; phylum Arthropoda; class Insecta; order Diptera; family Culicidae; genus Anopheles; species Anopheles ziemanni. Next base: position 13,515,259 of record NC_080707.1, on the reverse strand, counting down.
TGGTACCGAGTACTCCACCCTCCTGTAAGGTGGGCCTTTTCTAGCTTGATACCTCTAGAATAATGCCTGAAAGCCGAGGTTTTGGGGGCTAAGCCGCGCGATGGTTCATCATCGTCATGACTCCCACCTTCTTGTTGAGGGTTTCATTTCGTTCCCTGTCTGTGTGAGACTGAGAACTAGCGCGAAAGTTCTTTATCGCTGGACTTTAGAGAGGATAGAGCCTACGCTGTGTACTCGTATTATAGTTGCTCGCCTAAGCGCTACCAATGCCAACGCGCCTACAAACTACGACCCGGCAGAGACAGCGACGTCTATTATATTCTTTCCATATGAGGCTCGGTAGGGAATTCTTCCTCGCTTCACATATGATGCCTTTTTGCGTGCCCATGAATAATCCATCGGTGGAATTCTTGGGACTACCGGGGGATCTCACTCACTCTCTCTCACTCAATCAGGTTACGTGTCACGCGTTGTGAAAGACCCAGCTGAAACCATGGTAAACCCCTACTAGAGGACGCTACCGGGTCTACCGTCAACCCGAGGTTCTTGGCAGGTGCTTAGGAGCGATTCGTTTCGCCCATTCAAGCGACGCAAAATCTGTAAACTCATTAAAATAAATTAACTTACCGATAGGTACGTATTTACATCGCAACGAGGCGGTATAAATTAACGTACCATCGCTCACAGCAAAACACACACACACACACACTCCCACATACCGATTCAGCTCTTTTTACTGGAGACGGTGATGGCCCCCGATTTGCTGACGGGTGAAAGCCATCGGATCAGGTAAAGGAAAGTAGATTACTTCCCCAACCCTCGTTTCGCCAAACCCTCCCACGGTTACATCGAAGCGAACATCGACGACTCTGACGAATGAATGATTACTGCCATTGTTCTGCGGATTTCCGGTTCTGGCCCTTTTGCGAGCACCTTCCTTCGGGTGCTTATCGGCGGCGATTGTATCCTGCTATCGTACCGTTCTCGAACCGTTTCCTGCCCATTTCGGGATGAAATTCCATAGTTCCAACGTCGGGTGAGTATTGTACCTTCGCTCCTCAGAGCTGCTGGTTCTACTCGCCCGGGCTTGTGTGCCCGGAAGGGTGAGCTTGAGAAATTATTGAGCGTAATTTTCATCATTCCGTTATGAATTGACTCACAACTCCAGGCGCTTTTGTATGAAAAGAAATGGACAAAATGTTGTCGGCTATAGCAAGAGAACTTAAGTACTTTCAAAAATCTTCCATAGATCAGCTAGGATTTACTCAACCACATGCTACACCATTTGGACTTTAAACTGTTGGAATAGATCCTACCTTTAAGAGTACTCAATGTTTTTTTTTCTAATTGGTTGTAGTTGAAAGACATTCGGAGGGTTTGTAATGCTGGGTATATTAACGATACATGACCAGTTCAACTCCTCAGATCATCTTCGGGTACGATTTATTGTGGGCAGGCATGTATGTGATGTATTCTGATAAATTTGATTACGTTCGGAAGGCATTGCATACTCTACTGGACAAAAAGAACAGGAACTTTGTGCATAGCCTACAACATATTTTCACCCACGAAGGCCATAAGTTCAATGGGAGTTTAGGGACCTCATAGGGAACCCCAACATTTGAAATATACCGCAACGTGTTTCAGAAGGAACATAAAGTACCAGGTTTTTCTACCAATCATCGCCGTATGGCTTGAAAAAAGCTGCAACATTTAAGAACTCCATGCTGTTACGACCTCTGTTGGAATTTGAGCTAGATCCATTGCTTCCAAATAAGTTTGTAGGTGCTTTTCATAAGTGACGAAATAGTCCAAAATCCAAATCGGATGAGTTCGGTGGACAGGAAATGTCTCACACCATCAAACAAGTTCACTCCGTGATAAAGCTGGAAGTTCCATCATATAATCGTAGTTAGTTTAATGTTTTAACCACGACGGATCTAATTTAAATGTTAAAGCTGTCAAACTTCTCCTGAACCCAAAAGAAATGCCACTCTTTATTTTGCCTTCAACAGAAAGTTTGTTATTGCTTTCCGTTTTTGCATGAAGAATTCGTTCAAATATGTCAAATTTGTTTTAATTCAAACGTTTATTGTCAGAAGTGCCTGCGTTTTACGGTAATTGCAGTCAATCAAAAAGATGGTCACGTATGGCAATCGCGACGACCACCAGTTCCCCCCTTCCGTTCGGAAGACTTAATTAAGATTGACTGCAGCTCCTTTTCCCACACCGCAAGTTGCTGTCAGAATGAAAGGAATGTCTCTACCGAGCTGGGAACAATAAAGGATAGGTTTTGGCTGTTGACAACTGGTTGCGGTGTGTTGCTTGTTATCACGCTCGTATTACATTTCGGGCAACCGGGCAGGTACGCTGGAACGTTGGTAGCATTACAGCGGATGGGGAAAAGTTCCTCCGCAAAAGGTCCGTGAGGTTCGCCTGACAGGTATGATGATGTAACGTCGGCTGCGTGACAGTCACTTTCGGCGCGCGAGTGATGGAAACCCTCGCGTGCAGCGTCCAAAAAGGTTTTGTCTCCTCGAAGGAACGAGCCAACCGGCCAAGACCGACAGACTTTGTGGCCTTCTTTTCGCTTCAGAGAGTGTGTGCCACCCACCGTTTCTCGGTAGCCAGCATGTTAATTAAGGATGAGAAAACTGTTGTCAACTGCTGCCGGAGTTGACAGTTGTGGGAAAGTTGTCTGGGCAGTTGTTTTGATTCTCGTTTTGTACGATTCCAAGACTTTTTGAAGGCTTTTGAAAACACATGAAAAAGTGTCACTGGAGTGACATAGCAACTGTATTTAACTCAGCTGAACAGCATGTATGTAAGAGAAAGTGTTTCATGATGACCTTGTGGGGTAAGATGCACCTGTAGGTTTTTAGTACCACCGTTGGAACCGTTTAACATATTTACTACTACGTCATCCATTCTGCAATCTACATGGGCCCTTAACACTAATATAGTAGTGCACTAATACAGTATCAGGCTACAGTAATGACAAAAATTTGTTCTCTGGAACGAAAACTATTAGTTTAATAAATTGTATAACCAACGTTTGTCGAATATTATTGTACTAAATATATTACCTAAAACAGCCCGGCCTATTTCATGGTTTCTGAATATGAAAACAGAAATCAAACTATTTTAACAATCTCCAAATGTTAAAGGCCAGCGGAAAAACCAAACGTCCTGGCATTGAAAATACATATAATAGGTCTTAATGCACCACCAAAAAAGAACAACTTGAGGATACCCATCATTGAAACGGACATCTGACAGGTTTTGATACGAAATTTTAGTAAATTTCTTGTCTTTTTGTGGTGCTCAACTGTGTTTTAATATAACAGATCGACAAAATGGCAAAATTTCTAATATTTACTTCGTCAGAAGTACTACCTGCAAGGCTGATGTAAATATAAAGACAGCATGTATAAGAGGCAATAAACAGATCGGGCCGGATATTTAATAGCTGTTGGGCAATCAGAAATGAACTAATTCACAAGCTGTATTTCCAATACTGCACCAAACTATCCAAACCAATGTTTGTAATGCGCGTTCAATACTAGACTGTTTACTTTTGGCTCTGCGTAGAATGACCTTTCGACAAGCAACCTCGGTCCTTCTTCTGTTTGTTTGAGTCGTTTTGCTGCACGAGTAAATGTTGTAAAACCCTTGGAAAAACTTATTAAAACTGTTCAACACCAATCGTTTTTAGGACATTTTTAGTACAATCATTTTTGATTAAATTTACATACAAAACAAATAATGAGACTTAATTTCCAACCAATGACAAATAGTCCAAGCTTTCCAAAGGATAAATTTGTACATTTACCATAGTCTACCACTGTATTAGGGTAATAATATAAGTGTTTAATGACAAGTTCCGGGTTCCCTGTCACTCACTATCAATGTCGGTCATTTGTAGCGAACGTGTTAACAAACTGTTTTTGTGTTTTTGGTTTATTAATAAATTGTTTAGAAATTTAACATATGAAAACTTTTATCGTTTTTTAACGATTGAAGTAACGGAAAAAAAGTGTGTTTTACTTAATGGGAGTATACTGCTCCACATTACCTTACAAACATCAAGTAGCTTGTTCGCGAGCCCTTCAAAATCTAATAACGCTCGCGAGCATCCGCTTCAGCGGTAATTTGTTCCCTAATAATCCCAATGTTTGACGCCTATCTACTTGTGTTCGGTTTTTTGCTTTCCCCTTCCCATTTACTCAAGCCGAAAGCTAGAGGCATCCCGAAAACCATTCCAGTGGGGCAGGAAAAGCTGACATTTGATGTTCGACATCATTTCACCTAGCGCTATATAGGGGTGGTGGAAAACAAATTGCTTACGGATTACAAACGCTGGAGTGCGCGATTTGATAACGAAACTGGACGGAACAATCATGGGGAACATAATTTACAGCGTTTCGTTTGCCATGAATCAAATGCTTCCCCCCACCCCTCTCCCAATCAAGTGGTGAGCAGGTGCATCGGTAAGGTAAGGGCGATAGTGGATTGTTTATTTGTTATTTATATTCCAAACCACACCCGAACACAAGCCATTCGAGCGAAACATTTGTACCACTCGTGTAGCCGAACAACGAGGCCTATCACATCATTCACTTGCACTCGAAACGGTTGTGGAGGGCTTCCCTTTTTGCAAACAGCCAGCGTACATCAACCAGCTACTTCGTTCGGGTGGAAAAACAAAAATTCCAATAACGCAAACCGCAGCCATCACGATCATCGTTATCGTGCCCTTCGTACACAGTTATCAGCTCGAAAGTGCACTATATGGTGCTGTTTCCATGGATGTTGGGGCGATGCCTCAAATCAACCCGCAAACATAGACTCACATACACATCCGAAAGATGCCGGATTCGAGGGGTAACAAGAGTAAATATAAACCAAAAACCGGAGAAGAAAAACAAGTACATGCACAGATAGCTGGCTTATTATCCATGCATAATCTTTCGCAAGAGGTTAACGGGCATATCAGAGGCCAGAGGCTCTGGGGCCTCGGTTTTCGACCCGGGACGCTTCTTTTTCGGGCCCGAACCGAGCGAGAACTTTTTCGGCTGGCAAACGGATGATCCATCCATCGAAGCCCACCGAACCGAGCGTTGAATATTTGATGCCGCAGTGAGTGGGGCGCATATTTTAGGATCCCTCCGCCCTTCTCCCCCCCCCCCCCCCCCTGCTCGGTTCCATTGCACTTCGCCACGAAATTGAACAGGCGTGCGGTGCGTGGAATGTGCATGTTTGCGTGTGGCTGAGCGACGGAGGGTTTTGCAATCTTGAGGTAATATTGCTTTTGCAATTGTAGCAACATGAAAAAACATTTTCCACAACATTTTCTCAGCTTAAAATAATGGTTAACCTTTGGTGTAACACAATTCAGTAACAAAGTTTAAATTATTTTTTAACATTATGCAGGAGTGATTTTTGGTTTTGATTAAGAACCTACTAGATAGCAGTTAAATAACGATTCATGAAATTTTTTAACAATCGTATTTCTATGTTTTGCAAAATAGAGATGAGAGAAATTTCCATCCACTGATTATAAGTGGGCGTTATCAATATAAACTTCGTTTGAGGTTTAAGTATAAATGGCTAAATATACCCTCAACTATGCCCCGCAAAATTATCGGGTTTCATGAATTAATGTTTTGTTTCAAATCTCATCTGTGATGAGTCCTCGACATAGTAGTTACTCTTGCACATTATCTTTAAACCTTTTTTCAATGCAGAAATATCTATTTTTTAATACAAATTACGCTTTTATTTACTGATTCAATTTATTTTTGAACTACATAAACAACGTGCAGTTTTTTAATTATAATACTTTAATTTAAGGCCTGTTCTGCAAAAGATTCAAATTTACAATATTTTGCCTGTTTTTGCGAACGATTTACAATCAAATAGTGACAATGATGATTTGTGCAATGTTTTTACTTTATTCCTCTGCTTGAGAGCCATTTTCCTTCCTGTTTTTCTTGTGTAAAACCTATTTAAAATATTTTTAATAACATAAAGCAAGTTTTATGCAGGTTCCTCCAATTCTAGATCACTTTATTGAATTTTCTAATGTCGTTATTTAATCGTAAGAGAATGTGTTTTTTTATAAAATCGATTATGTAACATGTGTTTACAGTTAAAAATATGGCTTTACAAATTAAATGATAAAAGTCTTGAAAGATCTTCCTTGATTTAGCCAATTGTATCGGCCACTTTTTAATTGTTATGAAGCCTTTAAAAGATGCCACTCTGTTTTACCCACAAAGTTTTGACATGTTAGATATTTTCTTTATTTTATCGTTTCAATTTTAATGCGGTATGATGTTACATTACGGATAACCGTTGGCTTAGTTTCTTCCTTGCCAACGCTTCGGTGGAAAAAAGCTAATCACTAACGACCCCAGGCGCGAGGGCTTAAGCAATTATCTCGAGCATCGAGCATTGCTGAGCACATTCTCGGCCCCATTGTGCTTCAAATTAATGGTTCAAAAATCCAAACACGAAGTTGTTCGCTGGGTTTTCGGAAACCGAATCGGGAAACGGGAGAGCTGGTGAGCACCTCGAAGTGGTATGAAAAAAGATATATCCTCCACCCCCTGTCGCGACGAGGTGCGCCATTTTGATCATGATTTAAAATAACAAAGAAATAACGCCTCCACACTCACCCGGTGCGCGTTTGCATATGTGCTTTCCTTGATTTGGTTGGGTGGGGGGCGCAACAAGATTTATTTTTATTATCACTTGCGTTCGCCTCTCACACACCCATAGACACGCCCGTGCACATTGGTATTGTTCATGTAGTTGAGAATAATGGCCCCGTCAGGAATGGGGTTTTCCGTTCGGGAAAGGGTGTTCTGCTAAGGTTTCGGGAACATGTCGCGCGAAGGTGGCACCAGATTGGTTGTGCGTGGCCGTGTCAGCCCAACTTGGTACACATACACACACACGCATGTAAATACGAGGGCACGTTTTCGCGACGCGTGTTTCGCTATTCAATTAAGATTTTCGTTTCTTCGAATAAATTACGATTGGTGCCGTTGTGCCAACGGGGCAAAGAAGAAGGAGAGGAGGGAGGGGGGGGGGGGGGGGGACTGGTGGGGTTAATCGAAAAAATTGCTTCGCCTGATCCCTTTTCCCTACCCACCCTAAAATCGGGAGAAGCAGCATGTCATCAAGCCCGGTGAATGGTGGAAAATATCCTCCGGCACTCAAACCTGGTGATTATTTTCGTGGCCCTCAGGGGTGGAGTGAGGGGGATGCGGGTGGGGATGGTTGTTCGATGGTTCGAGGCGTCGCACGGCGTCTGCGGGTGATGGATGACAAATTCATCAGCACCGGTTTTCCTCTCCGGTTCGGGAAAAGTGAAGCTTGATAGGTTTGTGGAGTTCCGTGGTGGAAAAGCTATTGCGCAGGCAACCGCTACAGCCGCCCGGGGCTGAATGGAGACGCCCGGTTGTTCACGGGAACCGGGTTTGCTCTCTGCTCCATCGGCGCGCCTCACCAGTGCCTTAAGTTATTAGGCTCAAACACTTCGAAAGTGGAGAACCACAAGCAACTTTGTTTGACGCTTTCTATTATTCGCGCGTGTTCGCATCGGGAAAACACAATCGGGGGTTTTTCCACCAAAAAACCAGGCACCGTTGCTGACGCTAATGAGCGCGGTATTAGCGCCAGCCGTCGAACGGGAACCCAACCTCGATTCTAAACCACACGCCGCTCGGCTTTAATGTTCAACGATGAGCGAATGGTTTTTCCGGTCGCGCGTGGAAAAGTGGAAAAGCCGAGGTAGGCCGTCGTGTTGTTTTTTCCCCCCATTTTTCTCCACACGCTCAGGTGCACTAAACGGGTAACCTTCGCTTACGCTTCGCTTGAACCGGAATCGTTTGTTCATTTTTCATCCCTCACCACCCTCCGAGGAAAGTCTCCTGGGGCGCGGGTAGGAGAAGGAGAGGCGTATGGCTATGTAATCCAGGACAAAACTATATTTTTCACGAAACGCATTCGTCATTTCGGGAGGGGGAAAACTAGCTCTAGCAGAACAAAACAAAAAAAAACACTCACATTAATGGTAGCGAACCCAAGGAAGGCTTTCAAACGTCAGAGTACCAGCTTGCCAACGTCTGAGGACAGCGGAGAACGTGGGACGCGCCTCGCGGAGTGGAAATATTGCGGAAATTATGGCAGCAAGCCTCCGAGACATTCGTTCCCGAGTTCAGCCAGCCGGGTTTTGTTGTGTTCGTGTCGTAATCGGACCGGACATCGGTGCGTGGGCATCGTACCAGCATTTCACCGCGGCCAAGGGAGGGCACGTGAAGGCTGGAGGGGATGATGCAATCGTGTCCATCGGTTCGCCGGATGCTGAACCTCCCGATGAAAGGCCTTCGGGGCGGCACTCAGGGTGTCACGTGGAAGTCCCTCTCGCTACCGGCCGCAACGATGTTGTTGCGTAACCAAACGGACCACCACCATCACCACCACCATCACTACCAACCGGGGACCGGGCACGGTTCTCTAACGAAATTATCCAAACAGAACATTGCAGGCTTTTCGCTGCTGCCATTCGCGAAATCATTTATTTATAATGATTTATGGTTCAGGCCACACCCTGAGGGGGTTAGCTACCTGGAGGGAGACGGGACTGGGGCCCGCGGCAACCAATCGAGCTTGTAATAAAGTGATAATCTGACTTCGGCAGGTCACGCAAAAACGCTTGGGCGACTCCGATTTGGACCAGGCACGATTGACGGTTGCGTGCCCTGGCGTGAAAACGGGGCCAGGTCGAACGTCCAGGCGAACCATCAATAGACCTGCGAGGTCCGAGGCTAGAACTCTGAGACCTGATGGATAGACGGGAGCGTGAATGAATTGCGTATTCGGTTTTCGGAGGCATTAGCTTCAGCCGCAAATAGCCCTCAACTGGGAGCGTGCATTCAGACCGACCGGTGTTTCGGTTAACTCGATCATCGCGGAGAGACTGCCCTTGTCAGACACCCTTAGCAGTTTTTCCCTGGCTCCCGTCAATGTCATAACCGTAATGGCCGGCGACGGTGGAGCGGTGTCGACGGCGCTCTGTAATTTATTTTCCCCAAACCGAGAATCACCGGATGAGAAGGGGATTGGGGCATCGCCAGCTGACAATGGGAACTCATACAGGGCCAGTCTCCTGCATTCTGCAGTGTTACCTTGGACATCGCTAACACAAAATAGAAGTCGAACCTATCGATACAATTTTACACCCGCGTGGAGTTTATGATAACTGACTAAAAGGAACTTCAACTATTTTGCGTAAAACGCGAAATAGACGATGTCCTAGGTAATTCTGGATATATCCCTACTTCTGAGTAACTAGTGATAGAACTCCTCTTATTGCAACCGAATTCAACAATTTATACGCAATGCTGCCTAACTTGAACGATGTAGCAACCTTTTATGTTTCAGAACCTCCACAAAACCGACTCCCAGTGGAGCTAATCAAGCGGCTAGGCATAGGCTGGGGACCAATGAGAGCGCGGAGGTTCCTGCAGTAGATTTCGGTAAAGCTTAGTATCTCGAGCGGAGCCTCGAGCCCGGGAGCACGAATCAATCAAACGATTCCCACGGGGCCGCAACTCCGAATGCACATGACGACACCTAGGACCGGCGTTGCCCGGGAGCTTCAGTGTACGCGGTGTCGAATTAATCCCGGGAAGCCTACGCGTTCCACAACACTTTCGCGTTGCTACATCCCAAAAATGTTTGCAGCTCCTAACCACGGAGATCCGCAAGACAAACGAGCGTCACAAGCCCGTTGGGGAACCAAAATACCAGTCTTGTCTCGCACAGGGAATCCTTATAGAAGGGCAGAGATGCGTAGCTTTCCGACCGGTTCCCTTGTATCCGGAAGGCCTTCCTCATCATCCCCACTTAAACGAAGCGACAAAGTTCCTTCCCGTGCAAAGTATTTTGTGCGTCTAGGCAAAAATCGATACAAAAGAACTTATGCACAACCTTTGCGAACGGATGTTCCCTTTTCGCCAAGTTAGTGTTGGTGCGTACTGGGTTTTGGACGCACATTTCGTAGAAGAGAACAAATCAGCGTCTAACCTTTTGCTATTTCCCAAACGACGATCTGAAATATTGCTAGCATCTTATTATCCCATCCCTGCTGCGTCGAGTAATCGCAACAGGAGAGAGGGAAAGAGAAAAGGAGGAAAAGGGGTTGAATCAAAACCGAACAGGTTCAGCATATGGCAAGTACGGCCGGAAGAGTTTCCCGGATCTCGGAGGCCCTTTTTCTTACCCTATCATGCGTCGGATGCTTTCTAATCAAATCAGGTACTCCACGCAGTTTCGCTGATGATGAAACGCCCGATTGATTGACTGCCCGGACGCGGACAGTGTGTGGGTGTCCGCAGAAAGAAACAGCATGGGACGTGAATTTGTGCGATAAAAGCGGCACACAAACTTCATTACGCGTGGTGCTTGAAAACGGTGTCCTATATCTGGGATGCCCTCGCTGGCTGAAGAAATGGCCAATCAGGGCTGCTGCGGATGGAGATCCGCTACTGCTGCAGGAAATGAACCTCCGGGCCGGCGAGCGAAACTTTGCCGCTGGGAAAACTTTCACACGAGCGCCCGAAAACCCAGCTCAACTTTGTAGAGAATGATATGTTTTATGCCATGCCAAAAAGGGTGCAAGAGAAGAATAAAAGAAAAATAGTAAAGCAATATAAACTTTGGCTTCTCATAGACGTACAGTGTTGCCGAACATTAGTGAAAACCATTGGAACAGCTCACACAAAGAGCAGAATCAAAACATACCTAGCCGTATTTGAGGTAATACTGAAAGAATCTCTACCAAATAGTGATGTGCATACTTGGCAAGAATCAGTGAGTGAATAGAATCTTTATTGATTTGATTGAAGTGAATTCAGTTAACTTACGGACAATTTTGGTAACTCCTAATCCCAAGAAAACATTCTAATTTCAAGAGTGAGTAAAACAAAAATGGTTTGAACAGAGATTTGAATCCGATCAAGAAATCGAATCTTAGTTCGGGATTCGAATCTCAATCAAGTATTCGAATCTGAAACATGAATTTGAATCCCACAAGAGTAAAGTTAAAAAGAAACATCTTTTGTTTATTCACTTCATCCACGCCAAAGAAAGAACCATAAAGATTCATTAAGGATTCAAAACATACATCAAGGTTTTAAGAATCGAAGCGCAAAAGATTTATCAATCAATCTGAATGAATCTTAGGTGGAAGATTCCTCTTAATGAATCTCACCTGCAGCTTCGTAATGCACAACACTACATTAGAGTAAGCAATATACAGGTTTAGAGGTATTATTTGTTCAAAAAAAAGAAAAGTAGTTTTAGCCTACTTCTATTAAATGAAGTAGTGCATATCCGCATTATTTGACAGTCACTTTACTTTTATAATCGTTTTTCTAGACAACCTGGTTGAAATTCAAACCCGTTTGGTATTTGATTCCTTGAACCGGATTAAAATCTCTTTGGTGATTATTAATACTTTCGCAATATCTTAGGATTTGAATCCCTACCTGGAGGTCACTCTTTTTCGATACCGGCTATGAATTTAAATCTCTGTGGTTACTGATACCTTATTTTATAGTATAGTTTATACTGATACGTAATAAGCTTCTTGATGATTGTTCAGTCGGATTAAAATCTCTAAAAGGAATAGCAGCTCATACCTACCATCATAGTCCATGAGTATTCCATGCCACCCAAAGTGTTTACTTTCAATAGACTACTGATTCTTGAGTGCGGCTGTAATCAGAATATGAACAGATGATTTTGAAAGGCTTCTCCATACACTCACAAACATTGGAAGGATGGCGAGCAAATGTGCAGTGTATCCATCCCGTCGCCCAGTCTGCCGTCGACTTGCCGACTTGGATCGATAACTGATAGATTATGGTGCAGCAATTTCCACCTCCTCGATGTTGAAGTAAAAACTCGCCTGCGGATAAAGCTGCTGCTAGTCAAAAAAAGAAACAAACAAGACCGCCATTCTCGACGTAATCAACTGGATCGACCGAACGCTTTATCTCGCCACTGCGATATCTCGAACCCTCACTCGAAGATGAGGTCAACGCATTGAGCCAGCTGCAAAGAAAATACCGGCACGACGCGGACAACCTTTCGCCTGCCATTTTCTTTTTTGGAACGCTTGGTTCGACTCACTGCAGCAGAGTTCGTGCAGCAATCTATTAGGGAGCGCTTTGGAAGGCTGGCAGTTTGGCATCACCGCGGATGAAATATGGTGTTGCAGCTGGGCACACCGAACAGGGGGTGCAGCAAGTGCTACAATAATAATAACAATAACAATAACCGGTGCAATAATACTAGACCCAGGCGGGTGGAGAAGAACCCCGCTTTGCCGCTTTTCACCACGCAGCACTAAAATCTAATTTATTTTCCCTCCCCCTCTTCAGCACTGCCATCCATCTTTTCCGCTCCCGTCGAACGGCTTCGTTCGCTAATCGAACGATTCCGCTGCACCGATGGGATTAAAGAGGTGAAAATCCAGGCCGGCGCACGAGAGAACGTGCGAGTACGTGTGTGGCAAACTGCTGCTTCTACGGCAAAGGAAAAGCGGTCGTTCTTTGCTCGTTTTCTTTCAGAAAATCTGCTTTCTGGAATTGAAAAGAACGAAGGGTTGAGGACGGATGCAGGAGCCGGGGCCACGGATAGTGCTTCTTGCACCAGTTTTACAATAAAGTTTATAAGTGTTCTTGCAGCTCCAGCTCGAGAACTCATTAGGATCTAGGGAAATAATTAAGATCAATGGCGTAGAGTTGTGTAATGCGAACACGCATTCGTTTAGTCGATCTTGATTTGTCCGAGGAACGAATGTATGTTCCCACGCTCGTCCCACCAACGTATGGTGACTGATGTATAGGATGTTAGAGACTTCGGGTTTTTGTTTAAGGATGATGGTGAATTATGTGGAAGTAAAAGTAGGGAGCGAAATGAGAGCTCCCTCGCCAAGCGCGTCGACGTCACCTACCTCCAGCTGATTCGGCAAGTGCCATGATGAGGGCGAGTACCAAAGCCCTCAGCGGGCTCAGTAGTTTCATGACTGCTAAAGCTGTTTCGTACGACCGTGCTGTGAGCTTGCGAGACCGCGCGATGCCATTCGAGCCGTCCGAGCCCGGGTCTTTGCTGGAGCGGGGCGGGGCGGGGGAGGGGTATGCTAGAAGCCCGCGGAGTGTGTCCCCCTAGCAATGGCGTCCCCCCTGCCTGCCTGGCGGTCCGTGGCAAACCTCGGGTCGCACGAGTCCTATGCACTACCCAGTCGAAACCCGACCAGGGATGAATCAAGTTCACGTCACGGCGATCAAATTACGCGCAACTGGCTTGAATGAGGAACACTGAGCGAGTTCGATGGCACACGCGTGCGACACACTGTTCAGAGTACCATCACACGACACCTTGCAACGCGATCGAGTGAGTTTCAGGAGTTCAGGAGACGGAACGCTTAGATAACCGCCCGCCGGTTTCGGTGCCTACCTTTGCCTATGCCTTAGCGCATACTTAGAACACGCACACCTACGGATGGACAGATAGACACGCAACACTCAGAGTGAGAGAGGTTTGATACGCACACTTACACACGCACACAGACACACATACACACTTACTTCCTAGCTAACTACGCACGAACACGATACGATGAAACCTGTTTAGGATGCGCGGCCACCGCCTAAGGATCGCCAAGTGTCGGCGTTCGGTACTCAGGAGTACTCTCCCCTCCAGCAACTAACGATCAATTTAATTATCAACAGCAGATGGTAACGTTCCTCTCCCAGTCGCTTCTCGACTCGCAGACCACTTCGCTCTAGGTTCGCAAGGGTATTAGAATTAAAGACCTTAGAGAGAGAGAGAGGAAAAACCGCGCGCTAGTTCCGCTCCGCTCAGAGGAATTAACCGGTAACCGGTCCGTGACTCCCACTGATGCAGTGGTTTATTTTGCTCGTTCACCCGATAAATTGCACTGTCCTACTGTTCATTGCGTTCCCGTCGAACTTAACCGAAACGAAACAAAAACACGTTGACAACTAAACAAACAACGCAAAACCGAGACACCCGCTCCTCCCGGAACAGAGCTGGGCCTGGCTGCCGGCCTTAGGTGACGCTCGTCGGTCGCTTGACGTCGACACGCTCTACGCGGCAGTTCGCAGCACACAGCATCGGCACGGTTGCCATTGTTTCGCCTCGCGAGAAGCAACCCATCGATTGTTGAACATCATGGCATCGTGTATCGGCTTACCTGTTCGGAGAAAAGAGGAAGGAAGAAAAAACAAGAGGTAAACGTTAGGAAATGTGTGCAGAGTGGCAGGCGATGTGTGGATATATCTTGCGCTTCCTCTTAGACCGGGAGGCTTTCCTTTCGGACCCGGAGACCTTTCCAACGTTCCACGAATCGGAACCGCTCCAACTTCAAACGAATAATCGGAGCGTTCGAAACATCGAATCATTTCGAAAACAACTGCGAATCATTTCAAGCCGGGAACCGGTTTGCATTGGGGAGTTTCTGCGTTCTCCCCCCCCAGAGATAGCGTGCGTGCCGAAAGTCATCCTGTACGGCATAAATCATCCTAAGGCTCGGACTCTCAATCAATCGTCCCTCGAGGGGCGATGCATTCCGGGTGTGCTGGACGTTTGTCCATTTTTAGGCCCCGACCGGAGAACAAGCGGATGCTGTGTCTGTGTGTGTTTGTCATTAAAAATAATCGCCCCATGTGCCCGCCGTAAGAGTACCACGGAGAGCGACATGTACACAGCACATACAGCGCGCCACAGTTTGCAGAGTACGCAAGTTTATGCTAATTTAGTCGAATGATTTGCGGCTTGCAGCCGTACATCGGGGAGCGCTTTCGGGGGGGTGCGGGGTACGCATGAACTGCGGACAAATGTCGCGGTACTGTTGTTGTGCGCTCTGCGAGAGGAAAACATGTTCCGCAGATTAGCGATTTGTTATACCTTCACTTCCCCTCGCACCACCTCTGTTGACGTTCGTTCGGATGTCGGGAGTCTAGAGGAAAGCTAACAGTAAGCGCAACTCTCAAGCACGATAATTTAATACGACGGCGACCAGTAGCAAATCATACACCGGACGTAGCAACTGGAGTTTGCCTCGAATCATAACTTCCAACCGACGACCGACAGCAATAAACAACATCCACACCAGAAAGAATGCTTGAGCGTAACGATATGAATTCTCCACTTCCTGCAGATGGCAGGCAAAAGAAAAGCGGCTAAAGATGACAACCAGATGTGTGGATCAAACAACGGAACTTATAGCTTCAGGTCGATTGACTCGGATGTTGAAAAGAGAATAGAAACAACGAGTTCCTTTAGTTTACAAACTTTCCACAAGCTCACTTTGGTTTTTACTTGAACTAGTTTTAACACGTTGACTGCCATGGCTATCATTTTTGATAGCCAGCTGCCATTAGTTCTAAAAAGTTTTTGTCTGATAAATACATGAAAATGTAACTTAAAAATTATAGTAATACAAGCTGACCCGACGAACTTCGCCCCGTCAAATAATTATGCAGTTTCTAATATTCTAAAATTTGAAATTGACTACCTGTGATGTTAAATTTTGTTTTAAAAAGCTGTATAGAGAAGAAATTTGAATTCATTATATTGGAAATCATTTTATTGTGATTTTATTATTGCTTTTATTGTAACGCACCTTGATAGACTGCATTTTTAGTCTTTTGTTCGGGTGCGTAAATGTACAATGATGCCGGTTTTCCAACCCGTGAACATGCAACATATAGCTGGCCATGAGAAAACCAAAGCATTTCTAGATTTAATCCACACACTTCCAGCGACTGCCCTTGTGACTTGTTGATTGTCATCGCAAATGCAAGATTCACTGGAAATTGAATTCGCTTGAACTGAAATAGCATATCGTTCGATTTCAAGGGAATTCTAGGAATTAAACATTCGGTCCGCTTATAAGCCCTTTTAAAATTCTTGCCTCTATGCTATTGTTCATGAGCTGCGTCACAATCAATCGTGTTCCTTTACAAAGTTTCGGCGCATGAAGGTTTTTCGAAAATTTCACTGGATAATTCACGGCTTCGTCTTCATTTTCAACACGGTTGATTTGTATGATCGCATATCTCCTGGAACTTGGTTTAGAATTGTCCAGTTGAGGTCATTAACATCTATATTTTTCGCAGCTAATATTGCACGATGAACTCAATCAATCGTTAGCATAATTTTGGGTGATATTTGGATACACATTAGTTATGAGATCCTCTTTAGTTGAAGTGAATTGGCAAATGGTAGTCGGAATTGATATTAATCCACCGGATATTTTAACCGGAATCTGTCCGTTTCCAATTCTTAGAAGCTCTTTGGAGAAAACTCTTGCGCTTCTATCCTGTTGCAATTGCAAGCACTTAAGTGCACTCGCATATTTACAGACAATCGTATGGTTTTTACGTATTGCCACAAATACGATGATTTGAGACATGCATTTACTTCATCTGCCGGTGTTGATTTTGGAATAACGGGAAGTGTTTGTCTAAAATCGCCTGCTAACAGTACCGTTGCGCCTTCAACACGACCGTTATTGTTCCGCAGACCGTTTGTGAGCCATTGTGCACATCCCACACAATTAGTTTACAATTTTTCAATACTTGGGCCATAGCTGATTGCTTTGAAATTTTGCAAATAAGAGTTTCACTGACTTGCATGTTTAACGGTAATTTTAGTGCGGAGCGTGCCGTTCTTCCACCGCGCAATACGATTTTGAGATCGTATTGCCGCCAGAATCAAGGATATTAAGAACGTTTTCCCAGTTCCGCCGGGCGCATCCAGGAAGTATAGTCCACCGTTTCCATCATCGATAACCTTCATTAATCGATCATACGCACTCTTTTGCTAAGTGTTCAAAAGTGGGACACTTCTTTGAACTTGTTGTTCCAACGCCTTTATGTCGTCATCTTGGATTTGGCGATTTGGCGCTGGCATATGAATTTCTGTCAATAATTTGCCACTCATACGCAAACAAAAATCTTCAATCAACGCCAATGCTTTATTGTAGATTTTATCGTTCATTTTTAACTCGAAATCTCCTGTTGTTACTCGAATGCGATGTAAAATGTCTTCGGCGATGTCATTTTTGTACGTTTCCCATAGTTGGTGTGGATTTGAAGGCTGACATGTCGAAATGATCATCGCGAAAAGTGTACGAACTTCAGTGGCATGTGAAGCAGCTATGGCATCGTCCATTGTTTGATTTCACTGATTATCATGTTCCAATAATTCTAACTGCTGGCATGCTTCTCGAAAAGTTGAACACACGATACGATTCATGGTACGTAATGACTCAAACGATGTTGGACCGCGTATATTAACCAACAACAACCGAAGATAGAAGCAATCATCGTTTTTTGGGTGGATTCGTCCTAACGCATTAGTTGAAAATACAACTGGATGTCCGTCTACTGATTGGCCTCGCTTTCTACGTAACAATTTCTTTGACGATGCATTCCATGTGTAATATCGAGGCATTTCCGAATAAACCAATGTTCTTGCAAAAGGATCGCTGGCACAGGTAAAAAAAACTCTTCAAAGTTGTTGCTGGTTGTGTTTCGGCTCGTTGTACTGCATTTTCTGGGTTGAAATACACTCTTTGACCATTCTCCAAATCAACTGCGAGATGCACAACAGTAGGAAATCGCTCATGAATTGCAATTGATATTCTCCATAGCGCTTCATTGCAGTTAACGTAACGTCCCATTTGATACTTGCTAAACTCATCTCGCTCAAGATGTAGGTAATGTATGTAAGATAAGATGCGTATTTCAAAATTATTAATTTGTATACTACTTTTATGAAAAAAAGCCTTTTTTCGAGTTTTCTATTTTTTTTGCTTGTTCTTTTAAGTTTTCAAACTTTTCTTTTTTCTAAAACCTTAAAATGACCAAAAGGAAGAAATCGGCAAAAGATTTCCTTAGAATAAGTTCAGCCGTTTTGAATTTTTGTTAAAGATTGAAGTTTTTTTTTAATTTTTATATGGAAAAAAGCCGTTTTTGCCGAATTTTCCCATTTTCCGGCTTTTCCAAAGGAATTTTCAAATTCTCTTTTTTCCTAAACCTTCCTTGGGTACAAAGGAACAAATCATACGAAGACGTCATCAAGATTGGTCCAGCTGATTTTAAGTTTTAGCATCACGAACATACAAACATCCATTTTTATAGATATAGAGATTTAATATCAATTCTCTGAGAAGCTTAAATTAAGATTATGTTTAGTCTTCAAAAACCGTCGGTTCATTGAATTTTATAAACAAATTTTATTAAAAAAGATTGTACCAAAACAGTGTGCTAAAAAGGCTTGAAGTTTGTTCTAAAAAGATTTTGACCCATAAAAAAAGAAAATGCAACTTAAAAACCATAGTAAGATAAATAACAAGTTCTTTGGGAAGTTAACTCTTTGCTTTGCCTTCGACGAACTAACGCCTTTGCCACTAACGAAGTGTACTAAAAACCCTTGGCATGAAATTTGTGACTTGTTTATAGTACAAATCCTCAATACATTGTCACAAAACATACGGAAAAGATAAAATTCATACAATATACACACGGAATGTAACGGTCATGCAGCGCAACAAGCAGAGTTCATTAATAAGTCATTCCGTTCGCATACTTCCACCAGGGATGTAAGCACACACTACCTTAGGGCTAGCCCCTCCTGTCAGCCATCGACCGCTCGTCAAATTATGCTGCCGAAGCGGAAGCACTTAAAAGTTTCACATGCAAACACACATTCCGCATGTCGGCGGCACGGCGGGCGAAAGCAATGCACGCCATATTGCATGCGCGCAATAGGAATAAAATGCAAACCAGCACATCAGTTCCAGGGTAAAACGAATCAACATGTAATACAAGGTGTTGTTTTATTCCGCCCTCAAAATTGATAAAAATTCAAAATCAAACGTTGCGAAAAATTGAATGTTTGTTCAACTTACAATTGAAATGTTAATCTAAATTAAAAGATGTTTTTAAACTGGTTTTAACCACACGTTTAAAGGCAAATAAAATATCAAAATAGTAGACAGAGATGCAAGCAAACCGTGAAAAGTACCC
The DNA here is from genome assembly GCF_943734765.1 of Anopheles ziemanni. NCBI lineage: Eukaryota > Metazoa > Arthropoda > Insecta > Diptera > Culicidae > Anopheles > Anopheles ziemanni. The sequence continues at coordinate 13,496,120 of NC_080707.1, read as the reverse complement.
CGATAAGTATCGCAAAGCATATTTAAAATGTCATGTATTTCTAAATACGTTAGGATTTAAATCGTGAAATTGAATTCGTGAACCCTACGTCTTCTATTAAGCATCCAAGCAACATCCACAATTAAGAAGACAATTTTTTAAAATTTAAATGAACCCCTTCCCAGTCATAGTGGTTTTCTACATTTGTGTATAGTTTTTGGTCAAAAATCGAAGAAAACATTATAGTTGCATTACATTTTGTGGATTTGTTTTTTGTTTGATTGCATCGAAAAGTGTTAAATAAGAGACTAAACATTTACAAACAAATTGAATATGTTTTCAAAGCAGGTACACTTCAAATAGTCGCCACACAACGAAAGTAGAAACAAAATGTGAAACAAAAAAACTGCTCGGACATAGCAAAACAAATTCCATCCGATTGCCCACGTCAGGCTCGGCCAAAACTGTGAAGGGATTAAAGTAATTATAAACAGTAACTCTTTAGGAAGGTTTTTGTTTGATTGAACCGTTGATTTAATAAATTTCGATGGGTAAAATATTAAATTTCGATGGTAATAAATAAATGGTTTAATAATGGCTTTGGAGCAGGAGACATATACATTTTTTAACTGAGTTTGAAAAGTCACCACTCGAAGTTTAAGAGTGATACGTTGTGAGAAAACTGTAAACGTTTCCTTCAATATATTTAATAACTTTACAAAAAGTTTGTACGGAGTAGCACCGAATTCTACACACTTTTTATAAACTTTGCTTACCAAGTACCAGGCGCCTCCATCTGGAAAGTTGACAACAGTTTTCAACTATATTATCATCTTTCATTCCCTATTCTTTGGTTTGCTAGAATTTTAGTGTTAAGGTTTTCTTTTCTGCCTATTGTGGATTAGCGTAGATGTTCCCCGTGTAATGTTTTTCGGTCAAGATTTTTGAAACGAACGAATCGTGAATCGAAAAATAGAAGAAAAAAACACATGGCACGATCAGTCCAGCCCCTCAAGACACTCAAACCGCACCCTTTCTTACCAACACTGCTTCACCCATAAAGTTCACGTGATAGGGAGAATGTTTACCCGGAGTGAAATGAGTAGAAAAATGGCCATCTCTATCGCGTCGAGTCAAAGTGAACTAAACCCGGGATTGAGGTCCGCTGCTGAGATTGATGGGGAGGGTTGGTGAAGAGATAGGGGTACAGGAGAGTACGCAAGGGGAGAGAAGTTTAAGAGGGGAAGAGAAGGTACCGAAGGATTGTGTTCCGGAATCATCAGGATCCGACACTGATTGCTTGTTGGTTCGTCAACCCATTTTACCCAACACCGCCCTTCCTTCCTTTTTAACGCCACTCCCAACCTTTTCCCTCCCTCCCTCTCACGCTCACCCCACACCACCGTCGATCACGGATCATGGGACAACAGCAATCGACGATGGCTAAATTGTTTTGCGCAGCTGACACGCGATATTAATTTACATCGATTTGTTTGCGTTGCTGGCAGCACTGGTTGGGCCGTAGGCGTGTCCCGGGTGACAGCCTTGTCCATGTTCCCCCCCCTCGCGAACCAGCGTCGATGTTTCTCGCGGCTAACGTTCGCTGCAATGCATCGACATCAACAGCTTCCCTTTCACCCCCTCGAAACGGGTTGTAGGAAAAAGGGGTGGGAAGAAGGGTGCATTGTGAAGCGCGATTGTCTCTCGGTGTGGGTGACACTGATGGTGTGTGAAAGCTCCGAGGACACCGAGGACGATTGCATCGCAGCAAGCGTGGATGGATGAAAAATTAACTCGTCTCAGTTTGTTATTGTTTTTCCCCTGGCTGGCGGGCGGGTGGAAAGCATGCCTCGGTAGTACATTCCCACTCGTCTCTTCCCTGCACACCGCACCATGATGCCCAGTCTGAGCTCGTGACACTGATTGTGTCGCAGCCACGATTTTCGAACGCGCGCGCACAATCTAAACCGAACCAGAAAGCGGAGACCACCGGGCGGGGAGGGGTGGGTGGTAGTTTGCGTGGTAATCCTACCCTTCTCCAACCCCCTTGTGGAGCCGATGATGCGACAGAGGAAAGATTGCCCCGGCTAACGCCACGTTTAGTGGCGCTGACGAGGACCTATATTATCGCATTGCTGACAAAGTAGAAAATCGCAAATGGCAATCACGGCCCACATACATAGACAACCCCTCCTCGAGGCTCCTGGGAGGGGGGGAAAACAATATTGGCGTTGGTGGTGGTGGTGATGGACACCCTCGTCCCATGCTCATCCACCAACACCCTACAAGGGTTGATGTTTGATTATCGATAATAAATCGATCGGGTTCGGTCAGCGTTATTCGTCACCGATTCGTGCCCGTGTTCTGCTGCCGATGGCTTAATTTCCTCTCCGCTCTAATGTCAGCGGCCCGGGGCGGGGGGCTTTCATATGCAAATGAACCAGAAACGATCCCACGGTACATCCACGCTCATCAGCTCCGGCTTGAGGGCACCGTCGCAGCGGACACACGGACGTTACATCAGTAAACGGAACGAGTTCGTGCTCATTATTTATAATACATTCCGCGGCAAAAGCCGAGTGTTTGCTTTCCATATGGAGCGGCGGGCAGTGCAAGCTCAACACGTGACGAATGGAAGAATCCGTGCGCGCGCGTGTGTATTGCAACATTTTAACCGTCACTTCAAAGCAATGAGCCGCGTCCCCAAAGGGGGAATCAGATTGCGAAATGATTGTCAAAATTTCAATTCCAATTTGCACATTTCATTATCGAATGACAAGACTTCGCTATCAGAGCAGATAAGCAAGCGTTTGTATTTCCAGCATCAAGAGAAACATTTTGTGTTTGTACTGTGCTAAACGAAGAAATTCGGGAAAGTATTGACTTTCTATTTCCCAAGACAGCCTTACTCAACTGAAAAATAGTTTAAAACTCTCTGGCTTGGTCAAATATTGTTTGTACGTTAGCTGTTGAAAATATATTGTTTTTAACTACGTATTTTGATCATAAATGTTAAAGTGCCATGCTCTGAAAAAGTCGTAGAATGCAAAACATTTGACAGATAACTTGCAGCTTTATGAGAGTTGCAAACTGGATTGATGAAAATATATGTTATCAAATCCAAGTCTAACTTTTGAAATATAAAATGTAATTCTTCGACGTTTGCATTCACTCATGTGTCATAAATACCAAAACTTAACAAAATAATTACCGACAAATAACAATGATTAGTTTTTTTTGTTAACGAACGAAAAGAAACGATTCGATCGAAATCAAATCATTATGAAAAGGCATGTGAGTTGATATTACACTTCATATGTCATAGCTGAATTATAAAAAAAAACAAATCAAAACATGACGATAGAAAATCGCAATTAATTTAAAAAGAATGTAGTTTTTAAATGTGAAATGAAGTTAAACAAAACAAAAATGGTTCAAAAATTTTATATATATAGATATAACCATCGAACACTTGAGGTCACATCAATCCTACACATTCTGTTTTCGGTTACTTAGCTCTAAAATGCCCTTTAGTTACGGAAACTGAGAACCATTTCTTACACGGATAATACGTTCATCATTTGTTTCATAAAAATGGAAACATTCAAACTTGATTTATTTTAGTAAAACGTTGTCTAATAGCTTTCATCCAAGATCAGGAATATCACAGTAAGGCGTATACTTTCCCAATTATTTTAAAACATGTACAGATTTTTCTGAAATACCCTATATTTGACTGTTTGGACGTGTAACATATTCTGAAACACTGTAAAGAGAATAAAGCTCAATTTATTAACTATCTCACTTAAGGCTAAGCACGCTATCGCCATCCGAACAAAACATCCAACAAACCAAGTCTTTCAAAGAATCTTTCCTAAATATTCTTTGAGCAGTTCGTGAACTTGTGGGTGGATACGACAAAAAGAATGTGAATGGTAAAGGCAAGATAACGGTATGAAAATTTAACTTTTTCGATTGACTACCTTTTGATCGTATCGAAGCGGCAACATCGACAGGAAGTCAACGAATGAGTTTGCTCACGAGTGTTAATTACAAAAAATCGGAACATTCGTTTTCGTTCTTCCTCTACCAATGAAGCGCGCTCAAAGACTGAAGCGTGCTCTCACTTTAATGTACCACATCACGAAAGAAAGCGTAGAAGTGACGCTGGGAAAAACCGCACCCCTTGAATCAGTCGGAGCGGAAAGGAAAAAAAAAGAGGGAAGTAAGTGGTGTAAATAAATTGGAAATGAAATAAAAGCTGGCTAGCGAGAAATCCAGCGCATCAGTGGGAAAGTTCTCCAACGGAGGGCTCCAGTTTGCGTTGAAAGGAATGCCATAAATAAATATATATGATAGAATACTAGTTCACGCTAGCAGGGAAGAAAGGCACTATTGGAATTGAACAGGTCGCGTGTGGGAAAAAAAGAGGAAACAAAAAACACATGGAAAATGTATCCGGTTTTTTAGTCTTCACCGCACTTTATCCGCATACTCGCACACACACACATACACACACCGTTAGCAACCGGTAGCGCGGCAAACCGTAATGGGTCTCGATAACGGCAGGTTCATTTCTTGGGTGGCTCAATCGGTTGGGGATAAGTAAGAACCAAGCTCCATGCGGAAGATAACGACTCCGAGCGACCGAGTGGAGAGCTGTGGAACTTCCCAGAAAAGGTGGAAAGTGCACATCGGGCAACACTTCAATCGGGCGAGCGCGTTTCCCGGAATGCTTGCAGCAAAATCCGGGGGTATTAAGGGCCGCAGCGCTAGCAGGGAAACATACCGTGGATATCCAATCTAGTGCAGGATTGCGCTGAGGGACACGCTTCGAGCTCTTCTGCCGCTTCTGGGTCGGAAGCAGATGACCCAAGCGTATGATTGGCGCTACGGATTCCAAGCTTCCACAAGGACGGAGTCGGGGGGGTCTTAGGGGGGCAGCTAATGCTCGCGAAATGATTCGGAAATGCAATGGAGAGGATTTCGTTCGCTTTACCCGGGAAAAACCCGGGGCGAACGACAGTTCCTCTCATCAAAGACGAATGATGGTTTGCGATGAGGTGGAATTATGGGATCCCGGGTCGTATCCTGCCCTGGCAGGGTTATACGATTTCCTAGCTGCGTGTTTTTTTACGACTCCTTCGGTTTGGATCGCAAGCACGAACTGCGGTTTCAGTTTCGCTCCGGCCGGCGGAACAATTGGTTTCATGGGCTGCAATGCGCTCGGTGTTCACTTCTGCCTAAGTGGTTGCGGGAAGGAGGAAAAACAAAACCAGGAAAAAACCGAACCACCATGAGCTGATGGGAAATCTCTACGTCAACATCTTTTTTTGATTTGTGGATACCTAGCTGTTAGTGAAAGTTCGCCAGTACGGTTCCATTTCATTGAACTTCCAATGAACCGATTCAGAATACAGACATATGTTCAATACACAACAACTTTATCAGTTTTCGAGATTTTACAGACCTTCAAGCAACGCGTGGCAGTGGATTGAATGCCTTGGTGGAGAACATCAGAGGAGATACAATGAGTGTTTAATGGAGTATGTTTGGTAAAAGGGCGTATCTTATCGTTTTTAGTACATCCGTTTGGTGTTCTAATGTTAAATCCTTTATATGCAGGGCTTATACTAACATAGACATTTTTGTTTTTAAAGAACTTTGTTATATTAAGTATCATTTTGGTCTTCATGACGTCACAATGCGTACTCGGTGTAGGGATAAAAAAGATCCAGGGTAAGTGCTTTCTGGTGCTAAGAGTAGATGTAGTGAAGTAATAAATTAGGGCTCCAAAATGACTGTTGTCTAAACAGGGGTCATGGGCTTCAAAAGTAAATTACAGTCAAAATATAAACAGTTTTCAAAACAATACCAGCATTTTAGGACCAACTGGCTAGAAAGAAATAGACGATTTTTTTTCCTACAATGTTTATGGTGTTCTAAAAAGTTTGTGACCCATAAGTGCAACATAAAAACTATAGTAATATTAAAAATAAGTTATTAGGGAGGATAAGTCTTTGCTTGGCCTTCGAAAACCCTCGGTTTAACAAATATAACTAACAAAATGACTCAACGATTTAATCAAATTTGTCAATAAAGTATATCAAACTCACGGTTTTTTTTCGAAATCAAGAAAAGACTTTCCTTCCCAAAGAAGTAACTATATCTTTTATGTTGCATTTTAATTAATGCATGGATGCATTTGAAAACTTATGACAGCTGGCTTTCAACTCAGCCACGGCAGGCAACATGTTAAATAGAATATGAAAGAAATATGAAAAAACATATTTCTGGTATGACTAGATGAACCTAGTTCATCGGGCCTCTAGAGATGATTTAAAACACGATATAACACATTTATGGATTAACTCCCAGAGTAAAGCCATTTCTCTTATTTTGCGAAGATATAATTGATAAAACTTGTGTAAATATTTTGCACATAAACGAATTATTAAAAACGGAACGTTTAAAAACGAGTTGTAACGTGGTCTAGAGCTTTTTCACTTATTGAGCTTTCAATTGTCCAAACATTACGTGGACAACTCCTAAGGTTCGAGAGAAGATGCACATTGCCCACAGTCGCGTGAAGTCGTTTATTACTTTTGCAGTTTCTCGCTTGGTGTGTGTGTTTTTATGTGTTTTTTCCTACGGCAGAACTATTTAGCAAAAGATATGGCTTTGCAGGGGCGCTGAAAGATACAAAGCAATGCCAAACAGTGTCACCCGATGGAATCTTAATTTGCGTTCACGCTATATTCTTACCTCCTTTTTAGAGTTTCTTTCTGCTGCCTGCTTTGTTTGCTATTGTGTCACGCAAACGCAGCTGGCGTGTCTGGAGGAAATTTCGTAAGCAAACGCGCTTCGCTTCGCTATCGGCCGAGCCGTGCCGCTAAGCTGCACTTAAGCTGACACCCCCGGGGACGATCCAGTTGTGGCGTTGAGAAATGGGTTTTCATCCCTTTCCAGGCACCACCTGGGCACCTAACGCCAGGTTTCAACGCTCATCTGTAATTGCTTCCCTCCCGCCCCTTCCTCTGGGGACCCCGCGGGATGAAGATTACCCGACAAAAGAGAGGATATCTTAAATGAAACCCCGAAACCGAAAGGATAGGGAGGAAAGCGAACATTACGGAGAAATAAATATACAACAAATTGCATCAACTTGCGAAGCGATTCAGTTCTTAGGGACAGCTCTGAACGCTCGCGCAGGTGTGTCCTGTGCAACAAAGGAAAACACATTCCGTGCATCTTACGCCGCTCGGGGCCATTTGTTCCTTGTGCTAGGTACTAGGCCTTTTCATCTTTTTCTTCGTTAACGCTCGATTTGGTATAAATCTTTCCGTTAGTTTTTTTCTTTCCTCCTTGCGCGCCCGTCGTTGACTTCATTTTCCATGAACATCTGTTAACACAGCTTATCGGGGACAATTTATTCCCTCTCACCGACCGTTTCTCCAGGTATAAATCTCTCTAATGGACGTAGATCCTTTTATCTATGATGGGTTAACGCGCCATTATTGTGTACCTCAGTGTACGTAGTGTTTTTTTTTCTCGTTTCCCTGCCGTCTAAAGTCAATCACTTTGCGCGTCACCAACTCCAGAGTAGATATCTGTGGATGGGTAGGATCGGAGGCAGGATGGATAATACCTAATGTTGTGTACTCCAAAGTACTTTTCTAAGCGAAGATCCTCAACAGAGGAAGCCCCACGTCAGAGGTGTTATCGCAAGTCCGTGACGTTCTCATCTGTGACGCGGTTTGACTAACTCCGGACAGAAATTAGATCGATTTTCTAACTCAGATCCAAATTCTTCTTCTATTCTTGAAAAAAAAAAATCTCCAAAGATAGCGTACGAATTGAAAAACCAAGAATCCGCTGTACAACGTATTTTGATTGATTCCTACCGAATTCTAGGATCAAGCGAGAATCAGATTGCAAGGAGTTGATGTAATGACAAATTTGAAGCTCATCTCAAGATTCCAGCCGTGACAGATCCAAACGCTGGTAGGTTCCAAAAAACCCGAGAACGGTCTCTGGGTCGAGATTTCAAGCCTAGCCTCCCAACATGAGATAGGTACATATCTCAGAGGACTCTAAATCGAACTCTGAATCCAATTCCACATGTTTTTGAACTCAGAATAGTATTCAGACCCCATTTCTCAATAGTAGTTTCAAGCACAAACCATCTTCTAAAAATGTAATGGTGCTAGAAATACCTAGGCGTACGCTTTCCCTGGCCGATACCGAGGGTTTACCCCGTCTGCCATAAGCACCATCCAACGCATATTTTCAACAGACGTTTTGAAGGCTCGCGATGGAAGTAATTGGGACCACCGGAGCAAATCATACGCCTGGGCTGAGGTTCGCATAGCCTTGGTTATTTCTCAACTCAAACCCGGGGCCACACAATGGTGACAAAATACACACACAAACGTTCGAAAGTAGGAGTTGGAACAAAACAAAACAAAAACCCTGGAACTCACATAACGTCACGGGACCGGAGGGAGTGTCCCTTTCCGGTACCTGTTGAAGATTGGAAATTGAGGACGGCAGAAGCACACTGCGAAACAAGCGCTGGAAAGACAGCAGCAGGAAGCTTTAGTCAGCAGAAAAATAAACGAGATGGAGGGGCAAAGAAAAACAGGGTTTTGGAAACAAAAGTACGGGAATGCACACCACGGTGCAACGATGACGGCGTAGAAATCATGCCGGACATTAACAACAACGGTAACAACGACGACTACAGACACATTATCACAATTGCCCAGGCTCCCTCGAGCTCCAGTGGAGGCACAAAGCCGCCACAACCCGGACAGCAGCAGTACTTCCTCCAATGTTCCCTCGAGGGAACGCTGCGTGCAGCCGACAAAACCTTCCCCTTCTCTCCTTTCCACCCTGGCAGCAGCGAGGAAACGGAAACAATGGCTGCCGAATGGAGCCCTGGCGTAGGAAATGCTTTTAGTTCGAGCGACAGCTAACAATAGACGGTGTGTGTTTTCTTTTTCTCTTCTGGTTGCTGTGCCGTGCCGTACTTACAGCATGCGCTGTTGCGTCGGTGAAATATAAAGGCGTAGTGAATCCGGCCCTCCTCGCCTCCTTTTTCCCACCGGACCACCGCACCTCGGTGGTCTTCCGCTCTAGCCAACAAAACCCGCAACCGCAGCCATCGACCCTCTCGGATGCTCCTTCGTGCTTGCTCTGGATCAGCTGCAAGAGGGGAAGGATGACGCCTCACGAGGGATGCGCGTACATTCTGACATCCCTCACCTCACTGCCTTCGCCCGGTGTCCCAGCCCCCCGGGAGGACAGAAACAAGAATACTCCGATTCGTTCGAATTCGAGGTTTCCACCGGTCCAGGAGATCGGCGGGATAACTCCCGTGAGGTTCCATCCAAAACATGGATTGTGTCACCTGTCGCCGGGTACCAACCAACCAATCACTTCCTGCATATCCCTTGGCGGATCCAGTTTAAAGCACATCACCCCTTAGGGTCTAGTCTATGGACGCCTCAACCAGCTACTTCCTATCTCCCTCTCTCTTTATGGCCAAAGATAGACTAGGGGGCGTCGGAAGAGATGGTGCTCCTCGGGAAGGGTTTCAAAAGTGTGTGTGGGTGAATGTGTTTGCCTCACACAGTGGCTACGTTGTTGGTCACCCGAGGACAAAACAGTCGTGCTAGGGCGGAAGGAGTACGCTATGGAGTGGAAGAAGCACACAAAAGGAAGCAACGCTTGTCTACAGGCGCGCTTCGGATCGGGACCGCTTTCCTGTCCTACAGTGTGTCCTACAATGTGATCGAACGATACCATCCGAAGCCATTATCTCGTAAACAACGTTCTGCCACTAGCAGCCTTAAATGTATCTCCGGGAGAAGCTCCACGCTCGTTTGTGTGTGTAGCTCAGTACGTCAACATCCGGGGTAGGTTGCAGAAATTGAATGCGTCACGTCATTCGTTTCAACTCGTTGGAGCTCCCTCTCTACCAAGTGTAAGATGAACCGGAGGGAGGGTTCCTGGAAGACAGCTTTCGACCGGTTGACCAGGCCAAGGGATGGAGAGTCCATCCAGTGTTGGGGAGCTAGTGCCAGTTTAAAGTGCACACCACCTCCGGTCTCTGCCACCATACCAACTGCTACCTCACTCATGACCATCGTGTCACCGGATATGCCACCGGAAAAAGATTTCGGGTAAGAGCGAGAGTCGGGGTGGGATGTACGGTGGGAAGTAGTTTGTGTACGTTGGCTCGTTTACTTTGGGTGAAATTTACTTTCCATCGCTTTATTTTTGTTTCAAGTTGCTCTTTACTTTGTGTTGACTTGGGCCTCGCCATGTCTGCGCTCCACAATGTTGCCTCTTCGAAGGTCCGGGAGCGAGAAGGCTGAGGACGGCGGGGGTGTGTGGACCCACTCACTCTTGGACCGAAACTTTCCCTAGCGAGCAGAACGAACCGGGTTTGTCTCCGGGTGCATTCTTTCACTATTCTAGGGTCTGTTGTTTTCTTCTTTCCCATCATCTCATCTAATCGTCCCCTAAATTTTGACATTCAGACTCTCCTGGTCGTGAAAGGTACGACAGGACGACTTGACAGGTTTCCGCGGTAACACCAACCCGAGTGAACAATGCCTTTGCTAAGCACGACCGTGTTTCACTCCATTTTGTCTCCGAAGGAGCTGGGTGGAACCGTTCTTCCCACAATGGCGGCAATGGAGCATATCTCAAACCCAGCGGGGAAGCTCGTGGACTCAAGCTGTGTGAAAAAGTAAGCATTGCCTCGGCTACGGTGATTGCATTGCTTCCCGGAGGGGGCGAGGGCCGGCGGTGGTGCGTAGGCGGTAAAACTTTCCAAGCAGACACTTTTCGAATGAACAACACTTGCGAGAACTAATTATATGGCTCAAGTTTTTCTATTCCGCTCTCTCTCGGTTTCAGCCAGCCGCTATATAGAACGCCTTGTTCTGCAGGATACTGTGAACAATGTCTGAACACTAGGAGTATTTTTCCCACAGAAGGCTACTGGAATCTTTAAATTTAAATTGAATGAACATTAAAGGTTAGTTAAAGCTTGCGTATACTAGTGATGGACAAAACAGGTGTTCGGATTGATCTGACTCCGGATGCATTCCAACTCGGATCAAGTTCGTTGCAGACGGTTAAACGAGAAAAGGGGGTTGTATGAACTTGTTGACATATCTGTTTTCCAATATTGACCTTATGGTGATAATGTCGAACATATCCTTACAACATTTTACAATTCGATACAAATATGGTCACCATGTGGAACGATTCTTCAAATAGTACAAAAGCATAAAACAATTGAAGTGAAGATTTTAATTCATCCATTTAAATGCATCGTTGCTGGGATTTTAATATTCATGAATTTAAAAATCATGAATGTTTCCAAAGATAACCAATGTTTTTAAATTGGAACCCGAAATTATTCATCAGCATTTTGAAAGAATCTTGGTTCAAAAATGTATGTGAATGAATCTCCCCAAAGGATTAATAAGATATAACTTGTATAATAATCCAAAAATATCCCGATGTCTCGATGATGAAGAGAGAAGCAAAAATTGTTTCAAGAGACCCAAATTTTAATTAAATTAAAACATAAGCGTTATAGGATCAATCCGGATTCAATCGGAGCGTTCTGGATTCACTCAAAGCTTTCGAGATACAGCCGGAGTATCACGGAATCAATGGATCAATCTGGAGGATTCGATGTTATATGCGGAGCCGATTTCAACATTCTTTCGGATTTGGATGAGGCCAGAAAGGCGGAGTCGGAGTGGATTCATGAAGCCATTCAATGGTTCCCCTCACTTGAAACTCCAACTAGCTCACCACAGACTGGTGGAATCAGGTATAACCACGTACTAAAGATAGAGAAATGAAAGCATCGAACCACGGAGGAGTCCAAAGATGGCATTCTTCAGTGGAAGTGGACTTTTTTTCCCAAACCCACTCCTCGATTGAAATAAATCTACGAAAGTTGCACGAGCAAAATCCATTTGCATACCACCAAAAAATTCGGCCTGTATCTGTTCCGCCAGTCGCTCCGAGCACCACGTGAAGAAAATGCATAATGATTAAAAGCGCAACGGAACCCGGGGGTTGGCGAACTTGCTCCGGCTGCAGCCATAAACTTCATCGACACATCGGAGGCTGGAAGCCGACGCTGCTGCCAACGAAATAAATCAACGTAACACGAGCACACGACACACGGCTGTGAAGAGCTGGCGAAGGCAGGCGCAAAGAAATAGGAAAACATAAAAACCAGCTTCCCGGCCATATATCTTATAATTTCCCCCTCCCCCTCGCCTTTCTCAAGTCGAGCCCACAAAACTTCTTCCGATTCCGGGGATACTTTCTTTCCTTGTGCGCCTTCGTTTTCGGTACCGCTCCTTCAACATATTTTCTTTTAAACGGCAATTGCATGAGAAAATAATAAAATAAAATGCACGCGCGCCCTTTGATCACCCGTCTGGTCACCACCGGGCTCTCTTTCGCCCCTTTGGGGAGTCCTTACGAACTTTGAAACCGAAGCGCTCGAGGACATCTTTGCACGTCCTTGCTTATCGAACCCTTTCCATACCCCTTGGTTCACCTTCTTCCCTCCACGAAGATTCGCCACGAAGAATATTGAATACGGGCAATCTATTTTCGTAAGTAGATAAGCGATCCGCGCATAATGTTCGATTTTATTTCCTCCTCCTCTCACGCTCAATGCAAATTCGTTTCGGGGCTTCGGTGTCATAGTTTGCAACGATTTTTCGTTTTTTCTTACCATGTCCTATTCCGAGCTCGGCTCTGCCAGTGACATTTCTATTCAACCAGACGGAAATCAAGGAGGATGAAATATTTATTAATATGTGTGCGGGCAGGGGACTTGTAGTTGCCCTTTTTTTACTTAACGCTTTATATGTCTCCGCTGAGAAAAGGCGGACATACATAGTACATACAGTCAAATGCAAGTTCGCTTCGCTTATTGAGAGTTTATTGGACTCAAAACTCGTGCATTGGTTAGTTGTGGCTATAACTTTTATTCGTTTGTTTGTTGTGTGAGTTGCTTGCCTTAATACTACAATATATTGCTTTGGAATCTTGCCCAAACGCTTTTTAGCGGTCATTTTGACCACTTCTCTCTACACGATGTAACTTCGTCATTTTTAAATATTTTTTTAATCGTTTTTAATTTTTTTATACACTACTTCATCATTTCTCAGGCTCGGTGTAAAGCAAAAAAAGATTGAATTTAACCGAATTGTAATTATTTTCAACTTTTATTTGTTCAAAATGTACCATGTAGATTCAGAAAACAATTGTGCGCTTAATTGTTTGTTTATTAGGCCACACTTAAAACATAATTTCGTATTTTTAAGAACTTAAAGACGTGGATTGTAAAATTTTTCATAGCATTTCGAAGCGTTATGCGGTATACGTTCCTATTAGAATTGGCGTTATTGTCGATCTTTGAGGATAATTTATGCATTAATTTGTTCATCGCAAAACTAAGATTTTGCTTTTTAAATGTTACTTATTACACTAGCTGCCTAGCGCACTGCATTTTGTATGAATAAAAGCTGAAAAAACTCAATTTCGACCTTTTATTCTTTACACCGAGTTAGCGGAATAGTAAAGAAGTGCATCGGAAAATCCAAAAACACCAAATGTTAGCCATCAAATAAACTTAAAAGGCACAGCTTACGGATTTGAAAAATAGGGTCCAAATGACCCACAAAAAGCATTCAAGATAAAAGATAGTCAAGTTGGTTTTCGGAACTGGTCAAACAGAAAAATCTTAAATTTTTATTTTAGATGCAGGCTTTGGATTTAAAAAAAGCCTCATTGATTTTGGTTAATAATAATCAGCCAATTTTGAGATATTAAAATCGGAAAATCTGTTGCGGTCAAAATGACCGATGTTTGGATTCTAGTGTTAAGAATATTTATCGTTCAAATAATCGCTTTGTAGATGTTAATGACGGACGGGAGGTGTTTGATTCCTAGCTAGCAGATAAGTTTTAAACGCATTTGCTTGACAGCATTGATGCGTAGATGCATAAAAAAGGAGGTAAAATAGTATTTTTCTCTGCAAAACAACCCCTTCTAACGCACTCGAACGTCATTCGGTTTGGCTTTTAGTCCGGTCCGAGTGATGAATCTATTCCTGGCGGCGGCGGCGGTTAAAAAGCAACACACACTCTCACCAGTGACGAGCTGTGCGAAGGGATCGTGTGCGTCAGCAAGGAACCAGGGTGGGGAGGGGGGGGGGCTACGGCCACTCAGAGCTTAATCAATTTTGGCCCGAGGCGGCCGAGCACTTAGCACTCTGCAGAGGGGTGGTCGGGGGGTTTTTTCCGCGGTTGTGCAACAGGCACAGTTTACTTTCTTTTGCCTTTTTTTCTGTCTGTAACCGGTAGGTTGTGACGGGGGATGACGGAAAGATTGGCAAGGGGGCAGAAGTGGAGTGGAGTGGGGCCAGCATCCGGTGGCAGGCTGGAAGGCATAACACGATGACGCTTTTCCGTCCATTAGCCTCCGCGCGTGTCGTCAGGACACCGGACTCAGGTTTCCAACGCGCCTAAATATAGGCAAAAGCGCCGGCTTGTGGGGACTACTTTCGGTCACTTTCTCTCTCCCTCTCTCCCCTCTCTCCTTTCCGACAGTTTGATCCCGAGGGGCGTTGCGACGACAACCCGAAGGCGTGGGCGGAGGGGGGGGGGGGGTTTGATTAGAGTTAAAATCATGTTTTTCATCTTTTCCCTCGTGGCGGCCCATTTGAGTATTCCTTTTTCCTACCATTTCCTACAACTGTGACGTGTGAGCGGGGGGTGAACCACCGGGCGTCTCCATCTTCCGATCCTACCGATGGATTTCCATATCCCGCGCACACACACGCAGCTTGCTTTTACGAGCCCGGAGTGTGGTTTTCTTTTCCCTTTTTCCAGCACGCAAAAGAGCGGTCCTGAAACTTTTAATTAAAATGTTTGTCAACGAACGTGCCGATATGGGGCGAATGTGACTTCAAATGCGAACTCTTCGCACCACGCATTCCACGTTTTATTTCGAACCCGTCGAGGTCGAGCGGCTCGGGGCCACTTGCTTACTTCTTGCGCTTTCCTTGTCCCATTTTCCACACTCTCTCTCTCTCTCTCCCCTTCTCAGTCTGCCAATATTTCTCCCAAGTGACTTCCCATCAGCCTAGCAACGAGCGTTGACGAGTATTGAGTAATGGCGTCATAAACGGCGGACGAGCTTCCGAGCCCGGTGCCTTGCGGTGGTCGGGGACGTAATTAAGCGATCGTAATTTTCGGCGACTTGAGACGAAGAACAAAAGTGCACACTTCCCACCGCCCGGACGGGGCAGCAACAGCCAGGAAAGGGGAAAAAACACAACCAACCGAAACAAGGCTACCATCGGCAACACGACGTTCCGGAAAAACCAATTGCTTCCAGTGCGCCGAACGAGTAAAAACTCGGAATGTCAGAGAGATCGTAAAAAGTAGGTCGATTTGATTGTGCCACACGAAAATACCCGTCAGTGATGAGGAGGGAGGGGGGGAGGAGAGGGGGGGGGGGTGCATTTTTACAGCTTCCACAAGGGCACGAAAGGTGGTGCGGGTACGAGGGGGGAGCGGGGGACCGTGTGTAAGTGTGTGTACTAGTGACATTCGCTCGTCACGCCATGCTCTCTTGCCCTTTTCGAGTCAGGGACGCGTCGCTTTGGGGGGGGGGGGGGGGGGGAAATGGAGGCGCCCAGTGGAAAACCTAAGTAGGCTTCGCTTGCCACCGTGAGGCCGTATTTTTCCTTCGCAGCTGCGTGTTTGTGTGTTTGTATCCTTGCACTTTAAGATGGCTTTCGTTTTACTTGATTTAGATCATTTCTTCCTCCTTCACAAGGACGAACTTTCCCGTTGCCTATGCCCCTTTTTAAGGAACGGGGGGAGGGAGGGAGGTGAAAATTCCCCCACCCAACCATTCGGGAAAGTAACGGTAACGAGGGATGACTTTGTACGCCAGCTGGACCAAAGCGTTCCGAGGTAACAAATTAACGAGCTTTCCACGTGTGCCACCCAGTTTCCCTACCTTAGCGGAGGGGGAAGAGGGAGAGGAGATATAAAGGGTAAGCCGTTTTTCCGCAATAGTTGCCGCTGCTCTGTCCTGAATTTTTCCTCCCATTCCACTTTTTGAAAAAAAGGAAGCTACTGGTCCGATTTCCTGCGAAGAAATCGATCGAAGATGTATCAAAATTCCTTTCCCACATTTTCCGGGAAGCGCACGCGAACGGTTGGGATACAAAAAAACACACAGGACATAGAAAAGAAGGTCACACATAGGAGGGAGAAAAGTTCGCCAATCGCAAAAAAAATTGCCCGAAAGCCTGCACGCCCGGGATCGGGCTGAGTTCTCCGAAACCCGTTCCCGGAAAAACGCAGGTGGGAAAAAACGGGAGAAAACAAACCTGGCGTAGATTCACTCCCCTCCACTCCCCCCATCAAAAGCCCATTTTCCTAGCAATCGAAAGGAAAAACGAAGGAAAAACCAATCGATCAGCACAACCCGCTGCTGCAAAAAAATGGACGCTTAGGCCCGAAATGGATCAAGCGTCTGCATCGATATGCGATGTTTCGATAGTGGCCGATATTTCCATCCCTCCCCGTAAACAGGACGTCCCCCCCCCCTCCCCCGCTACGAAGGACATTGGGATACGGAAGGTGTGTGAAACCAGGTCGACCAGGACGAACGGTTTCGCGAAGGAAGGACGACGACGCGAAAATCAATAATTTTCCCGGATGTTGTTCCCACCACCACTCCCACCCACCCACCCAATTTTCACCCACTCAAGGGAACGGTCCCGGGGATTACGGTTTTTATTGGAGGGGCGTGTGAAATGGAAGGAAAAAGATTAAAATCAATGGCAACGGCGGGGAAGAAAAGTAAAATGATTGAACAACCCCTAACGCGAGGGGGGGGAGGGGGGGTCTCTCTGAGGCCGGTTTTAATCTACGAACGACTTCGGCTCGCTGTAACATTCGTTCGCTCCCGGCAAACCTGGAACGGGTCGATGTTTAAAGTGAGCTTCGTACGTGCCTTGCGTCTGGGGTGGGGGAGGAGGGGGAAGAAACGGTGTGGAATGTGGGCGTCGGACAGAAGATTCGAGGATAAGGGCAACTGCAGGCCCGCCCGCGATCGATGAGCGACGTCTTCCGAAGGGCACAACATTCTTCCATCGCAAACGGTTCAGAGACTCTCACCTCCGTACTATCGTATCTATGTGTTTACTTGTGTGTGTGTGTGTGTGTGTGTGTGTGTGTGTGTGTGTGTGTGTGTGTAGGTGTATTTGTGTCGAGGATTCAATCACTTGCGCGTCCTACATCGTCGCTAATCGCCTGTTCTTTGGCTCGTCCTAACCGCTAAAGGCCGAGATGAGCTGCGCAAGAAAAGAAAACAAAAAGGCCAAACACAGCGTCCGTTGAGGTTAGGTTAGTCGACGGCACGAACGAGACGGCGTACGGCGGAGCACAAATCCCGGGACGGAAAGGTCAAAAGCGAAAGCGAAGTAAAACGGAGAACGAAAAGCACTCCGGTAGGAAAGCAGCAAATAGATTGTGAAAGACACTCCGCAAACCCTCCATTTCTCACCAAGGGAGAGGAAGGGAGGGGGTGGAAATGGGTGGGAGGATAGCAGGGGGTGGAAACGGGGTTTGAAGTAAACCTGCAAAAACTGGTTCGTCAGGAAGGAAAAAGTGCGCGCGAAATGAGCAAATAAAAGTGATTTCCGGCATCGCTTCCGTTTCCCTTGCAGCTGCTGCTGCTGCTTGTTTTCCCCCGGTTGCTGTTGTCATTTTTCCGTTTTGTCTTTCAAGCGCACCTTTCGAGCTCAGCGAACACGAACGCGTGAACGGCACATGGTTTTCCCCGGACCCGGGGTTTTACTGTTGGTATTATATGCTTTTTCGTGGGGCTTTTACATTTCCCAGAACTTGTCGCCCCAGGAAAAAGAAAAAGGCAAAAAGAAAAACGCAATAAACCGGAACCGAGCAGTAAGTAAGACGAACTTGAGGGCGTCCCTTACATTTGTACCCGAGTCGCTTTTCCGTTTCCACAATCGCCTCGTCTTTTATCTTATTCGCTACATCTCTCTCTCTCTCTCCCTCTCTCGTTCATTTCTTCTTTAACTCTCTCACTCTCTCTCAGTCACATATTGAGAGTTTTTCTGTCCTTACCACAACATCCCCTCTCTCACATCCGCTGTTTGCCAGGCATCGTTTCCAGGCACCAAACTCCGCAAGCAATCGCCGAAGGCGTTCGTGTCCTTTTTGGAAGGAGTGGGCGCTGGCCACCGAAATCCAGCGACGCGGGAGAGGGAAAACCCAGTGGACACGAGTCCAATCCGGCCCGCGAAACGTGCACAAGCAGCAGTTTATTTAATTTATTTGGACGGCCCGGCAGCAGCAGCAGCTTCGACGTCTTTCGAACCAGCTGCCCACTCGACTGTGAAACCATCGTCACTGGCTTCACATCATCGGCGGTGGCAGCATCATTATCATCGTCAATGTGCGCTTGCCTTTGTGTGTGTGCTCGTCGGCTTGTCGGTGAGCTAAGGGCAGATGGGCTAAGGGTGCCGAGACGGGGCAGCGTACAAGCAATCAACGAAGGAAACGCGCGATAACGTCTTCATTATCGAGACTAAAATCGTCCTTGAGTGAGTGAGGGAGGGCGGGCCGGTGGAGGGTTGGTGAGGAATACAGTGTGGTACTATGGAGACACAAAAATAACCGGGACAGAACAGTCATTCACCTGACCAGTGCCAATAACAAGTACACAACTAACACTAATAAAACAACTTGTTTAACACGATGACTGCAACGGTTTTTAGTACATTGCTTACAATGTTTTTTTACAAAATTTGCAAAAAATTTCAAAAACCGGAACAAGGACTAAGCTTTCTAAAGGATATTGTTTGTTATTACTGTAGCTTACTTCAATATTACCAAACAATACCAAATTTTAGCAAACATGATTGTTCTAAAAAACTACACTAACACAGGATATAAATTTATGCTTTGGATAGCTTAGTCTAACTGTAATTGAATAAAAAATAAGTCTTACGATTTGTTTTGTCACCAAATTTCATCAAAAATAACTGTACTAAAAAATGTTCTAAAAACTCGTAGCACTCAACGTGTTAACAATTTGTTAAGCATACTTTTTTAGAACAAGGTATTTAAATAAAATGTGTTTATAACATTTATCAAAC
This sequence comes from Anopheles ziemanni, assembly GCF_943734765.1. Lineage (NCBI taxonomy): Eukaryota > Metazoa > Arthropoda > Insecta > Diptera > Culicidae > Anopheles > Anopheles ziemanni. Next base: position 13,476,880 of record NC_080707.1, on the reverse strand, counting down.
CAACGATATTTGAAGGCTAAGCAAAACCTAAGCTTCCCAAAGAGTTGACACTGCTACACTTTTTATGTTGCATTTTAATTTATGTAAAGGTCAAAAACTTTTAAGAACTCAAAAACCCTACCTCCAACAACGATTCGACTCTCCTGACCATTTTTGAAATCGCTAAAAGCAGAATGAGTTTATGCTATGAAGTCAACAATCAGATGTTAAAACGAAGAATTTTAAAGTTAAAACTGTAGAGTATAAGCTTTATTTCATCAGAAAAATTAAGATTTTAACATTATTTATACGTCTTATCTGTTGTTTTATCGAGCGATGCTTTTTTCATTGCTGAAATAAAACAAAACTGTGCCTTTTTGGAATCGTTTGAGATACATTAATTTGTTTTCAGGATTATCCTTACGAACTCTCCATGAAATTTAGAATTAGAATCGGAACCACCCCACTCTAAAGTTAACATACCTGAGATAAGAAAGTAGGAGTCTTAACGACAAAATTTGATGTTTTATTTAAAAAAAAACACATAGAAAAGATAGAACTGATATCGCAAGTAAAAGCTGGCCTAAATCGCTGTACAGAGGCAGGATATGAAACTGAGTCAGATTTTTACGGAAGAGTTGTTTTCATTATCCTTGTGATTCAAGCGTTATATTAAGCAAACCTCCCATACTAATTTTGTGCGTTTAGTAATTTACTTATTGAGTTGGCCAAGCGATGTTTCTTATGTTTTTACACTCAACTATATCCTGTTTTAGTGTATTTTTTCCAACTCTTTTCATTTGGGAATTAACTATTCATCACTCGGTTCCTGGTAGCTCTTTCTGGTGAGTTGAATGTTTTATGTAAGCCAGATTTTGATGAACGTTCAACATGACGAAGCTATACTTGGATAATCCAGTTAGCAAGTTTCGTTTTTCGATTGCATTGCCACTGATGCTGTGAATCTCTCGAGGATGACACGCGTATGACGGCTCCTTCGCATTCCACATTACATAACTATAACACTTAAGCAAGGCGAAAATCTTCCGCACAGCCGTGGTGTTGATGCTAGCTTCGTTTCCCAACGTTCCAATGCTCAATCTCCGTGACCTCCTCCATCAATTTCCCCCGATTCCACCTCGCCCCCCCTCCTCCCTGTAAGTTGCGTGCTGCCCACTAATCAATCAACGTCACCGGAGCGGTGGAGTGGACAAGGTCAGGGCAGGCCAAAAGTTGGGAACCTATTGTGCCCCGGTCGGTTTCGAGGACGCAGGTGCGCATCACCACCGTGTCCCTCGCGAACCTCAGCCAACCCTGCCCCATCGAGACTTGTTTTTCCACTGGTGTGAGATTTATGGATCTATTTTCGCGTTTCCATTTGAACCCCGGGCGCAATTGTCATCGCTTTTGGGGGAGGGAGGGAAGGGGGGGGGGGGGTGGACAAAATTATTTGCGGTGAAGGTGAATGCACTTTCGCTTTTATGGGATTTTGACAAATTGTTTACCAAACGGCACGTGAAAAGCCTGCGGCCCCCGGGTTCAAATGTATGGCGTGTGCGAATGAACGGCTGTCACATTTTTCTTTTGGAAAGTTCACTGCAAATTGGAACTACTGGTGGTTGATGATAGCTTCTCCAAAAGCGAGTGGGACCACAGAGGATTGGAGGAAAATTATATCGACTTCCAGCTTCGGGCCGTTCGGGCACCAAACCAATTTTTCGGGTGTAATAATTCAAATTATGCTGCGGTCGTCGGGAAATGTGCGGTCGACTGACAATTCCAGCTGCGAAGCGAAAAACACACGAGGCAAGAAAACCCATCCCCTCCCTCACCCAAACACCCTCGGGGAAAAGTTGACCGTGGTGGGGATGCAATATTTCGATTTCGCTGTCACGTTTTATCTTTTCTTTTTTTCCCCCATTCCACCAGTTTCCCCGAAGTCGGGGCAGTCAAGAATTCAAGGATTCCCATTTTTAACTTCTGCCAGGCCAGGGATTGGTGCGTGTCACCGACGTGATTTGCGATCCTCATCCCAAAAAAAAGACTTACAGAAGAAAAAAGTCAACGAACACAAATAAAACAAAAAAAAAGTTAAGCCGACGGAAAACAGAAGCATGAGAAAATCCACCCTCAGGCAACCCTTTCTTGGATGCGCTTGAAAGAAAAGCAAGAAATGTATAGAGAAAAGACACACACACACACATCAGATAAAAGAAAAGAGCAAGCAAAATATTCCTTGTGCCTTTTTTCCTATCCTCTCAACCATTGTCAGCTATCGAAAATGTCAATCAATGTACATATTTTGGGCAATCTCGAAATCTCCAGGCGGCTACAGGTTGGCATTTAGGATGTTTTAGGCGTGTGTGTTTTCCCTCCCAGGAAAAGTCGAGAGATCGGCTCGGGACATGATGTTTTTTCTTTTCACGCTTTAGCATCAACAACTTGAGGGTTTTTCGTGCAAAGCAGATTCTTACTTTCTTTGGAGTAGCGTTATCGAAAGAATGTCACATTTTTATCTCTTAGGATGAAGTAAGGACCTTATATTAGATGTTTGTTTTTTTTGGAGTTGGGTGCTCAAAGCAAATAAAGAAAAACACTCACACAAGATGGTAGTGTAAAGTGGGGTTTACAGCGAACACAGCGATTAACGAACGCGCGCGTGTCCTGCGGGAGGGAAAATGTTTTCCTCTTCTTCTCTCAGCGCCGATTCTTGACCTCGCGAAAACTTTCCCACCCCGTCACTAGCTCAAAGCACAAAATAAAAAATACCGGGGAAAACCAAAAACAAAAAAACAACAATGGAAAATGCGCGAAGGACGAGCCCACAGCGGAGCACCCGATTACAAGGGTTTTATGGAACGCTCCCCCTGATTGTTTTACCCTCGCCTTTCCGCACAAGACCTGCCAAACGCCGTCGGGCGAACTTCACGCGCGCGATAATTACTCAGCAAAAGGGTGTGACAAGGGACAAAACGCGGCGTGCCTTTGATTTCCTTCCGACTTTGGGAGGATTGTTTTCCTTTCTTTCTTTTTTGTTCTTTCTTTTGTATGATGTTCTCCTGTCGGCGTTGGATAATTTCGGGGATCCTTTTCCGCTTCGCCAGAATTAACTTTATTGTCCTGCCGACGACCGGGGTGGAATAATTTTAAAGGTTGCTCCAACGCTCCCGGGAGGGATTTTTGGGGGGGTAAAAGATAATGATACCAGGGCACGGTGGTGTAAGAGTCGGTCATTTCGGATTAAATCGAAGTGTTTGTATTTCTCTGGTAAAAAGCTAAGAAAAGTCAGATAGTTAACTATAAAAAAGCCTTAGTATGAATTCAATACATTGTTCCATGTTGTAACTATGCTATGTCAAATTTGAATAGGTGAAAAGGTGTAATCTTTTACATATAAAGGGTAGTTTTAATTACGTGTGATTTAGCCAATTTAAACGGATCCGAATTTTTCTTTGAATTTGTACTTGTTGAAATGATATATTTTAAGAATGCAAATACAATGTTTACAATTTGCATAGCAACAGGTACAAAAATCACATGCTTTTGTTGAAAAATAAAGAAAAAACAATTTTTTGTAACGAATTAAAATAAAAGAGGCTCAAAACGCTGTTGGGAATATTTACTACTTAAAATTATACTTGTAAACAATAAGGTAGTAAGAATGTGCTAAAACCAATGCTTCCAAGCTAGGATATGCTGTAAGAGGTAGAGCATTTTCAAATATTGCATCAAATTGTTGAATTACATCACTTAACACGTTGACTGCCACGTCACCCAAAAGTGGGTTGAAGCAGTAAATACTTCTAAAAAAGTTTTACCCAATAAATAAACGAAAATGTAGCATAAAACTATAGAAACAATAGAAACAAGTAGTTCGGGAAGCTAAATTTTTGCTTATCCTTCAAAAATCGTCGGTTTACCAAATGTTTTAATCAATTTGGTGTACTAAAACCGTGTGCTAAAAACACTTAGCAGTCATCGTGTTAACTGGAAACATTTTTAGTACCAAACCTTGCTCTACTATAAATACTACAATCGCACCAATGGACTCATTCTCCTGAAACGAATGACTTCAAGCTTGATTTAGATTCAGTTTTGGTAAAACAAAATTAAAATCGTCGAGAAATTGATCAAAACCTGATCAAATGTCCACCTGATTGTTCTAGCTTATCCCACTGTGTAGCGTCAGGGAGAAAAAAAAATGGGCAAAAACATACGCGAAGGAAAAAAGTCTATCCAGAAAGCCCTCCGATCTGTCAAACCCGTGGACAGCTTGACAAAACACAAATGAAAGCGAACTCACGCACACACACACACACGCACGCAAAACCGAGCCCATTTGATATCGTTGTCCAATTAGAAGCGCAAAGTAAATGGATATAGCAATCCGGGGAGCGCACGGGAGATGTCGGCTCCGGGTCTTTTCCGGAATGCAAAAAGCCTTCCGTGAAGCGTGTCGCAAAAAAAAAAACCCGGTTTCTTGTTTGTGATTTCCTGCCCACTTTCTTCTAAGCTACACTTTTTGCTCCCCTACCGAGGGGAGTAGGGCTAGAATAAAGAAAAAAAACACAAAAAAGGTAGAAAAACTTATACAGTACCGAACGCGTTGGGTTGTGAAAATGAAATCGTTTTAATTAATTCGTGGCCAACCCGGCGGAAGCTGAAAACAGGTTCCGCGGAAAGGAAGGGGCGTGTGGATGCGGCAACATGTATTAGAGCACGTATTTATCGTCGCTTGTGGCACGGGCCTAGGCTTTTCTTTATCGTTTTTGGCTAAGAAATAAAACAAAAAAAAAAAACTAAGGCAAATAAAATATGAAACAGAACAAGAAAAAACCCACACGACAGAAGCACCCGATGCAAAATCAACAGAGAGACACCACACCACAATAACTTTAGGTAAAGGACGGAGGGATGAAATGTAGAAGCGAGGGCGGGGGGTATAAAAAATAAACAAGTGCCAAAAGAACGGGCCCCGTAAATCGTAAAATATTTCTAACACCATTAGTTTGGGTTTTTCGGAAAATGAAGTTTTATTTAGACATTTTTCGCGAAGGTTCGGAAAAAGGCGGATGGCGGCGGAAGAAAATTAATGAATTCAACCGAAACCGAAACCCGGTCGGTGCGCTTATTTATTTATTCTAAGTTGTTTTTTCTCTCTCACTCTTTTTCACTGTTTCTTTCTCTCTCGTTCTCTCTACTGATGTTCCTTCCTCTATCGTGCTGTGATTTATGTAGTGTTAGAAGCTGCGACCCATGAAGGACCGGGATCCGCTTCCGTTCGGACACTTTTGGTACATTTTTAAGTTTTCTTTTTTATCTCCATCTCGCTCCGTACTAAAAGTAGCCATCAAACGGGGACCGTGTTCACGTTCGAGTGCGAAAGCTTTGCCAGCGGAGACTCATCACTGGATCTGCGTTTCTTTGTTAGGGAACGGCGGAACACAGTTAGTTCCACCCCCCGAGTCCGTCTCGAGCTCCATTTAGGCGGGACGAGAGACTATAGCGCTCGAAGAGCTCGAAGAACGAGCGTCCGGGACTCGGAACGCTGTCCACCGCCGAACCACAACCCCCTGCACCGTGCCAAGACGTCCCGTAACAAAGTGGTTTACTTGAGATCTGCGCTGCGGGTCGTCCCGGTTTGCTTCACCGGCCACAAGTGGAGCGCTAAGGCTACTTCGTATCCGGCGCTCGGCGTGATTAAGACCAAATAATTAACCCATCGCTGCACCCAGCGCAACAACATCCGCCCCGGGGAGATGTGCAGCGTCGAGCGGCTTGGTCGACGTTCGTGGAGGAACGAACAAGAGGCGGCTGAAGCTCATCATTATGCAGCCCGATGGCTTGTCGGTTTGCTCTTCTGGCTATAATAACACACTCCATCTCGCTCGCTCACAGTGTGTCTTACACTCCCACAGGCACACGAAATGTCGCAAAGTTGGAAGTAACCTAGCGCTGATGAAAGACTCAGCTTTAGGGCTATGAACCATTACTCGTATGTTGACCATCGGCGGACAAGCTCGCGGATATTGCACGATTTACATCGGCTGGCCTTTCAACCGTACCAACCATGGATTGATGAAGTGCAAACTGAGCAAGAATGAGTTACGATTTATTTTGACTGTTTCGTGAGTTGTACAACTCATCACGATGAGTAACAAAAAGCGTTCTCAGTGAGTTAATTCATCAAGCTCACTGAGATGTATTATTTTTCGGAGTTAAATCACTCATTCGGTGTTATTGTGAGTGAGTCAATTATTCTTAGTGAGTCAAATTACTCTGAGTGAGTCAGATTATTCGGAGCGTGTCAAATCATCAGAATAAGACAAATCGTTTAATTTGAGACACATAATACTAAGTGAGACAAATCATTCTGGATGAGTCAATTTACTCAGAATGAGTCAAATCACTCTGCGTGAGCAAAATGATTTAGTGTGTGGCTAACTATTCTGAGCGTGAATTTACTCTGAGAAAAATAAATCATCCCGATTGAGACAAATTATTGTGAGTGTAACATTCTGAGTGAGCCATCTCTTGCTGAGTGAGTCAAAGCATTCTAAGTGAGGCAACCTATTATGAGTGAGATAAATAATATGTTGTGAGTCAAACAACCCTGAGTGAGCCAAATCATTCTGAGTGAGTCAAGTCATCCTAAGTGAGTCAGATCACTCTGAGTGAGTCAAATGATTCTGTGAAATGAAATCATTTGGAGTGAGACAAATTATTTTGAGTGAGTTAAATCATTCTGTGTGGTTGAATCAATCTTAGTGAGATTCTAATCGTGACAAATTATTCTGAGTGATCATTCTTTATGGGGATCACTCAGAGAGCGCCTCATATTCTGCCTGAATCAAATCATTCTGAGAAAATTGAGGAATTTTCTCGCAATTTCAACTTGCTCACTCCAAATCAACTCACGTTACTGAATCGATCGTGCTCATCGCCGAACCTTGGCTCGGTTACCTTTGAAAAGGGTTAATTATGCCACACGGGCGGTCGAAATCGGACATTTCGAGGTGCGATGATGCGGACCGTGAAAAGATGATCCAGGTCTTATCCTCCACCGGGGACACAAATTGAAACCGATTGCGATGGTTTCCAGTAGGGCTGTTCTTTTTGCACGCAGTGAATCTGTGGCACCCACCTAAGGATTGAGTTCCAGGTATGTCAGGGTTAATTGCACACGGGTCTTTTTCTCCCAAACAGTTGGACTGACAGACTGGAGAGGTCCTGCTTGGGGTTTGCTGGACGGGATTCAAAGTTCGCCCAGGCGTGGAAGCGAGAGCAGATGGTGGATAATAGATGTTACTTTCGGTACGTCGGCTTTGCTGGTCCTGCACCAAAGCAGCACGCGTCCGGGTGGAGTCAACAATTCGTTGTTGCTGGCCCGCTCCGCCAGACAGGCCTCAGCTACGGCAAAATCTCGCTAGAAATTTCGCAGGCGAACATGTATGTTTCATCGGTTTGAAAACTGGGTTATCGGGGAGTCCCTGGAGATGGCTGAGCAGCGCCCTCCTCAACAGCCATCGTACTCGCAAACACACGCACATATATATAGTCGTTCACACAGCAATGCACAGAGCTATCTTGCGACGACTCCCTCGTCGTGGCGCATTTGTTCATACGGCGAAGTACGGCGAGAACCGGGCGTACATCCAAACGCTGTCCTCTTCCTCGCTTGTCATTATTTACATTTCCACTCAAAAACGTATTCAGCGCACTCGGTACGCTTTGTGCAGTGTGCCGTCACGCCATCACCTGTCACGCGGCCTGCTACTCCCCTTCTCCAGCCTCGGCGAACCTGCCCGACTTTCCATTGAATTCCCATCGGAGGGGATCGAGGCTAAGCTCGTGCAGAGATTCACATGCCTACCACCAGCGACGACACACACACACACACACACACAGAAAACCCCCTGTGCCCGAAGGCCTTCCGCCAACATGGTGAGGGGATAGGAGTGGGGTGAGAAACAAAAAAGGAAAACAAGAACCACACACGGCGCAGCGAGAAATAAAAAGATGCATTCATTCCCCAAACACATTCACACACACACACACACTAACACACGTACAGTTATTCCCTTTTGGTGTCGTCGTGCGATTGTGTGGAGCGCAGGAGCATCCGCCTCGGGGATGGCCATGCCATCGTCAAGGATTTCGCGTCCATTTTCATCTCACACATACACACGCAGACACATACTCACACGTCGAGTCGAAGGTAAGGGGAAGAGAGGGGACGGGGGTCTCGGGTGCGGTTTTGTGTGTCAGTGTTTCATTATGATTGCACCGCTCGTACCAAACATTTGTACGACGACCCGGGGTTAGCGGCACACCCTTCCCTTCCAGCTCCGCTCACTTTAAGGACATCAAGCACGGGCTTCTTACGCCCCACCCGCTCCTCCTTACCATATGACTCCATGATGTCATATGCACGTGAGGCTGAAGCAGAATAAAGGACGGCCAGGAGAGCGAACCTGGTTGCAGGAGGTAAGATAACGACGTCCACAGGCACGCTGGGTTGTCACGCTGATCCTGAAGCACGCCGTGAAAGATACCAGAGACTCCAGGGGTGCTCTCCCGATGCGATCGTCAAAAACCTGCTAAAAGGTTCGTCGGCCTGCTCGCATGAAAGGTGATGATTATTTTGTAATAATAATGGTTACCAAGCTCTCACCCCCAGCCATGGGTGGTTAAAAATGCATCGAGATACCGAACCGGTTTACACACTTCCACCACCAAGATGAATACCATTCCGTACCAGTTGATGCTACCATGCTATTCCCATCTCCCATGTAACGGTTGATATCTCTGCGCCGTTTGATATACCAGAACATCCAGGGAGTGGGGGAACAACGCCTCGATGTAGTCCTGGTCTACCCCAAAACGATGACATGTCAGTGCGCATTATTCCATGCCGCTGTCAGCGCAACCTGAGAAGTTGCACCTACGATAGAATTTCGCGTGGATTAGACAAAATCAGACCGGATTGGTCAGTCGTGGTTCCTCAGTGAGGTTGCCGCACATAACTGAAACTTTTCAATGAAAGAACGTCCCATTCCAATGCCTAACAGACTTAAACAAGTTTGTCCGTGACTGGACCTAGGTAAACTCTAAATTTCTTATGTGCAATACAACCATATAGACCAAACGTGTTCTTCTGAGGGGAAGACATCAATGGGAATGTTTATTGATGTGTTACTCTGGTATCGTTTTGTTTTTGTTTTGTCCTAATAGAGAAAAGCCAAATATAGTGGTTAGTTTAAAAGAAAACTGATCAAAGACTATCTCAGACAATTAGAATTTGTACCACGTTCCTTTACCTCCCTACTTGGGTTTTCTGTCATGCCAAACATAGTGTAGAATGTTAGTGAACTTTTAAGAGTGAGTTCTGGTCGTAGAATGAGTGAATAGTAGTTTTGCAAAGTATTTGTAAAGTAGCATTTTGTCAAATGACTGCGGCTGAATTGAAGTCCCATAAAATATAAAATGATAGTTCTAAAAAAGTGTGCTAAAAACGCTTGTCAGTCAACGTGTAAAACGGTTTTATCACAGCATTTAAAAATGTTTACTCTTGAGCTGAAATCTAATGATATAACATTAACAACATCATTAGAACTATGGTAAAACTTAAAAGATTACTTGAAATGCTTAGTTTAACACGTAACGTACCAAGCGTTTTAGCACAATTTTTAGTACAATTTTTCTAATTACAATTGGTTTATAATATTTGTTAAACCGATTGTTTTCAAAGGCCAAGCAAAAACTTAGCTTCCCAAAATATTTATATAAAATATTACAATCATTTTTACGTTGCATTTTCATTTATTTATGGGTCAAAAACTTTTTAGAACTAGAAGTGCTGTCACCCATATTTGGGTGACGCGGTACGGAACGTGTTAACATGTTGACTGCCATACCATTCGTTTCATAGTTGACAGTATTAGTCCTTAATAGGTCACAAGACAACAAAACAAGTAGAGTGTATTCTTCAGATAAAAAATTAAATTTAAATAAAAACACTACAACGTAAGTGTCGTGGCCCACTCAAAATTCGGCGTTGACTTCAAGGATGGCTGACCTTCAAATGGTTAAAAACTCATTTTGAAGAATGCTTTATAACCTCTTCTGTATGTACATTCAATGCTGTTCGTTTATAATTTATTACCGTACATTGTTATTTTACTTTCAACCCGGAATGTTCTATTCTCGAACAAGACTTTCATAAACTCCAGTTCAGGTTTGCTTCTCCTCTGTTGCTCTAGCATTTGCTACGTATTGTAACTGGTCCGGTGTTCACTGGTCTACGCCGAATGGACCGAGTCGAAAGAAAGGAGATTAAACATTTCATCCACCGCGTCCCGTGAGGCCTATCTTGCCGTTTAGTTGTGCCGGACCTAACCCGAGCTGCACAAAAGCCTATCGAATCGCGCTCGCAATAAACCAGCACCGATACGATGCTCTTCGTACGTCGGACACGGGAACATCGGCGAACCGGTTTGAGGTGGCATAGTGGAAGGAAACCACTGACGCTGTCAAAAAAAAACCCCCCGAGTAGCGAGTCAGTTTACGTCCCATCGAGTGGTAGCGTGTCCATTCAGCTGGAGTGACGGCCAACCAGGAGGGAAAGTGGTGTGTGTGTGTGTGTGTGTGTGTGTGTGTGTGTGTGTACTGCCACAAGATTCTCCCGGGCAGCTGTGAATGTCACCAGGCACTCACTCAGAAACGCTCGTTTTCCGAGATGCCGAACGGCCGAATCGGTGTCGAGCGGGAGCAGGGGGCTTTTCCGGGATTTCAACTCCCCCCACCCCCTCCCCCAGACAACCACCAATTCAAAAAGGCGTTGCCGTAAAAGTTATGGACCATGCATCGCAAATGTATTGTCAGACGACTGCGTAGCTGCTATCATAGTTTTTTTTTTCGAGGGGCAAACATTTAATTGAACCCCAAAATCTCCGACTTTACCCAAACACACATACTCACACGCTCGCAGGCTCCTAACTAAATCCTACTTTTGGCCTTCTCACAACTAGAGTCGAGGCTAGGCGAAATAAAAAAGGAAGTGGAGAAAGCGCCCAGGCAACCGTTAACGAGACCATTCCGGGTTAAGTTAAGCGTAAAAGTCGATTCCCGAAAAAGTTCGCGCTGCCATGGCGACTTCGGAAGGCGAACATAATCGACCCCGCCCCGGGAAGAGGCTTGGTGGAAGGGAGAGGGGGTGAATTTTCGGTGGTAATACTTGTTTTTCTTCATTCCTTCGCTTTGCGAAAACAGGGGGACACAAGGATGTCTTTCACCATTTATCCATTACGAAAATCAAACCGACCCGAAATGGTCCCACTCCCCGTCGAGGGTGTGGGAGGGGGGGAGAGGCGTGTACGAATTGCTGACTTGACTATGGCCCAAACTTTTCTTGGAAGTTGTTTTTTTCCCCCGGAATAGAAGCTTTACTGACAAGAAGAAAATTGAAATGAAATGAAATCAGGGAAAAAAAACACACAACATACCCCCCGAACCTAGGGAGAAAATCTTAAACTCAAAAACCTTTCAGCGCATAACGGCACGGCGATAAAATTGCGAGAAAACTTTTCCCACCTCCCCCCCGCGCCAGATCCCCCACGATTCATTTCTCTTGGATTCCCGATCGACACGTTTTGTTTCTGACGCGCCCCGTCGTCAGCTGGCCCTCTCCTCTGGGGCTTTGGGGTACTCGAGAAGGCCTACTGCCAGCAGGCGGCAGCAGTCCCCACCAAAACTTTGGTGAAGTTTCCCCTCACCACCGCTAGTCACTTGGCACACGGCACGGGGGGTTTTCCGGCTGAAGTCATTTACCGTTCGCACACTCTCCCCCCCCAATGTTCGGTAGTCAGGAGAGGAAAGTTATAAATACAAAAATATTACAGTCCCCGGAAACGAGGGTGATCGCTGGAACGGCGCCGACGGACAACTCCCACGACTTTATCTCGCCGTCATCGTCGTCTTTTGATTCAGCACTCCGCTAGACCGGAGGTGGTTACGAACATTTTTGGGATCCGTTTTGGCATCTGCTAGAAAATCTGGCACCAAGTTCCCGGGAGACGAGAGACTCCCGAATCCCGGTGCCTGGTAACCTGGTGATCGCCTATCGTTACGCATCTATTTTGGAGAGTTCCAGCAGCCCAAAACCAATGTTTTCATCGGTTCTGAGGAAGTTTCGAAATCGTGTCAAAAACAATTATCTGTCAAAAGTCTCCCCGTCCGCGAATAGCGCACCAAGTATTCGGACTACGAACTCTAGTAAAGGGCGACATTGGTGTGCTTCCGCACACCTTCATCAGCATCACGATCATGTAGAGTCACCGTACGAACAAAGTTGCAGCTCGCTGGGAAATAAAATACTGGGAAAAAATATCGAACCGGAAGGCTCAAGAGCGACTTCAAGAATTCCTGGAACTCTGCTGGAGGAGTGAGCTGGGAGTTGCTGGCTACCCAAAGTTTGCATCCAAAAAAAACCTTCCACCCTGGACCTGGGAAGATCGTCGCCATTTTGTGTCTTCGAGCAGCCACTTTTCTGGGCACGTCAGCAAAAGCACTGGAGCACCTTTACTCCCAAGCGGATGTTGCGTGTTGTAGCGGTGGCATACACCAACCGGAGGGTTGCAAAGACAAGAAAGGGTGCACACTCTACACACTCCCGTACCCGCGTGCAGGATAAAAAAGTTTAAATATTATTATCTTCATGTCTTTCTGCTTCAACTGCGAGAAAAGTGCCATAAAAAAAAGGAACCCAGAAGCCGACTTCTATAAGTCGTTCATTTTATTGGACCCTTCCGGTGGGCCACTTCCGCTCGCCCGGCGCATTTCCTGCCCTGGGCAAGTACGCGACCGGAGCGACGCGCTTTATGTATGAAGGGCCTCCTTCCTCCTTTCGCGCGCGTCTGTATGTACACGCGTCCGCGTGTATTTGTGTGTCAGAAAGATTATGAATTTGATGTATATTTCACTCCCTTTTGTATCCCCCCTAGGTTCGAGCCCTGTTTGCTCGCCTTCGCTTGCACAATGGTTTGAAGTGGTCGTTGAGAAATGGTTGCCAGGTGACATTCCAAGGCATAGTGGAGCGCGAAACACGGAGCAGCTCATACCTCTGTCGATGTACTTTCGTCCATCTACGGTGGGCGACATTTGATTTGACAACTTTACCGTGAGCCAAACCGGAACTGCTTTCCTGGATACGATCCGTAGAAGAAGGCCGTACGGGGCACAAAAATTAAATAAAAGGCAGAGGCTTTTACAAATACTCAAATAGGTGTATTAAATTCGCGTAGGTAGTGCTATAAGCCTTGCAACTTTGAGGAAAAACTGGTATGAAAATAGTTTTAATTTGAACACACTGCAATTTTTGCGAACATTGAGTATGGTGAAATGTGTTCTGTAGAAACTTGTATATTACGTGAAACAGATGGTGAAACGTGAGTGTGAGCTACATTGAAACTAAATATAATTATAAAAAAAACTAACAGATAACACTATTAGTGATGGAGGCGCCTGGTATGAAGTAGTGAAAAAATTAACTACGTCGTACAGATAAATCAAACCGTGAGTCAAAAAATAAAAATCTCAATAAAAAATAAAATCTATCACAATATTAATGGAGATTGTAAGAAACTGTAATATCGAAAGAAACACTAACTAAAAATTAACACTACTCAAGATGGAGACGCCTAGTACCTTTGGCCCTGACATGAAGGAGAATAACAAAACATAAACGATGCATGAAAGTGGAAAATGTAAACTAAGACAGATAACTGACAAATTAAACCGTGAGTGTTCTACCATCTTTCTCTTGACACGTCTTGACAAAACTCAATGCAAAAGTAAACAACACATGAAGAAACGGGTCGTTATCTCATGAACTTTGTGATGGAGACGCCTAGTATCATTGAAGATGGTTTTAAGAAAAATATTAAAACTTATACTTTGGATGATGAAAAGTACAATCTTCTTCAAATGAATAAATAAAACCATGAGCTAGGTAAAATATTAATATAATACAATATTTATGGAGAAACTAACAAACTGTAATATCGAAAATAAACAGTATCATTAACTATTATGGAGACACGGAGTACCTTTGGAGCAGTCATGAAGGAGAAGAATAAAACAATATTGTATATTAAAACCGTGCACATGAAAAAGATGTTTGATTGATAAATAAGTAAGGAAGAAGATATTTGCAAATAATACCGTTGACAAAGATAAAACTATGAATGATGGAGACGCCTAGTACCTCTTAGTTTCGGATTTTTTTCTACCAATAGGTTGTTTTGAAACTTGGAAAAATGCTTCGTTTTGGGGGTGATTCTGTACATTTAGTATAAGTTTTCTTAAAAAAACTAAACCTTAAATATAGATGCACAAAATTAACGCACCTGAAATATTAAATCTCTATAATTGATTGTGTGATAAGTGTTAATTATCGGATATATTTCCCTGCTAGTACTTATTGTCTTCGATGTTGCCCTGTGTTGAAAGGCCACAGGGCAACATCGAAGAGGCAAGAGTTTAGACTCGCTTCACTCCACAAGTGTCACCACGTATGTGTTTCCTTCCCCGGAAAGCGATTTAATCAAAGCACACTGTCTCCACTGGGAAAACGTTACACGAAACGGTTCGCAAAACACCTCCTTTGCGAAAGGCAAAACTTTGCAGCAATGGTTCCCTAATTGGGTACGAGACGATGATCGAATTAATAACTCCAGAGGAGAATGAAATTTGGGGAAAGAAAACAAAAACTGCCCGCAAACAACATCGGATGGCATCGAGCGAAAAGGAGTTTTTCGTGCGTTTTCACCAGTTTCTTTATTCCTCGTTGCTGACATACTTATTCTTTTACAACACTAGTGCTAGATGCTTTTCCCCACTTGCCCTTCTGACGCACATTTGCGGGCAAAGTGCACCCGACACACCGAGACCAGCAAAAGACAAATTGGGAGAAAATCCAGAAGTTGGTTAGATTGTGTTGAACATTAGCTAGCAAGCGAAAAATACAATAAAATTAAAGCAAAAAAAAAAAACACCGAAGGGCAAGAAAAGGAAATGATGCGAATTGCAAAATATATATCTATGTATATATTGCTCCACATTTCCGGCACTGTCCTCTCGACAGAGAACAGGAAGCTGTGGTCACAGGAGGGTTTGGGAGGGGTGACAAAACTCGTGATGCAACTTTCCGTTATTTTCCAACGCGAACGGAGGGGCAGTATACACACGCACACGTACATACGCCTAAAGAAAGCAAAGGGTTGGGTTGAGCGGGCGAAGAAAAATGGTTAAGCTATAAATAACATAAGACTGCAGCCGTTCTTCCTGGCAAGATGGTCGGTATTATGGCACTTCCTGGAGGGCAGGAGTGAACAAAAAAAAAAAACGGAAAATCCCGACGAAACAGAACAGAAAGAAGGCCCCATTCGAACAAGTAAGTTTTTGGTTTGGTTTCATGCCCTGCGAAAAGGGGCTAGATTTCCGTTCGCTCAATTTCTGTGGCGATCCGAACAAAATGCTTAAAGAGTCGGTCAGTTGCATCTCGAGACTGTAGTTTCTTGTGTGCCCTTCTGCCACGCTCGCCGGACATGCAGCATAGGATGGCAGAAAAACTGAAGTGTAATGTATAGAGAGTGCTTTCCCGGGCACTGACTGGTGACAGGCGAGATTATGGAGCAATAAATTCATGGCTTCGCACGTGTTCCCCCGCCTCACCGGAAGTCGGACGCCTGGAGTTGAGCGCGTTTTGTTTTTCTCTCGATCCGCCTTTGATCTTGCGGAAAAATGGCGGCCCATGTCAGCACGCATACCACCTTGATGGTGCTTGATTGACTTGTTTGACTGACTAGCGCACCGGGTAAGGTGTAAGGCCCGGCCGCTTCGCTGAACGCGACCTTTAATATCCGCGCCCAAGGTTACATCGCGTGTCACTCGAAACAATACCCTTGTTTGCAGCCGAACCTCCCGGAACCCGGGACGCTTGACATTGACCTGACGAACGTTTTAATTTGCCACCCGCCTGAATTTGCCACCCGACGACGTGTAACGGCTCGGTAGATTGATTCACGGAAAAAAGGGCGATATGAACCGGTTGTTGATGTCACACGTGTTGTAATTTTTTTTTTTTCCAGTTTCTACTACACGTTTTGACTTTCACTGAAGCGAAATGAAATTGTTTAACTAGCGGAAAATCCAAAAACAGTAATTAAAAAATTGACCTTGCTCTGACACAATATTTGCAATATTCTAAAATTGAAAGCAGAAAGTGAACTCGTTCGCGAAATTTAACAGGTAGTATACATTCATCAAAACTGAAATACTACTTAGTGATGCAATGAAAAACCTGGGACTTTTACTAAAAATAATAAAAACCTGTGCGTTAAATGCGAAAAATCTGTTCCATGGTTCTATATAGTTTCCCAAAGAACAAGTTTAAACTAAACCTCGTAAATTGACTTTTATAATCTTAAGCGGTGGTTTTCTTCAGCGCATAGACCATTATGCAACATTTGTTTGGTCAAAACGCACCAATTCAGGCAAAAAAACCTTTTAAAAACCAAAACAAAGGTACTTTTACATGTTGTCAGGTATAAAGTTAACTTAAATTAATTGAAAGTTGTGCTTCCTAGGGTATTTTGGGTGTTTTAGGGTATTTCGTTGTTATTTCTTATTCGTTCGTTTACGAATTTTCTATTCGTGTTATTTTGATATTCATTTTCTATGTCAATTGTGGACAATTTAGTTGGTCTGTTTTTTCCCAATCCATGTTTAAGATAATTTCTTTCAAAAAACCAAACGCTCTGCGGAGGTAGGTTTTCAAAATGTTTTCACTCTGAGGAAAGTACACGATTTTGTAGCAATTTTGAATACTGTTCTATACATTCCAACAATGGTTCTAATAATGGTTCGATATGTATATTTTTTTTAAACAAAAATAATAATTTGTTCTAAATCGATATCATTTTTATAAACTTTCAAAACTTTAAATGTTAAACTGTTGATGTTTTTCCTTACCTGTCCGAGTCTCGCTGTTCTACTCTAAATCAAGGCGGGATAATAATTTTTAAGTGAACACTCATTGTATTCTCTTATCCATACAGGGTATTTTATGTAACGTACACTACCATGTATTTTCTTATATTTTTTTTCACCACAGAGTCCTTAGAGTTTAACTACAGTGCCTTTTTTTAATTAATACAATAGAAATTCTCAAATGTACATACGGTAGAAAAATGTACAGTACGTTTTTAAAAACGCAAGGTAAAGATAGCTAAAAATTTGTTTCGTTTTTTCATCGAGAGTTTGAATGTTTTGCAATAAATATTTCCTCTGAAAAATCTCCTTCCGAAAGTGTTTGGAGCAAACCTATAACAATGCACCCACTTAGCTTTTACAAACCTACTGTAATGTCAACTCGAACCCATTATTGATAAGATTAATATCAATAAATGTAAAGGTAGAATTTGATAAGGAAAGAAAACATACTACTAGCGGGGCCTAGAAATGAATGCACACAAAGAGCCACCATGATGCCTTTGATTGCCTTTCAGAGCAATGGATACGGTCAGTAATTTCGATGAGGGCACTGCAAGGGAAGGCAAGGTTTGATTAAAAAGAACCAAACGAGAGACAGGCCACTTGATTCGATTCCTTGGACCAAAGGGCTTTTTCTATGAGATTTATTCATTGGACACGGAAGTGCACTCTTCGATATTACTTCGATTTACTTCTTTGATTCAGCCAGGATGTATATACAACTAGGACAGGTCTGGTGCGCAGTTTCTTTTCCACCGGAGGGAGGTTTAATAAACTCTCATCGGTGTGCGGTGTATCGGAGATTGATTGCTCAATTGCCCGTCGGGGCGTGGGCGGGCGCTCCATCAAACGGACGTCTGTGTGTCGTTGCGTATCTACGACGAGAGCGCCATTGCCAGATTTGATTGGCGCCCTTCGCCTCGCGATCGCGGGCGTTTCCGGGGGTGGTTATAAAGCGGCAGTATCGGCGAGGGGGGGCCGTTGTGGCGATTACGATCTGCTTTATGTCTCCATCTTCCCAGTGCACGCCGCGTTTGACAATTTACTAGCTAACGAGCGACAGCGCTGGCCGCAGCTGGTAAGCAGTCCTCGGCTCGGAACAAAGACATTCCTACCTATTAAAACGCAAAGTGCGCCATCGGAGTTGCGGCGTAAAGTGCAAAATTATTGCCCGATCGTAACGGTCGATGGCCGGAGTGGAAGTTCCCCGCGCGCGATAAGGGGCCGCACGTTTTTGGGGGCAGGACGTAGGGTGACATCGACACCGACACTGGGTTCTCGGGCTGATATTACGCTTTTTCGACCCCCGGCTCCTTTTTTCGCTCCCTTATCGTGGCCCCCTCGTCTCCCGCGCTCGAAGAAGCTAAACTGTGCGTTGATTTCCATTTTCATGGCTTTCTCCGAACCCACCCACCCACCCAAACCCCCGGGGTAGCGCCGGACCCTCGCATCGAATTAAGATTGAGACTTAGCCGAGACCGAGAACCCGAGATGGTGGAGTGGCACATTTCGGAGTTGAACTGCGTTCAAACAACAACGACGACAGAGGAGGGAAAGAAAGATGGAAGGAAAAAAAAAACATCGACAATCGCCAAGAGAAATGGCTCGCGATACGAAACTTCCCACAATCGCATTTTTCTGCCATTTTCATCTGGAAAAGTTATCTGAAACACACACCTCGCCCTCCCAGCGTTCGCATTTCGCGAGGACACACACACATACACACACACACACAATCGGACGGGCTGAGGGGGGGCCTAAAAAGTAGCACAATCTGTTAGCTCGAAAATTATGTAGCCCAACGGTTTTCGCCTCCTAAACAGCGCGTCGCCTAGCCCGGAAAAACTCCCGGGGAAAAGGGGGACGGGGGTAAGATCTAGAAATAAAATAAAACGCCACCGCGCTTTCGGGGGGGGGGCCAGCACGCATTTTGCGGTGCGGCTAACGTGAACGTGAACCGCTGCCAACATCGCACGTCCGATTGCTCCGATCGCGCGGGGAGGGTGGGGGGATGGGACCGGGTCCCTGCCCGGTCTTGGATGTTCATTTGTTAACTAATGGGCAACATTACCGGGGCCTTTGGCGGCGGCAGGGGTTCGCGTAATGAATGCGCAGCGGAAGCGACTAAGTAGAAAATTATCATTTGCGACATTGCATGAATGAATGTTTATGAGCTCGTTACCCAGAAAAGGGAGCGCCCGCGGGGGTTGGAAACTCGGCCCGGGGTCTCTAGTGGACCGGTCGAGGGCCAGTTTTCTTTCCTTTTTTTTCCCTCCAGCGGTAAGGATTTTCCACGGCCCAAGACGCTGGGCAGACGGGTGGGAGGGAGGGTTCAATAAAATAATATGTAAATTTCTCGCACCGCAACTGCGCGCACTGTCCAATAAAACTGTCATTCGCGCCAAAGGCAAGAACTTTTGCTAAATTTAAAGTTTACCGCTACTCCTTCTGGGATTGAAAAAAAACGACGAAGGGAAAACCGAAACGAGTGCTGAAGAAAACGAGCAGTGTGAACATTCGACTCCCTGGCCTTATCTTGCAAGCAACAGTTTTTGGTGAGGGGAGGGAGGGAGTGAGTCAAATCTACAACCTAACGGCGCGCAGGAGGAGGAGGAGGAGTGGGTGAGGAGTATTGCTATCTAGTTGGGCTTACACGTTTTTTAATAAACAATTTTGACAATTTTAGGCAATCACAAACGCGCATACCGGAATAACATTTACGAAAAGCTTTCTTTTACGACATTGGAAGGCTCGGTGAAGGAAGAAGGATGAGTAACTATCAAATTTAGTATTTACATGCTATATACACGTTCGCTAGGATGTTAGACGATGTAGTCAAGGAAGTCAAATGATTTTACTTGAGTTACATTTTTTCTGATTCACGCAACAATTTTCTTGGTTTTTCTATTTTACAATAACCACAACATTCTTGAACGCTGAAAAGTTTTAATACGCATCAAATTGAAGAATGCAGATTTATACAACGATTTTATTGATATTTCAGTTTGAAAATAAGCACTATGGATTTTCGCCCCAATATTTAAACTCAATGTAATAACATTCCACTACTGTTCAAGATAAAAACTGAACAAACAGACTAAAAAAGACCCCAATGTCAGACTCATCATCATAAAATTAATGTCCCGAATTACAAGACGAGTAATCAATTCCGATGTACAACAAACTCAACATAGAAGAAGAGATATTGAAAATTTGAAAAAACTTAAACAACTTTTTGTTTTGTGTAATATGCATTACATCTTCTATTACATTTTGGCCTTTCCAGACATAACTTCATGCATGTTAGAGTAACTGAATTTTATATGTGTATTTGAGCTAATTTGTATCCAAATTGGCTTAATCTCCTATTGAAACACTATTACTTTTCCATGATTGAAGGTTTTTCAAATTTGTAAACGGCTACTTTTCAGTATTATTGTTGACTATCTTTTGACGTTCTTGGTGGATTTTTTATGCATCTCTCTACCATTTTGCTATTTGGATGACCTGCTAAAAAGAGCGAATTTGAATTTGATTTATTACAAAATGTATATTATGAGTTCAAAAACAAATGTGTACTCTAAATCATGCATATTACGTAGCAGTATAAAAATAGTATCAAAGTTTTGCAATTAAAAGATATTGTTTACGCTTTGCGCCAAGCTAGTGGAACAACAAAAAAGTGCATCAAAATTAAAAAAAAACAACGTCAAAAGCGAGCAAACGAATAAAATTAAAGGCAGCCAAAATAGAAAAAGTAACAGTGTTAAAGAAACAGTGTCTTAAAAAGAGCGGTTAAAATTATGTATGAAAACATTTTTGAAAGATTCCAAAGCAATATATTGTAGTGTTATTCACGAAGCAGTGTTATAGACATGAATTTTGGAGCGAAGCAGATTGTTTATTTGAAGATATGTGGTTTGAATTTTGCTTATAGGTTTCAATGAATGAATCAAACCAGTGTAGCTCTTCTTTAATGTACTCTCGAAGTCCTTCTAGAACGGAGAACAACGGTAAAGGTAAGGCCATAAAAGTGGTACGCCGAAACCCCTTTGGTGGATGATCACTTAAGACATTTCCGACGCTCACCTCAGCTGATGTTTAATATTCATTGCAATTGTTGGTGCGATAGGCAATGATGCCGCACCGAAACGCTCCATCCAGAGGATGGGGTTTGGCGGGGGGATAAAATTACGCCCCGCTGCCGAATCGCCTGGCGCACTTGACCCTCGACCTCGGACTCGGACTCGACGACTTCGGTTGTTCGGTTTAAATTATGCAGCTTAAAAAGGGCTGGTGTACATGGTGCGGGACGAAACCGACCACCGATGCTGCCCACGTGCGTAGGCGTAGTGGTATGTGCGCGTCCCCCACTACGGATCGATCGGAGAAAGTGTGCCATCGGCCTCGCCGGGTCGTACGCAATTTGTATGGAAATTCCTCAAAACGCATGTTGGCAGTACAACACACGGGCCGCACCGAAACAGCGCCCGCCCTTTCCGAGTTTTGCGAGTGATGATGGGGATGGTGGTGGTGGTGGTGGTGGTGGTGGTGGTGGTGGTGCTGGTCGTTGCGATGTTGGAAGGCAAAATGGGCCATTGGAACGCAACGCGCGCGCACACTACCACCGGCCTATTGAAGGGTGTGTCGGGTGTTTGTGTGTTGGGTAAACTTACCCTGTGTCCCTGCAGTGGTGCGATGTTGACTCCGCATGTTTTGTTGAATTTTTTCTCCCCTTTCCCCCCTCGGGCCCGGTAGGTCACAAAACCAGCGCCAATGGTTGCGCATAGTCCTGCTGGGCCCGGTTTTATTTTTTTAAAACTTCCCTTTCACCACAAAGCGGTTATCTCCACGAAGGCTTTTACAACGCTCTGAAGTAGAAGTAGTCGAACATTGGGGGATAGGGGATAGGGTGACGGGGAGAAGGGTGATGAACTGATAGGCAATCTGTAATCAAACGGCCAGGTTGCAGGGTTCTAGTCTGGCACGTATTTTCCGGCCAGCATCAAAATGGCATACGCTACGCATTGTAACCTCCTTTCCAATATTCGCGCCCTTTTTCATCGCATTCCCTCTCCCTCTCTCTCCCGTGTGCGCTAAAAGTGTTCGTGAGTAGCACACGTTCAACAGCCGGGCCACCAACCAGCGCACCCACCCGTTGCTGCACGGTAGGATTGTAATATGAATTTGATTTTATGAAATTTATTCATATTCAACGATGGTAGGCAACGCCTGCAAGGTAGGCAACAAAGCATGGCATTTGACGATTCCGTGATTTAGTCCCATCTGGCATTCTCCCCTCCCCAACCGCTGTTTTGTTTTCGGCGTCCTACACCACAAAACGCATCACGCATCAGAGAAGAGACGCACACCGCAGGAGTTCGATTCGTGACTACCTTGGGTACGGTTCGAATACTCTACAGCGATGGTATTCGAGGCAATCATGGATTTTTGCTTCATAAGAGAGAGAGAGAGAGAGAGAGGAAGGAGGGAGTGCGAGGGATTCCAGTTCTTCTTCTTCTTCCTCCAAAGGGTGGGGCAAAGCACCTTAGGCGGGAAGGACTGAAGACGCGGAAAACACCAAATGGAATAAAATGGAATGAAATAAAATTGACAGGACGTCGCGCAAGGCGAGCTTCCGGTGCCGTCCGGATTTGATCTGTTCCCCCTCCCTTCAGGAACCCCCCCTTCTGCTCCTCTGGTGGATGTAAGCGCGATTTGGATTGGTTCAACTACTTCTGCCTTCGAACTCCAGAAGGACGAACCGATGTGCGATGCGTGAGGAATCGTTCTCGAGCTCGGTTATTACGCTTCACGCCCGCTGGGTTTACATACGGTGCAGATTGACGTGACGGGGCGGGCTTTGGTAGGTTGCTGTTCGACTTATTCCTTCCCTTCCGAAGCCCGTCAACGAGCTGAATTTGGTTTCGACGTGCCAACCACTATCGCGATCTCTTGGAGTAGCTTCCAGACACACGATAACCCACCGTGATGATGGTTGATTGGAAAGTATTAGGGCAGAAGGCATGTTGCCGATTCTACTCGATACCTTACAACAGATGAATCCCTTCCCTGCAAGGCTGGTACCAATCCTTCAGTGTTGTCTTACATACACAAATCACGACCTAATAGTTATGTGGCGAAATATATAGGCTAAAGGCTGATATCCAGATTTTATAGGAACAATCTGGTAACGAAAAATACTACTTGGGTACTTAGCTGTTATTTTCCAAAGGGTGACGATGCCCGATTCGTCTATGCTCAGAAGAAAAGGATGGATAAGTCAGGCTGAGATGATCCTGTGAGTTTTAAATTTTTGGAACAAAGGCCTGGAGCTCTTTAAAAATAGCCAACAGTGCCTGCACTAGAAATATTTAGAGGCCATATGACAATGGAAGTAAACACACACAAGCTGTAGAAAACAAAACCATTCGTGGTGTCATTCCCGGAGGTTCAAAAAGTCAGCTGGCACCACTGGATGTCACAGTCAACAAACCGTTTGAGGCTTCAATAAGAGAAAAATGGAATGAGTCGATACAAGGGACAGATTCAACCCTAACTCCATCAGGAAGAGTCCTAAAACCCACCATTACAGAGATCCGCCAATGGGTCCTCACCGCACGTCGAGATTTTAGCATAGCGATAATCGTCAGAATTTGTGGAATAAGTGTCACCTTTTTTTCATAACATTTAATATTTTTTCAGTGGAGTCGTTATATAATGGGGGTCTTTATTCACGGAAAAATACGGTATACACAGCATCCAAAAATGACATCCACATCTAGTTTTTTTCGGTGCAGGACCTATACCGAGCAAATGATTTGTTGTTTCTTATAACTGTTTGTGAGTATACAATGAATACTTTTCATTAATATTTTTGGAGAAATTGAAAAATCACTCCCTTTTGCACCAAGAAACTGTAAACAGTGGTGTCCCAAAATGAAGCCTCACGTAAGGTTTTGGTTGTTTAATCAACGGCAATAGCATAAATGGATTAAAAAGCCATGATGTAGTAATCCGTAGGCCCTTCATTACGATTGATTACTTGAAAAATTCTTGAGAGCATACTATCCAAATCCTATGGAACGCCAAGCATTTCGGATAGTAACTTGCAGCTCCTGTATGGTCTCGTAATGCCTCTCATCTTCATAGACCTCTCGCACTAACATTCCCCCAAACATTTGCTATTGGATTAAGGTCTGGGAAAACGGTAAGAGTTTGACATTTTTCTCGTTCCATAAGTTGTTTTCCACGGACCATGTTCAAATTGACATAAGAGTTAAAGGAAGAGAAGCTACAAATTGCTTTTGCAAACTAGTGAGGTTCCTAGAAACTGGGTTGCTTAGTTGATTTGAAAAATTTTTGAAGTGAGGTTTCTGATCATTATATATAGCTGCGATCATTCAAATTAGCATATGAATGAATACACAGGCTATCATTTTTGACGCAGTGCATATACCTCTTGGTTGATTGTTCACTTCAACGATGAACCCCTCGATTAAGTTGCACTGGCTGCATAGACGGAGGATGGATGGTATACTCCCCAGTTCGCCCGACGTTCGGTAAACATATCGACTAGGACGGGTTTTAGAATTCTGCTGCATCAACAATTCGAGACAAAGTGTCCTCGCCCTGGCGAGCTGTACACGCTTTACGTTCACGGATTGTTTTTCCATGTACAGCAAAAGCCAAACGCCATCATCGTTCCGTTGCAAGAAGCGCTCTCTCTCTCTCTCTCTCTCGCTTACTGAGCAACCACTAAAAACGAAATCCTAAACATGCGACTCCGAGCGTCGCGAATGGAAGTGAAAGACCGACAGTGGGAAGCGTCGTGAACTTCGGACGTAGACAAACCGTCTGATGGCGCACGCTCGAAAGGGAACGCGCTCAGGGGGTCGATGGATGAGGGCACCTTAATCATATTTATACGTTTTAAAAGCATCTCTGTGTAACAGATCTCGGGTCCGCCGATTTTTCTTCGACCCCTCCCCGCACCTGCCCATTGCCGCGGCGTCACAGTAAAAATGACCGTCAAGAACCAACGTCGTCTTCGACGCTTGCCTCCGCGCTGAAGCCAGCTGGAGCTTTCTTATACAGCTCGTCAGAAATTTTATTGAAACTGAAATGGAGGGGGGGAGAGGGCTGAGGGATGGAGGGAGAGCAAAAGAGATTGCGCGGCAGGGAGGCGGCGCCGAGGTGGCGATTGGAATGGAAGAGGAAGGACATGTCTCTGCTAACGGCAGCCACCGTGACGCCTTCGACATTAGCAGACATTAGGTGCGCGCGAAGGGAGTGATGAAGGGAGGCAAGAGGAGGCGGGGAGAGAGGGAAGGGGGAGCGCTTTCAGTGCAAACAATGTAAGGAGCCCCGTGCACACGATAAGACCCTGTGTGCATTTGTTGGTACATCGTTTGGCATTGGGAAAAGTGTTTGTTCCCTCGAGAAGTGCTGTTTTTGGTGCGTGTGTTTTGACATTGACGCTGCTTGCATTCCACCGTTGCTGTGTGACCGAAGGTAGCCCTGAGAGGTGAACACACAAAAGCTAGACAACACACACACACACACACGCACATATACACACAGTTGGATATGGCAGGGCACGAAGGGCATGAATTTGCTTTGGCCTGGCTATTTTCCAACCATCAGCTAAAGCGCGCGCTCTCTCTCTCCCTCTATCACACAGACACACCCTGTACATCTCGTGATGTCCTTTTGCATATCTTTCAGGCGCCAGTGGCAAGTGGCTGAAATGTGGCAGAACGGCAACAACGGCGAATGTGGAGCAGCACGTAATGAGCGCACGAAAGCGATGGGATGAGACCGTTATGAAGGTTGGCTTGTGCATAAGCGGCGGACAGCGTGCAGCGTGATGGCTCCCCGAGCGATATGCAAGCCCGGCGTAGAGCAGGCAATCTGCCGTAATCTGCCATCGTGATTACGATAACACTCTTAGATCGTCATCAAGCGGCAAAAGGACCGGAGGACGATATCTTCGGTGCCATTATTGTCGTCGTCGTCGTCGTCGTCGTCATCGTCGTCTTCGTCGTGTAGCGTCGTGGGTGATTGTCGGCCTCATAAACAAGACAATTGTCCACCCGACACGCTCACCGATCCCTCTTGCCGAGGGAGGCTCGTTACATGCAAGCACGCAGCGACGACCCCACGCGCTCGCATCACCCGGTCTCGCAATACCGCAAAGACCTGAAGACGCCGCGGCATACTCACCAGCACAAGCCCCGTACTTAGTCGACGGCGAAATTAGTTTAATTAGCAAAATAATAATTAACATTAGCTCCCGCTTTCGCGGTTGATGCTGCCCTGCGGGCCTCTCGCCCCGCAGCGGGTTGTGTGTTCGCAACTACCTGACGCGACGGGACGACGCGGAACCTGAAGGGGACCTTTGAGCCATTCACTGATGGAGATTTATCGCATCCAATCAAAACCCAGCGTCGTCTTCCGGTCCGGTGGCGGTTGTGTGTGCAACTCCCTGGTGGGAAGTTCCCACCTACATCGGTGTACGACATGTTAGAAATGTTGTTTTGCAGGTTCGTAGCACTAACGGCTATAACAACGCTAGGTTGTTTTTCTGATACCATACAGTATCTTGTCTACAGAGGAAGACTAAACAAGTTTAAACAGATTTATATGCCACAGAAGTACCAAGAATAACTCTAGGTGGAACTTAAACCGACAGTCCGGTCTTTGTTTGTCAGTCTACACAGAAAGATCTGTAAACTATTATGCTCAATGCACTATACATAAGTTCTCATTTGCTGTAACAGGACAGGTCTACTTTGTTGAAAACTTTAAGTTATTTAGATGTACAGGATCAGGGAACTCAAGATTTCCTAGTTCTTAAGATTTTCACAGGTTTCTTAACACGTTATCAATTTGGATAGCCAGCTGATTAGTTCTTAAAAGTTGTTGTCCTATACGTAAATGAAAACACTCAACATAAAAACTACAGTAATATTAAAAACTAGTTCTTTAGGAAGCTAAGTCTATGCTTAGCCTTCGAAAGCCGTCGGTTCGTTGAAACGAATAATCTCAAAACGAGAACACAGTTTTAGCACACTTTTTAGAACAATCTTTTTCGATAAAATTAGTTTATAAAATAATCAAACTGGCAGTTTTTCGGTGAACAAGCAGAGGCTAGGCGTCCCAATGAACATGTTTTGATTTCTAATATAGTTTAAATGTTGCATCTTCTTTCCTTTATGGGGTGAACACTTTTTAGAACTAATGACAGTTGACTATTGAAAATGATAGGCAATGGAATTAACTTGTTAAGAAGCCTGTGAAAATTTGAGAAACTATGATCCTAGGAAACTTTTAGTTCCCTGATCCTGTACTTCTAAATAACTCAAATTATTTAACAAAGTCTATGTATGACAGCTGTTACTATAGGTTTGGGTAACGTCGAATAAAGATCCCGTCGAACGTCGAATAAAGAGGTTTGTAAGACAGGTTTTGTATTTTCATTTTATTTTATTTACCAAATATAAGATCTTCTGCTGTCATACAAATTTATTTACATTCGTCGATGTACCTCTGAGACTTCGTGAAAAACCGCTTCCCAGGAAAAAGTGAAGATCCAATCCGACGACTTTTGGATGTGTTTGAGTACAACACTCACACACACATACATACACTGGCACCCAAGGCTTTAGCTCAAAATACGCAAACGGTCTTTCATGTCCACTGCTCCAGTGTTGCCTCGCGCTCGCACCATGTCTTCACCACTTTGCGGTCTCCGATTCTGTTCCCGGAATGCCTTTATGACGTTCGGCCACCCCGTCCTCGGGAAAGCCCTCCCTCCCCCGGTCGCCTTTTCAACGCTCCCGGGATGACCCGGGGTGGGGAAAAGCGAAGCAAACCCCAAAAGGGAAAGCAACCGCACCATAAAAACGAATGCAGAACGCAAAACCTTCCAAAAACGCGAACGGATATCGTCGCGTGTGGTTTTCCCACTCGCTTTCCCCCCGGGCCGGGCCAGCTGTGGTTTTCCGTTGTGCGGAAAAACCTACCCGACGTATTTCGCTTTGCTTTCCGATTTGGCGCACACGAGAGGCGCTCAGCAAGGATGGAAGCGTTTCTTACCGGTGTTGTGCCGCTTCCTCTCGCTCTTTTTACGGGCCGCCCGGGGAAAAGCCGGACCGGATAATGTGAGAACCTCCCGTTGCGGTTGCCCGGAATGCGCCTTAATGTAGGCTATCAGTTAACCACGCAGTGTTCCGAAACCGGTGGAAACTCTTCCGCCCAAAGTTGATCGCCACTGGCCAGCACAAATCGCCTACTCCTTGCACCGTCCTTCCTCTTTCCCCTACTGACACACATTTTTCCTTTCAACAAACCGCTTTCATCTTTTGCTTTCGTTTCAATGAAATTTGCTAAGCTTACGCTCGAATATACGCAGGATTGTGTAATGTATTTATTGCTCACTTCTTTTCCCCTTAGTTTGATGATTTTACAAGATGAGTTAGAACCATTTTAAGCGACAAAAACTTAAAACAGAAATTCCAAAAACACCAGAAACAAGCATTACTTGAACCCGAAAGCTGTTCAAATAAACAAATAAGTAACTGTGAAACTTGCTTCTAACTTTTACCTTCCAAATTGGTTTGTATCTTTTCAAGTATGTTTGTAAAACCTCATCACCCTCAAGCAAGTGAGCAAAACTAAGATGTTTGTATAGTTTTAAAGTGCGTTAAAACAGTTATTAAGTTGGCGCTTGCAAACGCAATCACGGACAACGAACAAATCAAACAGAAAAATAAAACCGAGAAATGTCGTTGCAAATCGTTCCCGGAACGACTGTGACTTCGCTCTGCCTCGCTTTAAAAGTAATTATTAAACATCTGAGAAAAAGGGGGAAAACCTGGTCTGATGGCTTGTGCAGCGTTATGCCGCTTTAGTTTTCCCGGGAAAGGCTGAACCGTAGAAAGTGAGAAAACATCTGCGTAATTACGTGTTTTTTGCTCGTATTTGATTATTGCTTTGTTCTATACGTCCCAAACATGGGAGGAGACTGGTTTCCGGTTGCGCTGACCTGACCATCCACAATGGTTTTGCAAGTTGGTGTGCGGAACAGACGTCCTGTCGAACGGAGAACAATTAAATACACTTACCTGTGCACAGGAGAGAAAAAAAAACACCATGACAAACAGCGGCACACGAAGCAGAAAAAGAGAGAGAAAAAGGAGAAGAAGAGAAAGCTATTAGATAACTGTCATAAAATGGG
The DNA here is from genome assembly GCF_943734765.1 of Anopheles ziemanni. Classification (NCBI taxonomy): domain Eukaryota; kingdom Metazoa; phylum Arthropoda; class Insecta; order Diptera; family Culicidae; genus Anopheles; species Anopheles ziemanni. Next base: position 13,447,608 of record NC_080707.1, on the reverse strand, counting down.
AAAAACATTAAAACTTTCACTAGAAAACTGCAGCGTAAAAGCCGCCCGGATGATGCCGCTCGGCTTTCGGATGTGGAGGATGTTGGTGGTCGTAGAACTTTTCCTCTCGCTTTGGGGCCTGGGGAGGGAGAAGGGGTAGGGATGCTGGCCTGGGGTCAGCCGTAATTGAATATTTGTTTCTCCAGCGCATAACAATTTTATGGGAATTTCCTGCCAATTTTGCTGTTGTGCTGCTGCTGCTTTCCCTCTTCAACGTTGCGCTAATGAAGTAAACGCCACAGACAGAAAGTGTGTGTGCGTGGGTGAGATCCATTTCTCTACCTCCAAACCCCCTACCCTCCCCCCGCAAGCTGGGAAGATGTTTATATTGAGAGGGAAAATATGCTCCACCTTTCCGGTCGCTCCTTCTAATCGGCCTCCGCCGTTGATGTTGATTTGACTTATGTTCCACGGGCGTCCGGTCATATCTTGCGGAGTCGTAGAAATGGGGACTCACAATTAGCGCGTGCAATTTGCTACCTTTCGCTTCCCCCCCCCCCCCCCCCCCACCCATGGTTTGCTTTCCGTGGGGCCAAAGAAGCAGAGCATTCAATTACGGCTTCCACTAGATTAACTACAGCGTCACGTCCAGCGCAGAACACCCCCCGTTCATGTCCGGAAACCGGAAGTGGAACAATGGGGGGGGCGGGGGGGGGGGGGAAAGCTCTGCGCCAAGCAAACACATCCGTGTACGTTTCGTGCCCTATTTCAGATGTTTGATGGGTTTTCTCCCCCCACTCACGCTCTCTTATACCTCCGGCTTACTCGGGATAACAATGTTTGCCTAGCCGAAAAAGTTTCTTCATTGAATTCAGGCCTTATTTATACGCCATGCTTCATTTCCGCCTCTTTTTCTCACCACCACGGTCGTTTCTAGGGAAGACACACGTACACACGTACACACACACACACCCACACACGTGCCACGCTTGACGCAGTCGATCAATTTTTGGGGCTCCGGGGGGAGAAAAAAAATTGGTTGAAAGCGTGAAAGTTTTTCCGATCATTTCGTGCGCGAAACGGTCCAAGAGGCTCTCCCCTAACAGGTTGGCACGGATGGAGGAGGGCAGAGCACATGTTCCCCAGGATCCTCAGCAATGTCCAGAAAGGTCCTTTTTCCGGTTCCTCGCATTCCCCTCCCCCCAGCGCAATGCTAGCTCATTTGGAGCGATTGCTTTTCGTCTTCATTCAACAAATAAGTAAGATGAATAAAATGAGAGGAAAATAGAAAGGGAGGGAGAGAGAGAGAGAGAAAAAAAAGAGGGATAAAGAGTGGAAAAGACCAGGAAGAAATTCTGCTTCTTGAGCCGATATGTTCTTTTTTTTCTCACGATGGAGATGACCCCAGCGCCAGCAAAACAGCAGGAAACTGTTCTACTTTAATTAAATTTGCGAACGCATAATTCTGTTTAAAGAGCCTTTGCGACAAAGTTGCTTCAAAAAGTGCAAAACGATACACTAAGCGCGCCATTCATGTATTTTTTAATTACTAAGAAAATAATCACTGAAACACTGATATCAAACTTTAAGGTAGTTGTTAACACGTTTCAAAGAGAACACCAAAAGTAAACATAAAAAAAAACATAAAAACTGTAGTAATTACAGTTAATTTGTCTTTGCATGGGATATCAAAACCCGTTAGTTTAATCAATTTTACGAAAACAATTTGTCATAAATTGCAGCAAAAAGAAAAAGCAATTAACACGTGGACTAGCATGGCTACCAGTTTTGATAGCCAGCTGTCATTAGTTCGTAAAAGTGTTTGCCGCTTAACACGAAACTGCCAAGCGTTTCTAGCACACTTTTTTAGAACAATCTTTTTTAATATAATTTGTTCATAAAATTTGTTAAACCAACGATTTTTGAAGGCTAAATAAAACCATTGCTTCCCAAAGAATTAATATAAAATATAACTATAATTTTTATGTTGCATTTTTGATGGGTCAAAAACTGTTTAGAACTGAGTTTTGCTGTCACCCACTTTTGGGTGACATGGCAGTCAACGTGTTAAATAGATGAAAATGAAACATAAAAACTGTAGTACTAATGCTACGAATTAAATATTAAACACATTTTTTGGGAAAATAAGCCTTGGCATTCTAAAACCCCAAAGTAGGGGACAGCAGAAACTTGTTCTAAAAAGATTTGGTACGATAAACAAATGAAAATGCAACATAAAAACTTCAAACAACAAGTTCTTTGTGAAGTTGATTCTTTGCTTGATGTTCAAAAAACCATCGGTTTGAAAAATGGTATAAACAAATTTATATTGAAAAAGGTTGTACTCAAAATATGTGCCAAACGCTCTTGGCAGTCAACGTGTTAAAACAACTTGCCAAGTGTTGGAAAACTAGATTAACATATTTACTCCCACGAGACCCATACATATATTTAAAAACACATTTTAGCAATAAATATTTTACTTAAAAAATGTTCTAAAATTGCTTGGTAGTCAACGTGCTCGAATGAAAAAGGAAAAATTACCCAAAAAGCAACGGGATGCATGAAAAATGTAAGCATCTCATTTACGAATTACCAAAATGATTCTTCCGCACTCTGGAGGGGGGGCACAGTTGGAGTAGTGGAAAATTAGCTCAAGCCGTACCGAACCTCCACCAAGCTGCCTGCTTCCTTTTCCCCTCTACTCAGACCCCCCTCACCCGTTCTCCTACACTCATCTTCATCATCCCCGCCGACGATGATAATAAACCTCACGCAGACGATAATGGTTCATTGGATCTGGCAGCCGGAAACGTCCCTTCACATGTTCGCTCATGTGCGTCACATCTTCGCACTTATCTGCCAGCGGGCTTTCCCGCGCTGAAGATAATGTACATATGCGATGCGGAGCAAAGGAATGGGTAGTCCCTACGTCTCCCCCCTGCCCCCTCCAACCATCGGTTGATCGGTGTTGGCAGTGGGGGGAAGCATATTTTGCTCGCTGGCGTAAGTGCACTTCTGCGTAGGCGTGTCTTAAAAAGCAATAATTCTTTGAAAAGTACACATTTATCACAAACACGAAAGAGCGCTCCCGCGTGTCCTTGCCCTGTCTCCCTCCCCCCGTCACTCATCCTTCCAACGCAACACTGCTTCGCGATCCGTAAAGTAAACCATCCGGCGGGGCTTTTTCCGGAAGCGGCCAGCCTGCTACTCGCGGCATTGGTCTTGTGTGTGTGTGTGTGTTTGTTTGTGTGAGTGTAGTGTTGTTTTTCCTTTTTTTCCATCCTGACCATTGACGCTGTCTTACTCCACCTTGCGGTACTGAGGGGGGTTGCTTCCTTTTTGTCTTCCTGCCCACTTTCTTTCCACGCGCTCAATGTTTCCTTGCATCCTGTTTAGTCGAACTCCAGTCAACCAGTCCAATGCTTCAGCCCGATTTGCTTTCGCGCAACACCACCGACCATGGCGGTGGACCCGTGCCTGGGTTCGAGCTGCTTCTTGCGAAGCACCACTCCTGGAGATAACGGGAAGACAAGAACAAAACCACGCACACAGGCACACACAGACAGATTTGGCTCTCGGTAAGCATTGGTCAGAAGGGAGATGGAGGGGGAAGAAAAAGAAAAAGTGCGATCGAGCCAAACACTGACTGATGATATATGAACCCTCCGCGCTTAAGTGTTTTCTTCATTACTTCTTATTAGTTACAGATCCGATTTGAGCGCGGGGAGCGGGGCAGCTGTACTCCCGCTGTTCAGGCGCTTGTTTAACTTTCCGATAAAATTTCATATTAATAGCGTACGGCGTGTTTGGGGGAGCGAAGAGGAAATGTGGATACCAGTAGATGCACCTCGCCCTGTTTCGCGAAAAACAAAAATCAGAGCGAAACTTCTTCTGCTCCCATTTTTTCCGAAACAGCTCACGAACTCAGTCGTCAGGGGACAGACAAACAACCACTGGACCCCCCGTGCCGAAAAGTAGGTACAAGCTAAAGCTTCTCTCCGAAAAATGGACCCTCGAGTGGCTTTTCTCTTCGAGGAATGTGCACCTTCCAGGGCCTACTTTCTTGCAATATTGGTCAACACTGGATGTCTTTGAGGCGGGTAAAGATCCCCAGGCTGGGAAGAGGAGCAAAGAACGAGGGGAGGAAAAGCGAACGTTGGACGCAGTCGGTCTTTCGCGGCTCATTGCTGACGTCGGGGTTCATTTATCAAAATTATAAACGCATTAAATATCAGCGAATCGAAAGCAACTTCCCTGCCGAGCGAATGGAAATTATGTTGCCGACTCCGACTCACGGCGAGGTGGTGGTGGCGGAAAAGCGGGGTTTGGAACCGCTTGGTACGAGACGGTAGAAGCGTTAAAGTAGTGAATTGATAATTTCGTACACGTTTCCAGTGTCCGCGATCGCTCGCAAACTCCGCGCCAATTCCAATGGCGAGCGTGGATGAATTTTCCCAGCGTTCCAGTTTTCCGCCCCTGTCATCATTTTCATCCAACGAGCAGCCCATTGGCCGGGGCAGAAGTTGATATTAATTTCACAATCAGCAAAATGTTTGCACCATACCTTGGCCGTCGGAGTGTTTCCCGGTGGACGTGGAAAAACTCGCTTGCAGAAAGTTTTCTTGGATAGCGGGGAAAAACTGTTGCCAACTTTCCTCTATGATTGATTCTCGAACCTCGAGTCCCCGGGGGAAGCAATGCCAAGCCCTCGTTTCCTAGTTTTATCTTATTTTGCAACATTTATTAAGAATAATTAATAGGAAGTCAAGGAGTTAATAGAACATTAAGCGTAGTTAAAATAAAACTAAACATAACAAAATAGATTCCTTGCGTTTATTGTGGTTCTTTGTCGCAAAAACAAATCAGCCCATTACTAAAACAAAGAACGATACAAGAAGCATTAGAAAGAAAATAAAGGGTATACATAAGACACGCATGAAGTAAAATGTGAGAAAAAAGTGAACGAGGCAGCACAGAGGAGAAAGGACAGAAAAAACAAACGGAAAAACAGCGGAAGTTCATTAGCGGCTAAACTACTGCTGGCATGCCGGAGATTGTACTGGGAAAACCTTATTTTCGTCGGTGTTTTTCTTGCTCTTTTGCATCTGTTTTTAGTTTCACTCGTTCGGGGAAAGAATGGACCATCTCCATTGCCAACGCCTTCCAGTCGTAATCATTTTCATCTCCGTGGTGATAGCGGGTGAAATGAAGTGGAAAGTTCACCCCCGAAAATGAGTCTATTCTTTCGCCTCTCCGGATACTTTCGTTCTGATTTTATCGATTTTGTTTTTAATTTCTTTCTACCCCTTTCTTTTTTGTGTGCGCCTTTGTTTGATGCACTTTCTTCAGCAGCTTTGTTTCGAGCTCACTTTTCTTTTCTCTCGCGTCCGGTGGCTGTATCCTCAAGGAAACGCTGGGCTTCCCAGGGTGTCGGAGGGTTCTTTCTTTTTTTTTCTGTGTTTGCTTGGCACTTGCACTAGGCGGCTGCTCTGGGTCATTGAATCCTTTAACAGCCACCGGGGCTTGCGATTTGGTTTTCTTTTCTGGGGTCATTCTTTTATCTTTTTTCTTTCTTTTCTTTTGCACCACTCTGACCCGTATTTGCAACATTCTAACGTTTTCCTTTCAGCCGGTGAATGTTTCTTCTTTTTCCCCCGGACGTCACAAAAAATATGCAAAGGATTCCTTTTGTGCCCGGTAATGTCTACTTCATGTTCCTGCTGTGCGCTTCTATTCAGCGCGCAGCAGCGGTAAGATTTCATCAGACTCAGCGGAAAAAGATATTCAATTTAACTTTTCACTTAGGCCTGAGTGATTTCATCTCGAGCGCATCATCCTTCCGCCGCTTCCAGCGGGACAGTGTCTGCTTGCTCCAGCTTCGCTTCATCGTAACCCATCGCTCATTATTTAAGCTGTCGTAAGTCGTTGCGATCAGGGTGGTTTTCTGGTTTGGAAATATCGGGAAAACTTAGACAGGGTACGATGCGATTCTTCCGTTCGCTTCCCGGAAAAGGCTCGCGCGCGTGGGTTATTCTCGGGAGAATAAAAGTTGTTGTTTTTCTGGAGCAGGCCTATACTTTGCGTTGTTTTAGAAACTAGCAAAGGCGGCGTTTTCTCGCCTACCTCTAATAGGAACCATTTATACGCTTCTCTGTACGTATTTTGTTCGATCTTTCCCTTTTATAACTGAAAGCAGTCTGCGGAAGTATTTTAAAAGTAATTTCAGTGTCGTTTTATTTTCATAAAAGGCTTACATTGTGCCGTTATATACTGAGAATAATAATGTATTTAAAAATAGAGTTGTACAAAATTGAATTGAGTGAATCTACTCGCGCATTCGAGTCCATAATGGAGACGCCCGGTACCTCTGGAGTACGCTATTTGAGGTAACAATGGAGACGCCCAGTACTTCTTGACATAATAAACATACACATTCATTAAAGGAATAAATTGTAGTGATGCAATTTTTAGATGATTAAAAAATCCATTAAATACATCTTTTGGGAGATACGTTGCTGTGATATTTTATTAAGAAAAACCCCTATTTATAGAAGAATAGAAAACACTTTTCCCACCGCCTCTTTCGAACTTGCAACTGCAGAAGGCTCAGGAACGATAGCAAACGCATTGTTCAGAGCAATCAACCCATGCCCTTTCCCACAATTTTTTTTCGGACCCAAACCATTTACAGTTGTGACGCTTTTCCAGGCAATTAAGCGACACACTTTGCCGCGAGGAAAAACGCCACCCCGAGCGGGACTGATTTCGCATTCCATCCAAGAAGCGGACAGCGCTACCCAGTTTACAGTTCAAGATGCTGCCATTCCCAGCCGGACCGTGAAAATGCCCCGCGTTTGCCACAAACCCGCACCCACACGTCCGCACACACACAAGCACGGAGTTTTGGACGTGAGACGAGGAGCTGAAACGATTACCGAACAAACACAGCCAAAAGCCACGAGTGGGGAAGCGAGTCGTTTCGCCGAGGGGAAAGGAAAAACGGGTCGGGCGGAGCGGGCAAATGCGCGTGCGAGAGTTTTCCGCGAAAATCGGGCCCGTTCGTTTTCCCTTTTTTTTTGTTTTTGTTTGCCCTCCCGTTTTCCGCCCCCACCGCCCCCGCTGGAAAAAGCGCTAATGCTGCGGTAAAAGGTTAATAAAATTTTGATTTACGTCCCCGAAAAAAGGGGCGCCCCATTTTCCGTCCGCTAGCGGGCCGAGAAAGCCCGTTTGCGAGCGTTGGTTCGTTGGGTTTTGCATTTCACTTGCTTTCCGGTTTGTGTGTGTGTGTGTGTATGGAGCGCGAATGTGTATGAGTGAATTTTGGGTGAGCAAGGTAGGACGAAACACTTTAATCAAACCACGATCGCAACTCGTTCCCATCCGTGTTGGAATATTCTAATACAGCTTTGTCAAATCAGAGTCTTGCAAAGATGGCGCACGGTGTTCGCACAGAGTGTGGTTGAACATGCAACACCTCGATGGAAGGTGATATGGACCGACCGCTGTATGCAGTAACTCCCAGTCCCGGTTTAACCAACGTTCCAAAAATCCACTGATTAAAGTTGCAACACGTTCAGCCCGTTTCAATTCCTTCCCCCTTAAATGTAGTTAGGTACAACCCCCCCGCGAAGAGCCGCTCGGGTAATGGTTTTTGGTGGGTTTTTCCAGTGCGGTATTTGCTCATCGCACTCGCCGCTCGACGTAATGGTGGACCGCGCGCTGATGGTTTTGCAAACACTTTGCGCCTTCCCATTCGGTGAACCTGGGTTTCAAAAAAAAAAAAAACAACCAAGGCAACCTTAAAAGGGTCCTGTCCCTTCCCCAGCCCCGAGGAGGTCAACCCCGTCGACAGAGGCCGTCTAAAGGAGTCAAAAACGTTGCCCCACCTGTCCCGCATTTCCCTCGAACCGCCAAATCCGCAAAGCTAAACGTTGCGGACTGAATCGTTTTAAAATGGCGTTTGTGAGTGTGTGTAAATATAGGGCGAAAGTTGGGCGAGGATCGATCAGTGGCGAGGTGAAACACACATTACTGTCATGAACACTCTCTACTTCGAGCTCTTATTTTTTACTCTCAAAGATACGGAAAAGCGCTACAACACATTTTATTGTTTATGCATCAAAGCATGGTAAAGACTTGTTGCAGCCAACTGGAGAACATATAAGGCTGCAGTTTAATGTTGTACCTTATGAATCTTTAGGTGAGATTCATTCATATACATTTTTCCCCTAAGATTCATTCAGCTTGATTCATGAATTTAAAGGGATCGAAAAATAAAACACTGATAAATCATTCGGAATCTTAATGGATCTTCATAAACCATTCATGAATCTTTCAAAAATGTTCATTATTCTTACATTGGTGTGGACTAGGTGACAAAAAGAACAACAGTGTGCCGCTACCCATTTTAAGTGCTTTATTTTTCAGTCCTTTTTCATTAAGGAATCTTAGGGATTCGTGATTCTCTCATTAAAAGTTTTATGAATATCGCAAACGAAGTAAAGAGCCATTAAGAATCATGAATCTGAGTCGGAATTACACAACCCTACTGCAGATGCTTACGATGAAATTGGTTTCACTCAGGAGGAATAGAGAATCTGCCTTCGTTGAAAGTTAGCTTTAATAATTAAGTACATTATTGATAATTCCAATTTTGACGAATAATTTAATGTTTATAATCTTTCATAATATGTTTAGTAGTAAAACATTATTCCTTTTGTTAATTTCTAAATTTATCCCCTCCACGTAAGTTGAACATCTAATACAAATATGTTTTGGCGAAAAACTTGCTTAAAGGTTAAGGCTTTACGATACGTTAAGGTATTTGTTTTTATGTGCAATATTTACAGTGTAACATTTTAATGTTAAAAGTCCCTAGTAAAATTCAAAATTATTCAATTCAATCCTGATAACTTTTCATCTGCAACTCGCATTCACTTTTTTTTAATCTGATATCCCCACGTTAAATGTTCAAAGATGCTCTAAATGAAAAAAAAGTAAATGATTCCAATTAAAATATGACAAAGTAAGACTGATTTTAGAAAACTAGCCTGATTGTTTTAAACCCCTCATTGCACGCTTTATTCAGTATTCACCAAGCAAATACTCATGAGAGTTTAGAAAATAAAATGAAAAGGCTGTGTGCATTCTCCCGTTAGAGAATTTAATTTTTGTTTCATCGCAATATGATACCAATTATTGCAATCGAACAATATGTTTTGGATAGAGCTTTGATGGAAGAGATTATTCTTTAAGCTTAAAATAAGTAACGTCTTATCATAGACACTCTTTTCATTTGCTGCAGATCTACTGAAAGCAAACAATATTTCGGCCAGTATTAGAATTTGTTTAGTTAAGTTCACTGTGAAAGTACAAAAGAGATTGGTTTGTGCACTCGTTAGTCTTAGCAAAAATCACACCCCATCCTCCGCATCTCTACCGCAAACACCTGCGAGCTGGAAGTTACTTTAATTTTCCAGTGGAAATCATACGCCAAAGCTCCCCAGACGAGGTCGAGTGTCAAACTTTCGCACAAAATTCACCATGATTTATGGAACGTCGAACGCGCTTCCGCCTCGCGCTCTCGACACTCTTTCGCTGACCCCCGGGTTCCCCCCTGCCCCAGTAAACCTTTCCCAGGGCTTCGCGAGCCAGCTTTCCACGCGCGGCGCTAGAGCCGATATTTTCTTAACGGAAAGAAAGAAAATACCAAAACGGTTGGCGTTCTGTGGCAAATCCTGCCTGTCGCGCACCAAACAAGCGCGAGGTGTTGAGAGAAAAATCGATTCCGGCTCCTCGAAAACCCCTGCTTCTAGTCCCGCCCCTTGCCCCCCCTTCCACCCACAACACATTGACGCCGAGGTGGTAAGTGTGTTTTATTTTACGTTTCCTTTCACTTCACCTTTTCCAAGCCAAGCGGGTAAAGGTAGCGGAATTCGGCCGAACGAATCGAAACATGAAAAAGGACAAACGCACACACAAACACGCACACACCCACAGAGCCGATGCCCGAGACGGAAAGACTGTTATCGGTGGTGTTGTCGAGGGCAATAAATTTATCATTTTTGCACTTTCCTCCTTCTAACACCACCTCTCTCGCCCAATTCGATCGCTTCACGCTACTATCGTGTTTATTCCACCGACTGGCACACTTTCTCCTTTCCCCCCCTCTGTTGCTTGCACGGCTCAGAGGGTGTGGGTGTGTGTGTGTGTGTGTGTGTGTTCGTAAGGGCAAGAAATCGGCAGCTCCAAGCTGCAGTGCTTTTCCTGCCAACGTCGCGGGGTGTATTGTATTTTCACGTGCGTTTTCCTTTTCCTGTCGATGCTTCATATCGAACGAGTGGTGTGGAAAACAAGGCAACATCTTTCCCAACCCCTCCACCACCTCCTTCGTCGTGTATTTCAAGTGGCAAGGATGTACAAAATACGCTGTTTCTGCCTGTAGCAACTTTGCCTCGGGGAGGGACCGAGCCTGAAGGACTGTTTTTCCCCCGGCCCATATCGAACAATGGAGGGGAGGGGGGGGGGGGGGGTGGAAGGAAAGGGTGGGAAACAGCCGTCACACGAGGATACGTATTCTTTTTCAGGGAGGCGGTTGCGAACAGGCCAAAAAGCCATCTCGCAAACGCTTCTCTCGGAAAGATCTATCTCTTCCGCCATCTTGACGGTTGTCCTGCTTCTCCATTTTGTCAACCTTTCCCCCCGCCCCCTGGTGGATTGTAATACAGGGGGAGTGGGAGTGGAGACAGTGGTGTAATATTTTATTCATACTGTCGGCGTCGTTGACCGGCGTTTTCGGCCCGCATCCGCATTTTCCCTTCCCCCCCCGGGAAAGCCCGGGAGTCCGGAGTGGAAAAACTTCCACCGATGGGATGATATTTCGTCGTGCGACGTCCATACCAAGCGGAAAGAAAATAACAACGGATAAACCTGGGACGGCTTCAACCCCAACCCACCATCGTCGGGAAAAGCGCCCCTCGCGGAGGGGGTGTCACAATGTCAAACGATGTCCACCGCCGCCGGAACTCAGAGCTGGCGACTTCGAGGAAAATCGAACACACACGCATCAGGTGCCCGCGACGCTAACAAGAATTAGAACGCCGCCTCGAATCCCTTTCCCACCTAACCCTGGTCACGTTTGTCTCGACGCTCGGGAAACCTTCCCGGTTCCGGGCTGGAGAAGAATGAGCGAGTCATTCGCAACACATTTATGAGGTCAGCTCTTGCCACAGAGTTCGAACTGTCAACAGTGAATGTTCCCACAAACCAGGCAACAATCCTGGTCACTACTTTCATACTTTCTTTTTATTTTTATTTCCATTTTTAGTCAATTTCAGCATCGAAAACAAACAAATCTTATTCACCAATAAGAGTCACACTACCAAAAGACGCTTATTTCACTCATTTGACTCACCTTACTAAAGACTAAAGTCAACTTAAATCACACAATTAAAGTCTTCATCGCATTCAAAAGAAATATTAATTATTATTTATTATCTGCAAAACAGCGCGGATGCTTTATATGTTTAACTCCAACTTGATTGACTCCTGAGTTGAGAACAAACAAGCCAAAAAGAGTCATGAAGTCAAAAGAGGCATATTTCAACTGACTTAACTGACTCAGGGTGATCAAAGTCATTTAAAATCAGAGGCTAAAAGACGTCAGAACGTTAAGGCAACGATTTAAATAGCTTCAATACATCACTTCCTACTGGATTTGTTCACGATGTCAGGTTTGTTTTATTTGTTCCCTAAATGAAGATTAAAATTGTTGAATGAGGTGTTTATTTCCAGGAATACATTATCCATCGAATCTGACTGCACAATAACATGTTTACTTTGTATTCTCAATAGCTTCATTATTAGAATACTTTTAAAAACTACCAAGTAATATGGCTGACTTTATTGTACAACTTATTTAAGTAACTCAGAGAGTACGCCAGTGAAACTAAGCCATTTAAAATTAATTTGTAGACAGGATGAATTTCAAGTACCATTCAAAAAAGCAATTCACAGTGATAAATTTACAAGTTGATCAACGAACGTTCAACAAAAATAAATATGAAAATGTATAAAAAGTTCGACGTTAAATTTTCAAACATTCTAGTTTTTATCACTTTTCACTTCACTTAAATGGTATCTTTACCATTTAGAAAGTAAATATTCTATTAAAAAGGGTTAAGTACAACTTTGAAAACATTGAATCATCGTTTAAAGTATTCCGAGCCGCGCTTTCGGAATCTCTTCAATCTTCCGACTCATTTTTGGGAAAACGTGTGTCGACCGCTGACTTAGTCTTTGCAGTAATTTTTCAGGTTTATATTTTCTCCTCTTTTCTCTTTTCTAGGTTTATATATTATTACTTGCAATCTGCCGTGCTTTCCTTTACTAATCAAAAATAAAAGTATCGGGATTTTTACATCTTTTCCCAGCGGTGAAATTTATTTGAAAAATGTCACCGTACAAGCAAGCCCTGAAAAATCGTGTTTAAAAACCAACTTCGTGATAGCCAGCTTCAATTTATTGTTAGTTATTGCAAACGCAACATGTAAAACATTTTAATGATTGAAATTCTCTGCTATTCGTGAGTCAAAGGATTTACAAATGAACAAATTTACAAAAGAGTCATCAATGCAGAGGAGTTAAGAATTGTCTAAACCGGAATAAACCTGATTCCAACGGTCACATTTGGAGCTTTATTGTTTCCCTTTTTCTTTTCATATTCGACTGCTCCCTATGTCTTTCCCGTGCGGTATTTTTCGCAAGAACCACCAATGAGAGGTGAGTGTTAGCGTTTGCGGGTAAATATACGAAACCGAGCCATTAGACATTCAATCTGGCCCCCACCCCCCCCAAAAGCCGTCTCCGTTCGGAGTCGTCGAGCGATTAGGGCCGAGCGACGTCCCCGAGGGGCGAAAAAAAAAGCGTCAAAGCGCCGCCAGGGCTACCCGTGTTCCGCTCGTGATGCGTATGAATAATATTAAATATTTATGGTTAAATGGTATCGAACGCGTAACGCCTTCTGTCGCCGTTACGACCTTTCTTTTGTTGTCTTTTCTTTTGCGGAAAAAAGTGGGCAGCCGAGCGGGGGAACGGAGACTGATATTGTAGATGATTACATTGCGTGGTTGTTTTATTTAAATACACACACCCCACCCTCCCCGGGTAACCTACTCTCTTTCTCTCTTTCTCTCGTGCCTCGAGGAAGGTTAAATTGAAAGCGAACATTTGGCATCCGCGCCAAACACTCACTTCATATCAATTTTCTGTAACCTCCACCCCTGTCTATATATATGTGTGTGTGTGTGTCTGCTTGGATGATTTATTTGCGGAACAACCAGCCACCAGCCTCAAAAAAGGCAACAGGGTCCGCCGGATGGCGGTGTAGGGAAAAAATGCGCGGCAAAACGGAAAACGTTGGAGAATAATTTCCTGTTTTTCTTTTTCCCATCCCTTCAATCGGATCCGGAAAGATAACTCCCGAAAAACCCCCTTTCCCCCCCCTCCCACGAAATGGCTGGGAACCCGGGGTGAGTGATTTTTCTTCGCTTTCTCATTATTCAAACACACCCTCTGTCCCCCCTTCCCCAAACTTCAACGCCCAATTTTTGGTCCATAAAGAATGTCTACCACTCGGAGGAAAAGGAAAAGCTTCGAGAAACAAAAATGTAGCCCAGCTTTGGAGCCAATCCGATGGCATCGGTTTTAATAAAAAAAAAAACCGCAAACTTCCACCATGAGCCACGGTGGTATGGGAGAGGGTAGGGTGGGGAGGGGGGTCTCGTGCGCCACCCGGTTTTCGGTGCGTGGGCTTTTACTCTTAAATTTGCAAATCCAGCCCGAAAAGACAATATTCCATTTTTGCGAAAGCAGTCGCACCGAGACCAAAAGGGATCCTGGGGGTGTGCGTATGTGTGCGTAAGCACTTCGAATATGAGGTTCTAGGACGCGTGCGAGGGCAAAGAAAAAAAAAATAGAAAAAGCGAGTAGCAGATCGAGAACGCAGGAAACCAGGGTAGCCTCGAAGAGGGAAAGAACCTCCCAAACGCTGGAAAAGTCTACAAAACCCGGCGCGTTCTGGTTTTCACTGTCGAGTTTAACGTAAAAAATCACACAAGCACACACACACACACACAAACACTTGGGAAGCTGTAGAAAATTTGGCAAGCTGTTGGCCAAACCTGTCCGTAGGAGAAGCAAAACCACATCACAAAAGTGTTAAGTAACGGGTTCACCAGAAAAATACCTACAGCTACGGACACACACACACACACGCGCACACACAAACACTAGCATTCGCTACCATACACGCCTGATCTCCATTTTGATTTGCTCATGTTTGCTGTTCGGGGTTCAACTTTTTTTTCCCACAACTGTTCCGGAGCTTCATGTGTTCATTAAGCTTCCACAAATAAAAAAAAAAACCCCCCGGGAAAACCCAGTGTTGTGTGAGTGGCTGCGATACATGTTTGAGGTGGTGACACATTTTCCTTCATAGAACAAGCGCGAACGGAAGCCTTTTTTTCCCGCGGCCCGGGATATCAAGGGCTGTCCAACGCCTGCGAGCAGGGATTTAAAGGATGAATGCACCGGTGGAAGTGGTGCGAGGGTGAGGTGGGGCACGGGTGGAGCGGAGGGCGGAATCTTACGCACGCACGTTCGCCATTATCTTTGCCTTCCCTCGCGTAGGTGATGTGGGGGGAGGGAGGGAGTGAAGTGAACTGTTTGGAATGTAAATAGCTCAATATGAGCAAAGTTAATATATTAGATAAAACTCCCGAGCGCAAAAGAGTGCCGTGCGGATGACGCTACAGCCTGATGGGTAGGTAGCGCAAACAGTGAAGCGGTGTGTGTGTGTGTGTGCCTCGAGTGGGGGAAGGCTCCACTTCTTTTTTTACTGAAGCCAAAGTCTTCAGCGTCTCAGTTTGATAAGTCAAAAAAACGGGCGAGCAAACCGACGGGTCCGTCACCGAACCTTTCCTAGGCTCAGGTTGAACTCCTGAAGCGCGGCACGGATCCCCGGCGAGGATTGAGTGGCCGGAAGCAGCCAGAAAACTCGACGGGACGGAGTAGAAACCGACCGGCGCAACAACACAAAAATAACCAAGAAGGAAATATCGCGCGAAGGGACAGGAAAAGTTGGTAAATTAATAAAGTTGCTATTAGTTAGAGCTCGCTCGGCACTTGAACGGGTCCTTCGCCTCCTGCGCCTCCGTCGACGGCTCGGCTCGCTCGCTTCTGGCTGGCCAGCCGTAATGGCTGCCCCTCCCTTCGTTATTCGCATCCCCCCCCCCCGAGAACATCACCTCATCTTCCACGGTGGTGATGGAGCCTGTCGCCGCACGCTTACACTGATGTTTCATCACATTCTTGATGCTCGTAGTCGTTATTATCATTATAACCGTTTTGCTACCCACCGTTCCCGGGGAACCCCAAGACCCGCTGGCCTTTCAACAGTCGCATATCTAACGTAACATTAATAACATAGGCTTGCCAATTCTCTCTTTCGCCCTAGATGAGAGGCCCTGAGGCTGTGATGTGCTTTCATTAGGCAAAGTAGTGCACGATGGTCGTGGCAAAGAATGAATCAGAATGTCGCAAATCGAGGAAGAATTCCCTCCCCATCCGAGCAGCCTTAGCTGCCTAGCCGTTTGATTACTATTCGTCCTCCATCTCGGCGGTGACATAAGTCCAAAGGGTGCAATGCACGGATATTCGGAACATCGTGGGGTAGTAACGGAAAGTAACCGACACCGATGGGCTCTTGGCGACGCCAAGAGACCCGTAGAGAGAAGGGGGTACTTACGATTAGCGAAATACTTGATTGTAGTGCAGCTTCTGAGCATTTGAAAGGAGGCCCTTCGCTTCGCCTGTCCGAGTCAGTGTAGTTGATTGTAGTTTTATTCAGTGTGTTCTTGTGTTTCTTCTGCCTCCTTTGCTCCACAGGCCTTGGTTCCGCTTGATTTCGAAAGGGGGTTGATCGTTGAGGAGGTCCCACAGCCACCCACTGTGCCCTTCAGAGGGCTTCGGCACCCGGAACACTGCTATTCACGCACCGTACGCACCTGGTAACACTTCTGCTTGAAACGCACGAAC
Organism: Anopheles ziemanni; assembly: GCF_943734765.1. Classification (NCBI taxonomy): domain Eukaryota; kingdom Metazoa; phylum Arthropoda; class Insecta; order Diptera; family Culicidae; genus Anopheles; species Anopheles ziemanni. The sequence continues at coordinate 13,431,531 of NC_080707.1, read as the reverse complement.
AGAACGCGCACAAACACACACCACACACACATACACTCACGCACGAACCGCTTTGGTGGGGGATGGAAGGAAAACATACTTGCTCAGCCTTGGTTCCTCGCCCAGAGGTAAGCAGACTTCCCTGGTTCGAAGAAGGTTCAGACCACGCACGAGGCAGGTTGAAGGGTAGCATATGGCAAAGCAACCACGTCTGTTCGGCACTGGCACCTTCGCCGGGAACTCACACACACACACACACACACACACACACACACACACACACACACACGCACACAAGTACCTACACATGTACACATGCACCCTCAACTTTGTCATACCGAACTTTACGGACTCCACAACGAATAGCTAAGCCGCCCAAAGATATATGAGGCCGCGTAAAACCGAACACGGAAGAACCTCTATGCGAGCGGAGGGGGATCAAAGGTTCACTGTTCGGCGAGGTTCGACCCGAGCCACCCAAAAGGTTGCATACATCCCAACTAAGCCAGACAAACCCGCAACGACAATGCTCCGCGAGAGGCTCGGGTGCTAATGACACCAATCAATCGGAATGCATAATGAATGTCTTCTGTCAATCAAACATCGCGCCAGACGATGTTCGGCTGCTTGCTAACAAGCAAACAGGTTGGCTAACAAACCGTTTCCGCGTACATTAGTCCGGCCGCCGCGCACGAGACTGTGGGTCCCCCGAAATCCCTGCGTGGTGAATGATTTATCGGCGTCAAGAGATAGCCGCCTTAATGCCACTCTTCATTAGTCGAATTCGAAAGCAGTTGCGCTAATCTGCTGCTTGGGCTACATAATCCTGGGCTGCGATTACTGGGGAAGGAACCGTAGTCGGAGTCCCTGGCGACATTTGGCGTTTAGAGATCACGGCGAGATATAGATATGTACGTAGATATATACAGCTAGAACTCCAGGACTTGGAGCCAAAGCTAGTCCTCGGAGTTGGTCCCTCGAGATCTCCAACCTCGCCTAATCACTGGTTGGTGTGGTCTACGCACGCACGCACGCACGCCTAATGCCCGCACCCCTAACTCCCTTATCACCTGCACACCTGCACCGCAACACTCGACTGTCGCGCACGTCTCGGCGGCGTACCCTTCCTCCTCCACCACGCACGAGCACGTCCGCTAAGGGCGACCCCACCGACACCACCGTCACACACTGTATGTCTCGCGTGCCTCCCGGGAAGGGTGATGGAGCTGTTTCCGTGTGTAACACTTTCGAAAGCACAACTGAAACTGGCACCAGCTCGCAGGACGATCTTATCGCCAGGCGCCAGGCGGAGCGCGCTCGGGATGCCCCGTTCGTTCGTGCCTTCGGGCTGAAGCATCCCTTTAGTGCGTGTGTGTGTGTGTGTGTGGGGGATAAAAAGAGAGAGAGGGAGCGAGAACCTCATCTCGGAGCCCTCGGGTGGCCCGATTCGGGTTCGATTCGATATGATTTATATAGACATTCTCGCAGGGTTTTACTTTGCAGAATCCGTACCATATCGAGTAGAACCGGTGTCAGTGTTCGCTCTCTCTCTCTCTCTCTATCTCTCTCGCCATTTCTTTGATCGTATCTTCTCTTTCCGTCTCCCTCTCTTTTTCGATATCCCTGTGGTTTTATTTTTTGCTCTCCAAATTTCTCAAGCCTCAAGCTCGCTATCGCAATCGAATCTACATCAACTCCGCGCTTCCGCGCGTCGGTCTCCGTCCATCTTGTCTTTTTTCGCGCGAGATTCCACTTCGGGAAAGGATGGCTTTCGTCGCGCAGCAAGAAAGCTGTGCTCGCGCTCGGGCGCTTGTGTGTGACAGTCACTAGGCCCGTCCCGCTACCTGCCAGCCGAACTCTCGATTACTCGGAGTGATTTGATGCCGAGTCCTCCGGACAGCGGACCACTTGCTCTCTCGCGGTTCGGGATCTAGTTCTACCTACGCTGCCCTGCGTCTCTTTCGCTGTTCGGCGAGAACTCAGTAGTTTCGTCAAACAATAGTGGAGATGGGCTTGGTCACAATCAACAAACGCGCCGTATCCCCGTATCAGCAAACCAGGAAAGGGTTTTGGAAAAAAAGGAACAACCTCGATCTCTCGCGCTCTCGTACCCTTTTCCATACCCTACCTCGTGCGAAGAAAACGTGTGTCTATGGGGCTTGGAATCACTTACACCTGACACGGCGCGTTACAGCAAACCGATGGTCGATGCACGCACAAACGCTAGCTGAAGCACCACCACGTCCACCCGGGAACGTCCAAAAAAACCGCGCGTGTGTTGCGCTCTAGGCAGGTCTGAACCGGATACGAGCGTTTCGAACTTTCACCACACAAACACAGCACACACAGCCGTTCGCCAGCACGTGTCGCACCCAACTGATACGAGCGGGAGTGTGAGATCCGCGCGCTTCCGAAAAGCCGAACCCTGGATGCTGCGGGAGAATCGCTACGGGTTCTCTCGCGTGAGCGAAATTCAGAGAGGGAGAGTGGGAGAGAGAGAGAGCTTTTTTGAAGCTCCCTCGAACCTCAGAAGATGCTGGACCCGAGCTCGGACACGAAAGCAGAATCCTAAACTCGTGCACGGTCGGGTTTTGTCCCGAGCGCCGAAATTGCGCCTGAAAGGTAGGCAATCAACACGCACACAGTACAAGCTGTGGGCACAAAATCGTTTCCCTCTCTTTCTCGCTCTCACTCGCTATCGTAAGGGCAGGTGCGTGCGTGCCTGTGTGCTTTTTAGCGAGCGGTTAACACACCACACTCCAGCACACACCGCTGTTCCGCTCTCCCACCTTCACGATTAACCTTTTCGTTCGGCCCAAAAGAGGCGCACGCGCCATCGCGCCATCACGGAAAAACCCGAACCACGAAGCACGTGCCGAGCGCGTGCGAATGGCCCCCCTCCCCCCCCCCCGGTCGAGTGGAGGACTCGACCATGGACAGTCGGAGTAAAAACCCGAACGCGCCCCAAATCATCCCCAAATAGGCCCCCGATACCAGGGGGTAAGCCCGGGAATTCGCGTGGCCTAGGATCAGAAACAGATCAACAACACGTCCGCGTACTCCGCGTGTCGAGGTGGCACTCGCTTGGGCTGGCGAAAGTTTTCAACCGCCGTCGAGGTGCGCTCCACCAACACCACCTGCCTTTGCTCCTATTCCGAGTCTCTTCCCACTGGTCCCTTGGCTTAGCGTCGTCTTCAGGAGTTCCCCCAAAATTTATGTTTGAAGTGAAAAGCGAACTACGCGCTGAACCTCAAATACAAGCGAGTCCCTCCGGCGGAAGTGCAAACCCTATTTCCCCACCCCACCCAGTTCTCCGTAGCCTCACCGCACTCCCATCCGGGCAGATGATCGATTAGTATGAATATTCAAACAGATTAGGAGTTAAAGGTTTTTGCGCTACCTAACATCCTCTGCTCCTCAGCTCCTCTCTGAAAGCGCTGTGCGATGCTGTAAATCCATCCGTTGTGGCCAAACCAAGCCACCACAATCCACCCCTCTCCCCTCCCCCGAGGTTTCTATCCTTACCGGTCGTTCCTTTCACCACTTCTCCCGATAAAGTTCTAACAGGGAATGCTTCGCTTCACCATTTTCGGTCGAGCGCCGCCCCAAAAAGTGGTGAAAAAAGAAAGAAAGCAAGCCTAAAACTCTGCTAAACCAAACCCCAGCGAATGCCAGCGCGCAGCATCTCGAATCGATAAGCTCGATTCCCCTCCCCACTACCGGGCCCCCCCGTATATGAAAGTAGGTACGAGTTTCGGTTTGGGCAAGCAGTTTTGCTTCGCCACTCGATTGACCCTTATCGGTCGGTACCATCGTCAAGTTCGAAAATGTGTTCACCACCATCGGGTTTTCGCACATGGCATACGCACACAAACACACACAGCTACAAGTGAGGGTGGTAACTTGCTGTAGAACATCGCCTCTTCCGAGTTGCAAGTGGCAAGGCGCTCTAGGGATCCAAAATGTGTGGAAGTTTGTCTAAAGCGGATGTTAAAATTTTGAGGCGCATCTAAAATGTACTCGCTGTACAAATAATATACAAAGCTATATAAAACAGCTCGCATTTCTTAAAACAACCCTATAAAACTAGCATTTATCGTTTCGTTTCGATTTGAAAACCACACATGTTCACATAATGCATAAGAGTTTAAATCTGGCACTCTTTCTTCTACCTTTCAATCATCAAATTGATTTAATCGCTAATTTTATATCAAGACCAATTGCAATACTATTCCTCAAATGTACGATTTATTACCAACTTGTTTTTAATTCTATTTTCACTTAGAGGATAAAATTAACCCTCTGCACTCCAGCTTAACGAACAATCGTAGAAACCAACAATTCCAGCTTGAAAATAGTAGAAAGTGCATGCATTAATGGCGAAGACAATCGCAATCACTACAATTAAACCAACTTATTTTGTTACTTATAACAAAACAATTATAAAAATAGATCATATTGAATTGTGTGGAAATTATTTTTTAACAGGTCAAATATTCATAAGTCAGTTGGCAGGGCATCCGATGCCGCACAAATAAAAAACAATAAAAAAAATTATTATACAAATAAATAAAATAATACTAATAATAAATTATAACAATGACAATTATAATAAAAAAAGAATATAAATAAGAATAATAAGTCAAAGTCTCGTAGGCCCTTAACGAAACAGGCATGACAAACAAGGTCGTAACTCCAACAAGAAGAAGAAGAAGAAGAAGAAGAAAATGGAGAAGGAGAAGAAGAATAATAATAATAATAATAATAATAAAAATTACAACAACAATAATATTATAAAATAATAAATGCGGACGTAGTTGCGTTTTTTAACCTGAAAACACCTTCTTATGTCTTAAATAACGGCTTGGTCTACCCTTGCTTTTGCCTGTTGCTTGTATCTATGTTTTATTCATCGGTTAGTAATATTGCACTAAAATCTTTTTCATCTTCCACATCGATATTGTAAAAATGATCGCCTCCGACCTTTACTAGATATACGCAAGGTAACAATGTTGTCATATGCTATTGTTTAAGCATAATTTGCAGATCACACACATCAAAACGTAAGCATGAATATGTTTGATTACCCGAAAGTTAATACTGACGACAGCGGAGTGTAAAGAGAATTTCTTCAATCGATGAAGTTTGAAAGATGTTTTAGGTAAAGATTACCTCATCTTACGGTTAAAGATGTTTCCAAGCGATGATTTTACAACACATTTACTCGCTGTATTTAGAAATCAAATCCCAAACAGTGTCCAGAGCAAGAGTGAAAACAGCATTCGAAGTGTTTAGGGGGAAAAAATTTCCATTTCACTCGCTTCCGCCCATGAAGGACCAGGCGCCTCCATCGTCTAAATCAAACCGAACCTTCCCGGGATTCGATCCGAAATGAATCACGTTGCATAAGAAGATCGCAGCGGAGCGTCGCGTCATACACCCGTAAATCAATTCGCGAGTGTTACACGCTTGAACCGACGTTTGAAGCGTGTGCGTGCAGGGAAAATGCACCGGGGAAAAAAACATCGCCAACGGGAAGAAAAGCGCGACGTTCGCAATAAACGATGATTTTCATAACCATTTTGACGGTTGGTCTGTCGGTGTGTTTGCGCGAGCATATTTCCGATAAATGAAAATACCTTTTTAAACACACACAAACAATAATAAAAATTGTCCCATGCTTCCTTGAAGTAGCCGCATGGAAAAACATCACATAAAGACACTAGCGATGGGAATCAAATAAAACCAACAACCCCATAAAGGAAGCGTTTCCACGTGGACTTTTAACCAGATGTAAAGCGCTGATACTTCCAGGGTTTGATTTTCCCAATGCTCCCCCCCAACTGGCAACCCCGATTTTTCCCGATCGGGCTAGTGTAATCCTATTCCCGGATGACACAATTTTTGCATCGCACACCTGGGAGGAGCAAAAAAAAAACACAAGGATGAAATAAAACAAACGGAAGCCACCACCGGACGATTATTGCCGACCGTTCACTCGGGCCGGCTATTTTACTTTGTTCGCAATCACATTCCACACACTAGACGGTGGCGTGGCGCGGTGGGGGGGGGGGGGATTGGGTTGAGGGATCTGCCACTTTAATGCCCTTTCATAACGAGTACAATAATCGTAAAGTTCTATGGCCACGACGCTGTCCTTTCGTAACGGCTTCGGGAAAGGATTACGCGCAAGGACGTGGTGCAAGTTGGGGGGGGGTGGGATAAAAGACACCGGAAGTCGACCCGTCCATGGGGAAGCTACGAGTGCTACAAGTGGCTTCAGCCTCGACGAGCGGGGGGGAGGGTGAAAGTAATAATCCAGCAATGAAGCTGATCAAATAAGCTGATAATCGGAGGGAAAAATCAAAGGGATATGAATGTCGTCGGTCGACCCGCGAACTTCGTGCATCCCCGCACGCTTCCCAGGTGCACGGAAATCGCTGACGATATCATTACACACCGGCACACCGGGAGAGGGGGATGCAATTTGTGCGACGACCGCACCGTCGAAAAGTACCGGGCGTCTCCATTTTCTTTTTCCGACTTGCCGAACCGATTGGATTGGATTTTTTTTTTCGATAAACGAAGTGCGGAAACTCAAAACTGAATCACACAACCATCCTATTGCGGAACACACCCACCGCTTCACACTAAATGTTCATCCTTGGCGTTGGAATTACATCAACAACGTGTTAAAATGTGCGCAATTCAATTACACAGCCACGCAAGAAGCATTCTAATAGGACGAAGACCAGTTTCAAATGGCAAAGCAAGCACAAAACAGATCCGTTCGGCTAAAGAGCCCATTTAGTGTGTTTGGCTGGCTGTTGATGTTGTTGTTGTTGTTATTGTTGTTGTATTTTTATTTGTGTTAATTTTATTTACCCTCCGTCCCGAAGTTGCGATTTATATTTCGCGAAGCGCTCGTTTCCCAATGCTGAGCCGAACGAAACATTAAACAACAAAAAAACGTTCCCCCGCTCTTCCCACAACCCACCGGACTCTCGGGCGTAACAGGGCCCCCCTTGTTAACACCCTCTCGGAAGCAACAAACAACAATGTGCGCACGCTAAACGATTGCGAGGAGAAAAAAAAAGTCGGGAGGTAAAAATTTAACATTCTCATTCACGCCCCATTGTCGGGAGAAGGGAGAGGTCGGTTGGTAGGAGTGGAGGGATGAAGGGAGGGAAAAGAGAGGATGCTGCGTAGGTTGTACCACTAACCGAGCCACCGTTCGACCATCCCTCATGGTCTGTCTTTTGTCGAGCCGAGATTGGAAATTGTCGAGTCCGGTCCGGGGTGTCGGGGGGTGGGAAAAGTGAATGAGGAAATCGATAAGGAAATCGGCAGCGGCTTCGGGGCCCAAGTAGCTTCGAGCGGGTGTCTGCGTATGGTTGAAGTCTCCGCTCACTGCCGGTTTCTAATCAAATCCCGCGCGCGTCAACAACGAATCGCAACGCCATAATGTAACAATGTGCAAACAAATTAATGTATGAATAAACTACACCTGCGCCTTGCGCCTTCGCAGCCCATCCTTTCACCCACCCACACTTACATGCTGTCAATCGTAAAAAAACGGTCGCTTTCACTCACTTTTCGCCCGGTGCCAAAAAACGAAACCCACGATCGACGGCTCGCTCGATAAGAAAGCGGCATCGAGAGAATGTCCTTCCATCAGTTGAAGCATCAATGTCATCAATCGGCACAAGTATTGACCGAATTTGGGGCGGTTGGTGAAATGATTTTTCCACGATCTGATACGCGCTGGGGACGAAAAAAAAAGTCTTCCACAGACAGACGAAGAAAAGCGGCGCAAGGAATCGGAGTCTCAAAAGAATTGCACGGATCTGCAGGGATGCCAGCAGTAGTCAGCGTTATTTTGGAGGGGGGGGGGGGGGGGGGGGGGTGAAGAAAAAGTATACGAAAAACGGAAAATCCGTCCCGACACCTCCGCAGCGGCCAAAACCCCATTGCTTGGGGGTTTTTCGAAACAATCAACCGGAAAATAATTACGATGCGGTCGTGGAAGGAAATCTTCAGCTCGTTTTGGATTATACCGTTACACAATAGGCCCAGTTTGTAGAAAAGTCGTTTTCAAGTATCTCTGCATAATGACACATCGCCTTTCACTGGGACAGTTTCATTAAGGGTTTATTTTTAGACAAAATATTTTATTCGTTGATGACAAACCACGACGACAGTAGTATTGTGATGAATTAGTCCGTTTACCATTTTCAATTTAATTTTCGTTTGCTTGTTTGTGATGTATAAGTAAAGTTATTGATAATTGATGTCAAAAATTTAATAGTTTTCATTAAATTTACTGTTTTCCCACTAAAAATCCTCGTTCACTAAAGTTCATACGTTAACTGCCATTTTTTACAGCTTGCTATCATTAGTTAAAACACATAAATCAATGGAAATGCATCAACAAGCTTTCCAAATTATAAAAATTAGTTCATTTGGAAGCTATTTATAAATAAATTTTATCAAAAAATATTGTACTAAATAAGTGTGCTAACAACGCTTGGCAGTCAACGTGTTAAAACGTTGCGTAACAAGCGTTTTTAGCACAACTTTTAGTACATTTTTTAACGCGTTGCGTACCAAGCATTTTCAGCACAATTTTTTTTTAACAATCTTTTCAATTAAAATGCGTTTATATTATTTAATAAAACGACGGTTTTCAAAGGCAGACCTAAACCTTAGCTTCCTAAATAACTTTTTTTATAACTTACTAATATAACTATAATTTTTATGTTGCATTTGCATTTATTTATGGGTCAAAAACTTTTTAGAACAAGTTGCTGCTGTCACCTACTTTTGGGTGACGTGGTACAGAACGTGTTAATATGTGGCACGATTACTTTGCGTGTTGCAAGAAAACCCGTCTTTCGGTTACCAAACTACGTTTCCGATAAAAAGCCCCACCTTTATAAGTTTCTATAGATTTTTGTGGGTGAACCCTCAACACTCTTTACATTGACATATAACCCGTTTCGATTCGATGGCTTATCCACACATTGAGCCAGGGGTTGGAGAGTTCGATTTGGTTTTGCTCGCCGGAAAACAAAATATTGCACCGAAGGGAGGCAGAAAAACGCAGCATCGAATCACGCATACAACGAACTGCAAACACGCAGGTATGCGTGTGTGTGTGTGTGTTTTTTTTGTAACATATTTTCTCCAGTCGAAACCAAACAATGGCTCGTGACAATGCGCTGGACTGTGCGCGAGTCCACGAATGCGAATCGAATAATCAAAAGCTGTAAAGCGGATGAAAAATAACTATCGGTCTCCCGTGTCCTATTTAATGGCACTTTGTTTTCGTTTTACTTTTATTTTTCCTCCTCAAGAGGGCATTGCAGTTAATTACAGCGCGTGCAGAGGACGCAGTCGAGATGCAATCGTGCTTCCTCTTTCGCAACCCGGTATCGCATTGCAAATGGGTTGTGCTGCGCGATGAAACAAAGGAGCCTTTCGGAGGAAGCGAGTTGGCGAAAGGGTTGGGAATTATTTTTGTGCATCCACACTTTTGCACTGAGTGCGCGCGTGAACGCGTTAATACACACACACCCACACACACACACAGCAAGATGAACAAACGATAATTTCTGTGGCTACACATGCAAATTAGAGCATATCCCTTTTGTTCCGCCCGGCTTTGCGATGGAGTGAGGCTGAGCACAGGTTGATGAGGAAAATGGAAAAGAGCTATCTTGACGCAAACACCTTCGCTCAACCATCGAGACCACCGGTTGCTGACCACTACGGGAGAAACATGGAAAAATTGGGGACCAGGGAGGGGTTTTCGGGTTGGACAACAAATTTCGTGAACCGTTCGAACTGAATATTCATTTACGATTCAGGATCACCGGTCACAGATAATTTCTTAGGTGATTTTTATCTATATCATCCATCTCATGTAAAAAAAAATTAATGCAAGAAACCTTCTTAAAAGCTTCAAAATATTCCACTTTGTAATGTAACGTAATATATGCCTCAATATGCCTCCATGAAGCAGAAACCTCTCATGCAAAACATTCCAAATTTTAACAGATCGTTTTTTTTTGTCAAACGAGCTACATAAATTACCACATCAAAACTTATGAATTGTTATCAAAAGAAAATGTTTAAGAGCACTCTTCCACGCGCAACATAGTAGAACATGTCAAGCAATTTAGTTTGACGTCCTTTTCACTCCATATCAAAATTGTTTCGTTTAGTTCCATTGAATTTCAATCAAAATATAACCATAATGTATAAAACAACTTTATGCAAAATTAATAATTTGTGAGTTTTGGCTGCAGAATCTATACAACCTTGAGTTAATCTAGCCGACATAGTGTCATGCTTGGCAGTTTTGAGTATTTTGCAAAACAGTTCGTATAACCAGAATGCAAGAATTAAAAATGCAATTGAAATGTTCGTTTAGTAACATATTGAGGTCCTTTATAAATGCCTGTTTTATTGATAAATTTTATCTTAACACTTATTTTAGTTTAAACTATCGTAGGAAAGTCTTACATAATTTGTTAAATCCACTGTTTTCTCTGTTACATCCTAATGTAGAGTCATTTTATCCCACACTTTTCCTTATCTTATTATTACTTTTTGCCACACTTTCCCTTATTTTATTTTGGACAAATATCACTAGTTTGTTTGAGTTTCAATTCTATGTATTGCCAGCTCAGGGCACACATTATCGTTTTGAGAAGAAATTTCATGCTTTTCTATTAATTCATTTTTCCCAGTTGAGAAGGTTTCACTTCAAAGTGCGTTATAATAGACCCTATTTGAACAAACTTTTGATTTCACCAAGTTATATTTTATTTTTCAAATAGAGTGCTACTCTTGCAGTCTATTTGGAAAGTTAAAATCTAATTTTCTATTGTATATTGCTATTTACCGACATATTCTTCAGCTTTACAGATAGTTGTCACGATCAGTTATGCTTTCCTGGGAAATGGCAATGGGGCATTACCTTTAAGCATGTACAATAGTTAACGTACTTTGACAGTCAATAGCACGACAGCGCAAATTTCTCAAATCACTCGTTTTTTAATCTATATCTTAAATAACTTTTTGGCTTTAATTATAACAGTGCGAAAACACAACACGGAGAATAAGTACTTAAATGAGAAAGTATGATGGCTAGCAATAATATTAAAGAATAGCAAGTTTGCAACCGAGTGATTATTGCTTTCCGTCAAACAAGTTTGTGCTTGTTTTTTGAGGGATTGATTAGATATATAGTTAGTATTTTATAAATATTGCATATTTTACTTCACTTTTACGAGACTTTGCGCTGCCAGGGCGACATTCGCCCTCTGAGAACGGTTTCGTGTATCCGATTGCGCTTCAAAGAAAGCTTTTAAAATGCTCCAAGCTCTTTGCCTCCTACTAATCCGTGAAATGATGAATTTTTACCGATCCAAAAACTGAGCCCAACCGGGACCGCGCCCTTTGATTTCAGCCCAAAGATTTTCTTCGCTTGCGGGGAAGGGGGGAGGAGTGCCGTCCGGTACCACCAAAGGGGGTTGCTTCACTTCTTTTCCCATCCATTGCTTCATTTCTTAGTCACTCTTGGCTGTGACTGTGTGTTTTATTGACACCCGGGACGGACGCGGCCTGACGATACAAGCGATGGGCGGTAATCTAATCAACGTAAAATCAAATTCAAGCTTTTCCAGCCGGGCAGAAGCCTCCCCCCTTTTACCAGCTCCCCGTTACCCACCTGCGTAGCTTTTGCCCGGTTGGAAAAATGTCTTACTTCACACACAGCGAACACTCCGATCCCTCTCGGCCTTCTCCTCGTGGCATTATTGGACCGAACCAGTCGGAACAGTTTTCCTCCTTTTTTTTTTTTGTTCGTGCATTCCAACACCAATACACCGGCATTTCGAAACATACATTCCCTAAAGAGGCGAGGCAACCGTGGCTGCAGGAAATGAGAAAAGCAAACAAATTGTGTTCGATGGTTCCAATCACTGCGTCCCGTGAGCGCCTCGTTACGAATATGGCGGTTTATGGAAGAAGGGGGATCAGGGATGGTGAGGCAGGCGGAAAGTAAGAAGCAAAAAAAGGACACACACACACACATATATACATTCGGCAATAAGGTTGTGACATGCCGATGCCAGACCCGTAGATAAATATTGCGATGATTTTGATGAACTTATCTCACCTTCTTGCTTCTTGTTTCGTCACCGTGTCGCCCCTCCCCCGCTTACCTGCAAAACATGAAACTGTCTCCCCAACTCCCTCCCCCTCAGAAAAATCAGGGAAACCAAATCCATGCCTCGCCAGCGGGGAAAGAGCTAACCTGAACCGCAGTCGACAATCGTCCTCACGGCGGTGTCTTCTTGGCGAGCATCAGCTTGATTAGCATGCTCATGTCATTTTTGTCAGCTTTAAGGTGGCAGCATGGGATATCATTTTCCACTGCCCAGCTGAGAGATTTCAGTACCGAGAAATTGAAATTAAAAATAACAGTACTCAAGAAAAGCGTTAGCATTGAATTGCGCATCCTTCAAGAATATCTCCATCAATTTCATCCAACTAGATGTCTTTTGGGAAATACTGTTTAGAGTCAAATACTACAACTGGCACAAAAAAACATTTTGTAATGGCAATTTCAAGCATTTGCATAACATTGCAAACTATTGATGTATATTTTTGTCGATTTATTTACAGTTTAACCAGAACATTTGTTGAACACATTAGTAAAATAACACAACCTAAACAGGAGTTGAATTTTTATCGTTTAATTGTTTCCGATATTTAACACTCGAATTTAAATAGCACTCTTTTAGACCGCAACGCAATGTTCAATTTTAACATCTCAATATCGACTGAATATTTTCTTTAAACCGAACTAGTCTTTTCTTAAAACCCAAAGCGGCATGTAAAACTAAATTTTCATGTTTCTTTGGTCATTTTGCTCGATTTTTTTGACACATGTATTACTTTGTCCTATTTGAAGAGTTTTTAAATCCGTAATTGGTTACTTTAAAGCATATTTGTTGACTATCTTTTGAAGTTTATTTTGGATATGTTTTATGAACATTTCTATCGTTCCGCTAGCTCGGTGTATAGCGTAAAATATCGAATTGGAATTCTTTTCAACTTTTATATTTTTAAAATGTTCCTTAATTGACTTAAAAGATCGACAGTAACGCCAAAAGTTGCGAAACTAACGTATCCCGCATAACGCATCGAAACGCCCACGTTCGGGATAATGAAACAAAGCACAGAACAGAAACAAACTATGGAAAATTCAAAAATCCACAATATAGTAAGATGAATTCATGTTGTCGAGTAAAATTATTTTTTGAAAGGTTCCATAACGTTTTGTTGCTTTCTAGCGTACAATGCTTTAAAGAATTTACATTTTACATTTTGAAAATATTAATGTTGAAAAACTTTGGGAAGACGAAGATTGGCATAAAATAATTAAAAACATTAAAAGATTCCCACAACTGTACTAAAAAATAGCCGAGTCTACAAATCGCCCGGAGCGTCAAAAATACCGCTATAAGCATTCGGACAAGATTATAAAGCAATATATTCTACTGTTAACAAACTGGGCTACACGGTAAAAACTGTAACTTTTAACACGAGACTGGTTTTCCTTTTCCCGCATAATATGTGCTATGAAAATACATATCTGTTATCAAGTACGAGTAATTCTGTTTTCACAATTTTTTATGTCATGTAATGAAACACATCTTCCACTTCAAATAGCGGTAAAATGTGTCGCAATTATTTACTTTCACTGTTGTTTGTTTTCAATTAAACAGCGGTGTTTTTTTTTATGGGCCTCGTATGGGCGACAGACTCCGGTTCGTCGGGCGCGGCACGATTGAAGGTAAAACATTACGGTCATGGTTGGGTTCTAGCTACGAGCTAGAGAATAAACAAAATGAAGCCCGGGAAAAACCTGGCCGATAGAAATTATTTTCAAAAAAAAAAAAAACAACACCCCAATCGGCACGTAGAAGCAAAGACGGACTCAAATAGATTCTTTCGCAGGCTCCACGGTTCGATTCACCGAAAAACCGCCACCACATGCTCCGCGATCGCGATGGTGTGGTGTGGAGGAAATAAATTCACCTCAACCGCTAGCTGTAAATTTTCCAGGATTGATGTTTTTCTTTCCCCCCCCCGCGTGGGTGTGTGTGTGTGAGTTTTTTTCCTTCCCTTTCCTCTCAATGTGTCCGAGAAGGAAAAAGAAAACAGGGCACCCGAAAACGACGCGTGAAGCGCTTCATGTGTTCATAGCTGTATGTACGAAAAAAAACTTGAAAAAAAACAACAACAACAACAACCGAAGAAGAAGCGGATGCAAAAAGAAAAAAAAACACGGGAAGCCAAAAACTGATAGCAAAGAAAATGTAAAAGGCAAACAAGAAGGAAGCAATCAAACGCGGCACAAGAGTACGAGAACATGAAAATCTAAAGTGTTCGGGTGCTGGTAATTGAAAACCCTCCAGACCGATTTAGAAGGGACGTGGAAGGGAGGGGGGAGGAGGGGGGGGGGGGGGGGTGGTTCGATGTGGGTAACACGCCGTGCATGTTCTTGCCTTGCCGGAGGGTGATCGAAAGAAGAAAAAAAAAAGAAACAGGAAATGGGCGACGATGAGCAGGACGATGATGGCGAACTGGATGAAATGATGATGTCGAAGATGATGCCAACTGGGGGCTGGATAAGGTGAACACCGAGCACATAAGAGAAGAAATCAAAGGGGGTGGGTTCAGGAGGTGGAAATGAGAAAAGGAGAGGCTGAGAATTGGAAACTCGGAAGAACGTTTACGGTGATGGAAATGGCAGCAAAACATGAACGATGAATTTTCA